>NC_142466.1:10343333-10686666 GCF_049115385.1 Moschus berezovskii
TTTTTTAAGGAATCTCCACACTGTTCTCCATAGTGGCTGTACTAGTTTGCATTCCCACCAACAGTGTAAGAAGGTTCCCTTTTCTCCACACCCTCTCCAGCATTTATTGCTTGTAGACATTTGGATAGCAGCCATTCTGACTGGTGTGAAATTCATTTTGGTTTTGATTTGCATTTCTCTGATAATGAGTGATGTTGAGCATCTTTTCATGTGCTTGTTAGCCATCTGTATGTCTTCTTTGGAGAAATGTCAGTTTAGTTCTTTGGCCCATTTTTTGATTGGGTCATTTATTTTTCTGGAATCAAGCTGCATGAGCTGATAGATGGAGAAATAGAACATGTTCATGGATCAGAAGAATCAATATGGTGAAAATGAGTATGCTACCCAAAGCAATCTATAGATTCAATGCAGTCCCTATCAACCTACCAATGTTATTTTTCACAAAACTAGAACAAATAATTTCACAATTTGTACAGAAATACAAAAAAAATCTCAAATAGCCAAAGCAATCTTGAGAAAGAAGAATGGAACTGGAGAAATAAACCTGCCTGACTTCAGACTATACTACAAAGCAACAGTCATCAAGACAGTATGGTACTGGCACAAAGACAGAAATATAGATCAATGGAACAAAATAGAAAGCCCAGAGATAAATCCACACACCTGTGGCCACCTTGTGTTTGACAAAGGAGCCAAGAATATACAATGGAGAAAAGACAATCTCTTTGACAAGTGGTGCTGGGAAAACTGGTCAACCACTTGTAGAAGAATGAAACTAGAACACTTTCTAACACCATACACAAAAATAAACTCAAAATGGATTAAAGATCTAAATGTAAGACCAGAAACTATAAAACTCCTAGAGGAGAACATAGGCAAAACACTCTCTGACATAAATCACAGCAGGATCCTTTATGGCCCTCCTCCCAGAGTAATGGAAATAAAAGCAAAATTAAACAAATGGGACCTAATTAAACTTAAAAGCTTTTGTACAATGAAGGAAACTATAAGCAAGGCGAAAAGACAGCCTTCAGAATGGGGGAAAATAATAGCAAATGAAGCAACTGACATCTATTTTAAACATGGTAGTGATGGATGGAGGAGCCTGGTGGGCTGCAGTCCATGGGGTCGCTAGGAGTCAGACACAATTGAGCAACTTCACTTTCACATTTCACTTTCATGCGTTGGAGAAGGAAACAGCAACCCACTCCAGTATTCTTGCCTGGAGATTCCCAGGGATAGGAGAGCCAGGTGGGCTGCCATCTATGGGGTCACACAGAGTTGGACACGACTGAAGTGACTTAGCAATAGCAGCAACAGCAGTGTATATATACAATGGAACATTAGACAGTGTTAGTCTCTCAGTGTTGTCTGACTCTTTGCAACCCCATGGATTACCCACCAGGCTCCACCATGCATGGACTTCTCCAGGCAAGAATACTGGAGTGGATCACCATTCCCTTCTCCAGGGAATCTCCCAAACCCAGGAATTGAACCCCAGGTCTTCTGCCTTGCAGGTGGTTTCTTTACCAACTGAGACACCAAGGAAGCCCCACGATGGAACATTACTGAGCTATATAAAGAACACATTTGTATCAGACCTGAAGGGGTGAATGAACCTAGAGCCTAATATACAGAGTGAAGTGAGTCAGAAAGAGAAAGACACATATCGTATATTAACACATGCTTATGGAATCTAAAAAGATGGTACTGATGAACTTGTCTGCAGGGCAGCAGTGGAGATGCAGACATAGAGTAGACTTTTACTATTTTTATAGTCAGAAAAATATACCACAGAAATGTGAGGACAAAAAGTATCATCACAGTGGGGTAGGACCTCCCACCCTTGTAAGTGAAGAGTTACCAAAGCTGGTTAGGGTCAGCTGTCCTAGCCTGTGACCTAAGGCAAGGCCGTGGCAGTCACCGTAGGAAGAGAGGATGGATATTGAGGAGGTGGATGCAAAAGTAAAACGACTGATGGATGCAACGGGCAAAGACTGGAGCAGAAATGAGGGAAGGGGAATCTTCTAACCTGAGCACCTGCATGGGTAGCCACACCTGCCACCAAGATGAAGAGAGAAGATAACAAAAGGAAAAAAATATGTGGTTTCCAGTGTGGGAGACTGGGTCTCTGGGAGATTTCAATGTGGAGCTCATCAATGCTAAGTTTGAGAAACAGAGAGTGTGGAGCGTTGAAAGTTCATGGTCTTCAGACTGAGACACTATGGTTACAAATTCTATAGCTGCTGCTTACTAACCGTGTTATAAAGAACCACAGGCAATGCATTTCTCTCAGCTTCTGTTTCTCATCGATAAAATGCGGATAATTAAATAATAACAGAATTTTCCTGATGTGTTGTTTGTGTGATAAGAGAAATAGCACATATAAGCAGTTAGCAAGTGCTTAGGAAACCTGTAATAAATATATTGATGTTATGCATCATCATTATTATTGCTTGCTGTGTGATGTTAGGCAGGTGGGTCAATTTCTAAAAGCCTCAGGTTTTTAATAAACTGGAGATAATAAAATTTACCACACAACTGAATTGATCCATAAATGAGCCAATGCCTAACTCAATGTCTGCTCCAAAGTGGTCATCATGCCAAGCATGTCAATTTGTTTGCAGCCTTTACCATCATTATTATTGTTGTGATCTATGCAAACTCACTAGTCACCAAAGTATGAAAATGAAACATTGACATATTCTTGTTTGCCAAGTTCAATGAGCTTTTTAATATTTTAATTGGATACATTCCCTTTTTACAGTGTGTCGGTAGTAAATGGCCTTTTTCTCAGTTTTTAGAAGGGTGTTGGCTTTTTGTTAATTTATTTAAAAGTTCTCTCATTAGATTATTTACAGGATTAGTTTATTTTTGTAGTTCTTATCCACTTAATTAATCTTTTGATTTTTTATGCTGATTTCCTAAGGACACAGATTTTTTAAAAATATTTAATCCTATCTACTATTGTTTTCCTCTGTGACTTCCCTTATTTTCATGTTTAGAGCATCCTGGTTCACATCAACATACAATATTCCTTAATTAACCTTTTTTACAGTCATTTTAATTTTTGTAGTAATTATAATGTTAGCTAGAATATTTAAACCACGGAAAATATAGTTTGTTGTATGAAGCAAGGTGAGATCTTATTTGCTTCAGACTTTTCCAACTAGCCCACTTTTCTCAATATTTATGTTTTGCAATACCTATCCCTTTCCCCATGTATCTATGATGCTTCTTTTATTAAATGATGGTAATAGTATTTTACTATATTATACTATCTAATAATATCTTTACACTATAATGTGTTTCTAAGCATTCAACTTGGTTTTGACAGTTATAAAATGTCACGTTGGTTTTAAATTATTACATTTTAAGTGGCTGGGAAGTGAAATCCCACATCTCTAATCTTCTCCCAAAGCCTTCCTCTTTAAAGGTTTACTGGATCAGAGGGCTTCCATGGTAGCTCAGATGGTAAAGAATCCATCTGCAATGAAGGAACCCCAGGTTTGATCCCTGGGTTGGGAAGATCCCCTGGAGAAGGAAATGGCAACCCACTCCAGTATTTTTGCCTGAAAATCCCATGGACAGAGGAGACTGGCAGGCTACAGTCCACCGGGTTTCAAAGAGTCAGACACAAATGAGCAACTAACACTTTCACTTAGATAGTCTTTGGTGTTTTTATTTTGAAATTAAATTTTCAACTCTTCTACTGAGTTCTAACACCCAATTCCCAATTAAATATAGCTTGATTTTGTAACTTTCAGTGTGGGAAGAACTGGCATCCTACTGTTTTTTCAATCTTTCCTTGCATGAACATGATATATGTTTTCATGTCTTCTATAATTCTCACAATATTTCAGAGGCTCAATTTATGTAGACCCCAAACTTCCTATTGTTCAGTTGCTCAGTCGTGTCCGACATTTTCTGATTCCATGAACCGGAGCCCACCAGGCTCCCCTGTGCTTTACTGTCTCTTGGAGTTTGCCTAAACTCATGTCCGTTAAGTCGGCAATGCCATCCAACCATCTCATTCTCCGCCACCCACTTCTCCCTTCAGGGTCTTTTCCAATGAGTCAGCTCACTGGAAAAAACAACAACAACAACAACAAACTTTTTACTTAGTTTTACTTAGGGTTATTCCTTGGTATATGTTTGTCATTTTGTGAATAAGATCTTTTCTTTACCAACAAATATCTGTAAATGATTATCACTAGCCTTAGACCAGTCTACGGAAGTTATGTCTGCATTATAAAATGGTCTAACCAGTGCTCCCTGGTTTTGTGCATCTTGACACCTTTAAAAAGTCATAATAAGAGTTGGATTTTTAAATTTGCAGAGTTTTGCTTATGCAGAAGGCTATCAAATAATAGTTCCATGTATTTATCTCAGTTTGCTCCTCAAGAACATGCCCTCAACCACATTTTGCTGTAAAAGATACATTCTTTTCAAGGAAAACATGTGGATCACCACTCAAGATGCTATGTGTTAAGGTGTGTGGTTCCCAAATGAACTCTTCCATCTAGTCAGAAATCTCTTCTTTCTTTTCTAATTCATCCAACCTCCCTTCTGTTCAATACATCACAAGGCAGGTGTCCTGCCTGCCACCTCAGATAACGTCACATGACCATCCAGAAGTGGCTGGCAGGCCCTGTCAGCTGTCGTAACTCTCAGGAACTGACTCCTGCATGGACACACCAGCCCCTGGACTCTGCAGGAAATGCTCGCAGATCACAGTGCTTCTACCTCACCATTTACTTCACTCCTGCAACCTGTAACTCTTCATTTTACATTCTTTTATATCCTCCAAAGTATAATCTCATTGTCTTAAATATTTTCTCTATGTACACTGAGAATCACAGTAATTGGTGTCATAATTTTTTCTTTTACTTTCAAACATACTTTTGAAAACTCAAGAAAAGGGAAGTCCATTTTGCTCTTTCTTTCCTCTGTTTTCTTTTGGGAAACTCCAGGATCCCATCTATTAGCATTTCTTTTCTGTTCAGAGAAAAGAGCTCCCTTTAGACAATCTGTTAGGATAGGCTGTGTGTGTCAGTCGCTCAGTCATGTCCCACTCTTTGCGACCCCATGTACTGGAGCCCACCAGGCTCCTCTGTCCATGGGATTTTCCAGGCAAGAATACTGGAATGGGTTGCCACTTCCTTCTCCAGGGGATCTTCCCAACCCAGGAATCGAACCCAGGTCTCCTGCATTGCAGGCAGATTCTTTACTCTCTGAGTCACCGGGGAATAGGTTGGCTGGCGACAAATTCCCTTAGTTGAATTGAGAACTTAAGCATGTTGTGAATAATCTAGTATTTAGGAATATACCTTCATAAGGAAAAGTCCATCCAGCTACAAATCATTGGTGTGGGCTGTGCTAAAGGAAACATAAAGCGGTGCAATCTGAAGGGGCGGCTTATATTTGTAAATATTTACTTATGGGTCTTATTTGTGGCACACAGCATCTTTGTTGCACCATGTGAGATCTCTTCGTTGCAGTGCACAGGCTCCAAAGTGTGTGGGCTTAGTTGCTCCGAGGGATGTGGGATCTCAGTTCTCCCACCAGGGATTGAACTCACATCCCTTGCATTTCAAGGCAGATTCTTAACCACTCTACTACCAGGGAAGTCCCTGGAATGGTGGCTTATGACGACAGAATTTAAACTTCCTAGTTCTTTAGAAGCATCCTAAATAAGGAAGAGTCTCAATGAAGAATAGTTGGTCTGCTCACCATAGGCTGTAATACACTGTCACATACTGGGTTTTGATAGCCTGATTTTATACCAGGGCTTTACATTTTAACCATGTACAAGCAACATAAATATAATTAGCACAGTACTTCACAGAGAATAAAACAGAAGGGTGAGAAAACATTACTAATTCACTTTTCAAAAGCTGTTGAAATTTTCAAGTAGTACTGAAATCATAAATGAAACCCATTGTGATTTTAAGTGTAGGCGATTAGGTCAAAGGCCAAATGGAATTGAGGCTTATCTTGTATTATTTGAGGATCCTGTATATAAAATTAAATGCTTATATTAAGGCAGTGGGTAATTGTGGACTTAAATAGTGCTAGGGAGAAAAAAAAATCTCAGCACATCCTAGTTGAAGAAAATACCAATCTTAAAGATAGCAGCAATCTATATGGAATACAGAAAAATGGTGTGATGAGCATATCTGCAGCGAGGGAGTAGAGACACACACATAGAGAAAGGACAGGGGACACAGGGGTAAAGAGAGGCAGCAGTGACGTACACACCACCACGTATAAGTACAGGTGGTGAGAGGCTGCCGTGTAACACAGGGGACCCAGCCTGCGGCTGACTGTATACACATATACAACGATGACTGATTCACGTTGTTGTATGGCAGAAACCAACTCAACAATGCAAAGCCATTTCCTCCAATTAAAAACTAACTGGGGCTTCCCTGGCGGCTCAGATGGTTAGAATCCACTGCAGTGCAGTAGACACGGGAGATCCCCCGGAGAAGGGCATGGCAACCCACTCCAGTAGTCTTGCCTGGAGAATCCCATGCACAGAGGAGCCTGGCGGGCTACAGTTCACAGGTTGCAAAGAGTAGGACCTGACTGAGTGACTAACAACTTTCACTACTTTCAAAAAATAAAGTTAAAATAAAAGACAGCAGCAATGATTTCACTAAATTTTCTGTCATTGTGTCAGACCCTGAAAAGAACCACATGAACCCAGAGCCAGGAATTCCTTAGAATCCTTGTATCCTGCCAGAACTACAAGGAAGGCAGTGACAGTTTTAGGAAGAGATGTCACAGGCAAGGGTGATGCGCCTGAGCCTTCTGAAGTCATAAACACTGTGCAGGCTGGACCCACATCTTCAGAATTCACAGAGTATCCCTGGCCAACCGGCCTCCACTGGCCACATCCACGGGACACAAAGGCCAGTGCTCCGTTTAACGCACTGTCTGTGATTTCTAGTCTTTCTTAACAACTATAAAAATCAGCTGGAACAAGGAATACCAGGACCTCTAGTTTAGAAAGCTCTGTCTACTGATTTTGCTAACAAGTGTCTCTTCAGCTGGTTATTCTGTCGGAATATCACTCAGAAGGTACAAAGTCATACATGCTTATACTTCTCATAACCTCTCAAGAGCTCTTTCGTTAAATAAAAAATTCAATGTGGAAAACCAACATTATTAGATTAATGGGCTGTCTGGTAGCCCTCAGTGGAATAAGTAATTATGTTAAGTAAGCCATAGCAATTCAACCTTTAAAAAGGAAGAAAAAAAAAAAAAAAAGCCCACAAGTAGGAACTTGCCAAAACCCCAGGAGTGAAAACTTGACAAAAACCATATTGTGAATGATGTAAATAATATATCAGATTTGATCAGCTTGTTTAATAATGTTTGCTACAAAAACATATATATTAATCATTTTCTGTCTCATTGCATAAACAACTAATTAGCTGGACATACAAAAAGTCTGAATGCTTGTGTTTTTTGATAGACTGAATGTGATTATAAAAGTAATATAATAGAAAAAGAGAAGTGATTAAATATATCCATCATATTTAAAAAATATAGTTAACATTTGAGCATAGTCCCTTTGTTTTTTCCTGAAAGCACTGTACATACAATTTTGCACTGCAAATTTACTTCACATTGAAAAGCAAGTCTTATTCCACATATATACATCATTCTAGAGCCATTACTTTTCCTGGTGATGATGTCCATACAATGAAAGTAACATAATTTGTTTAACCATTCTTTACTTTCTTATTTAAACTATTTACAATTATTACAATTATGTTTTTAGAATATTTAATGCAGTACTTCATAAATATAATTTCTTCCATATGTTAAATGATTTAACTCAAGTATTTCTAAAAGTGAATTAACTGTGTTCAGTATTGAAAAACTTATAAGAATTTGGATACATTGCATAATATATTCTTATTATTTTCATGATTATAAACTACATATTCCTGCTCATTTTTTTATTAAAAGTTCACTTTTTATGAGCAATGTAAGGAAATACATACTTGTAATCTAACACACAAAATATACATTTTTAACATTTTGCATGTATCCTCCAGTTTTTTTTCTGTGAATATATCCTTTTTCCTAAAATTAGGAAAGTATACTAAATTTAGCCATCTCCATTCCATAATTTTCATTACTATGAATATTTTAATGCAATCACAAAATTTAAAATTAAATTTAATCACTGATTCTACACATGAATACAGAAAGTCTATTCACTCCCTTGTCCTTGTCATTGGATATTTTTACTTTCATTCACTCCCTTATTATTGGATATTTTGGTTATATTGAAGTATTCAATTATACTAAATTAGGTGATAAAAATTTTCTCATAAATCTTCGATGATATCACTTGAAGAAAAGGTGTTAGGATTCTTAAACTGTATTAGCAGTATTTTAAGACTTGATATATTTCTCAACATATTGTTCAACACTGTTCCATCTGATATGCAACACAATTTGAAACACAAAAATGTGCTATTACTATCTAGACATTCTAAATAGTCTTCAGTGATTACTCTTTGGGTATCATTGGGTACCACTGGGTATATTATAGAGGAAATCACAGCCGTATAATTCTCCATCAAAATAAAGTCTCTGCATCAGTTTCCTAAGGCAGTTTAGTGTCTACAGCAGGAAAACCAAAAATACTGCAAGATTTAGTATGTTCCATAATTAAACAAACAAACAAAAAACAACCTGTGTTTAAATCAGAAAAGAAGATTCGTGGAGGATCTAGTGATGTCCTCATCTATGAAATGAAAATTCACAGTTCTCCAAGGCCAGTGAGAAGAGAGACGCGACAGAACTGGGGAGAGAGAAGAGATTTGCACTGAATATAAAAATACTTTTACTATATGAGCACACTGGAATTTTATACCCAAAAAAAGGGGTGGGGGGATAAAATAACATTTTAAAGTAAAAATCTCTAAAATTTGAGAGATCAATCAAGAGCTAGGTGAGATATTTTAGAGATGTAGGCATTTATACCAAACTTCTTCCATATTCTGGATATTTTAACTCTGACAGTCATTAACAATAACTATAAATCTTCACTTTCTAATATATATACATACATAAATGAGAGAATATAAAATAGATCTTTGTTCTTGGTGTTCAAATGACTATATGTTACCAGAATCAACAGCATCTCCTATCTTAACTGTAAAGTACAAAACTGACCTGTTTTTCTAGATGAATGGTTTTAACGATTGTTGTATTTATACTTCTTTAGCTGACAGAACCCAACTGTGGCACAATTAAGGACAGAATTGTGTATTCTACTGTGGCACTCACAACAGAAACTGAAGAAGCCCCATCCCCAACACAAAATAACGAAGCAGTTAACAGTGCTGCTAATGGGAAGGGGAGAGATTGGCAAGTAAAAGATGTGTTTTTGCGGCCCCTACACTCCTCAGTGTAACCCTTGTGGGGTCACAGAACAGATTCAAAACTACAACAAAAGTGAAAGTGTTAGCTACTCAGTCGTGTCTGACTCTCTGCGACACCATGGACTATAGACGCCCAGGCTCCTCTGTCCATGGGGCTTCCCAGGCAAGAATACTGGAGTGAGTAGCCATGCCCTTCTCCAGGGGATCTTCCTGACACAGGGAGAGAACCCAGGTCTCCAGTATTGCAGGCAGATTCTTTACCATCTGAGCCACCAGGGAAGCCCAGAGTCATCAACACTTTTAGTCTGGCCTTTGCAGGTCTCCCAAGATTGAACTAGGACTTTCATTTCAATTGAGCTGAGTTGACTTTGGTAAAATATTCTCACTAGGAACCCTTCATCTTCTGCTACTTGTCTGTGATATATTCTTCCTGTGCCTTGTATTAATCACTTCCATTGCATTTTCCTCAAAATTCTTATTTTTGAGTCTAAACTACTAAGTGATATTTAATTTGTTCTAAGTATTAACTAGGGTGAGATACAGCATATATTTTCTGTTGGGAACCAACGAGAAAGCAAAAGAGTTCATCAATTAGATCCTAAGTGTAAACATTTATTTTTCTTATCTATTGATAATTAGTAAGCCACAAACTCCCATATAAACAACAGAGAGATAATAATAACACAGTCACACACCCTAAGAACTCTGGTAGGTCAGCAAAGCAAGTACTTCTGATTTAAGTCTTTGTGAGCTCAGTTGAGTCTGACTTCCTGTGGCCCATGGACTGTAGCCTGCCAGGCTTCTCTGTCCATGGGATTGTCCAGGCAAGAATACTGGAATGGGTTGTCATTTCCTACTCCAGCGGACCTTCCCAACCCAGGGATCAAACCTACTTCTCCTGAATTAGAGGCGGATTCTTTACCACTAGCGCCACCTGATTTAAGTCTTTATGTTCAGCTAATTCCAGACTTTACAAAGCTGTGGAAAGGCTCATTGACAAAGTGAACTGGAATAGAGTCAAAATCCAAAGTTCACAATCAACTAAAAGTTCTAATATGCTGCAGTTGTTATAGCGTCTGTAAACATGCAAATTAAAAACAATGATCATCAAAACACTGCTGATTTTTCTATGCAGGTATAAAAAGTAAGATGAACCTACAGTTACAAGTTTCTTTTATGAAGATTATAAAAAGTCAGTGACAAGGCTGTTGAATTCTTAAAGAATAAATGCCTTCTTTAGAAGAAAGACATATTTGTACACTTTCTGTAGGAACTAAAATGAAGTTGACTTTTTTATTTCCAAGTCGTTTGCATTAAAAACAAATTGGCAAAATATTGAGAGATGCATTCTCATCTGGATAAAACAGGTTATTGTATATTATTAAAACTGACCAACTTTCATTTTAGAAGTGTGTTTCAGAAGTACTTTTTAAAGATTAAATTGACCTTTGTTGAGCTATTACTAGAATACAGGGATATATGTGTACTATCTGCACCTTTTTTCTTAGCAAAAACCTTGAAGGGGTTCCAGTTTCATCCCTTTTTCCACTAATTTTTACCTGACCCTGAAATGAAAGTGTTGGTTGCTGCTCAGTCATGTTCGACTCTTTGTGACCCCATGGACTATAACCTCTGTCCACAGGATTCTCCAGGCTAGAATACTGGAGTGGATTGCCATTCCCTACTCCAGGAGGTCTTCCTGACCCAGGGATTGAACCTGGGTCTCCCGCATCACAGGTAGATTCTTTACCATCTGAGCCCCTTGACCCTGACCACGTAAAAAACTTATAAGCATTAATTTTAGTGCATCTATGGATCCAGCCACTCTGTCTTGTGTAGGAGCTAATGCACAGTTTTGTAGGCTGGTCTTCACACTAAGAAGAAAAGTTATCGTTTTCCTTGACCTTGAGGTTGTGCAACCACTTTGTACTCTGGAATAGAATATTCACATCCCTGCTCCTTCCCTAAACATTCTAGACTTTAATACAATTTATATGCAGAAGATAATGTATTAAGAAGCTGCCCAGACTTTAAACTGTTCCCAAATGGGTGCTATGGTTGGGCATCAGCCTTGAGAGGTAAGACTGATGGGACTGTCCCCATTTTACTGGCGAGGAATGGGGGCTCAAAGAAATTCTGAGAATTACCTCAAGTCTCACAACTGGGAAGCACTAAAGTCAGATCCTGAACTATCCAACAGCGACCTCTCAGCTCCATTCACCTACCAAGTAGGAACATCAGCTGAATTCAACATTATCACTTAGAATGATGCAAACAACATGCAAATCAGGACATCCATGAACTCCTTAGAAAATATCAGGTGACATGTCACAAAGCATATAATAAACATTCCATACATATTAATTCTGGGGATATTTCCCACACAAACTGAACACATACAAGTGATCTGCCTCCTCACTCTGAAACTAAGTGTTGAGGCAGTAGGTTCATATTTTTTGTTATCTTTTCATTGTGTTTTATATAATTTTTGATAAGCTGTAAAAATAGAAAATGTTACAGAGCATAATCAGGACAAATGCACGTGTTCTTACCATTGTGGTTGCTGACAAAGATCATGTCATGCTTAGACTTGTTTTTATTGGAGTGTAATTGCTTTACAATGTTGTTAGTTTCTGGCGCACAGTGAAGTGAATCAGTCACATATTACGTGTGCTCCCTGCGTCCTGAGTCCCCCTCCACCTCTCCAGCTGAGCTGAGCTCCCTGTGCCATGCAGCAGCTTCCCGCCAGCTGTCTCTTTTGTGCACGGTGGTGTATTCGTTAATCCTGCTCTCGCCGTTTGTCCTACCTCCCTTGCCCTCTCACATCCACAAGTCCGTTCTCTCTGTCTGTGCCTATTCCTGCCCTGCACATAGGCTGATCCATACCATTCTCCTAGATGCCACATACATGTGTTACTGTACAACATTTGTTATTCTCTTTCTGACTTACTTCGCCATGTATGACAGACTCTAGGTTCTTCCACATGATTAGAAATGACCCAGTTTCATTCCTTTTTATGGTTGCATATACACATTTTTAGATGAACAAACAGACATTACACGTAAAGTTGAAATACCATTTGAGCCCCTCTCATCCACAACTTCTGTTTATTTCCTTCTTGCTCAAGAGTTAACCAGTACCACAGAAGTGCAGTGTATGTGCTTCTGGTCTATCCTTATGTTTATACACACATACACCTACAGAGCCATGAAAAATACAGGAGAGTTGTAGAATGTGTTTAAATTTTACACAGATGTTGTTACGCTGCACTTACTATACAACATGGTTATTTTTTTCATTCAACATCACAGTTGAGAACTATCCACGTTCCTATCCATCAAAATGTATTGCTTTATACATTCTAAAAAACCATTCCTTCACTGATGGATATGGCTGCCAACTCCACTATTCTTACCTGGAGAATCCCATGGATACAAAGAATCGGTCACACTGACTAACACTTTCATTTTCACATATACCTATAGCCAGTTAATCAGGGAGGCTCAACTCTTTCTTGTAAAATCAAGTGTCAGTAATGGAGCCATTGACCTTCATCTGTTCCCCCACTGACCTTCTTGTCCCATAGCCACAGGACGAGGACTGGTGTAGAGAGTAAAAACAGAATACCCCTGGGCCATCCCACCAACCTAGATTGAGAGACACTTCTCCTGTGCAGGTAAATAAGAGAGCTGTGGCAGAAATGACCCGTGTCTCTAGCAGTTGTGTCCTGTGGGGTGCGTGGAGGATGAGACCCCCGGACCTCTTCAGGGGAGGCCAGGCTAAATAATTGTTCTGGACAATGAAACGGAAACTGAGAAATTCCTCACACAGGAAGGAACACACCACATTGGCTTTCACCTGTTGGATCCATATAAATGGTTGGGCTCCTCAGGGCATAATGGTGCCATGAAAGATCCACCACATATTCTCACTGATGTAAAGCTGGTTGGTAGATGGCTTTCTATAGCAGACGTGTCTCTTGTCACTCAGGAAAGACTGTGGTCAACAATCCCATTCCCCTTCAGGGTCTCCTCCCCCAGGCACGTGGAGGTGGGATGTCTGGGCTGCTTCTCAGAGTCACGGGCTCCACTGGGCTGTCTCTTCTGGAAGAACTGACCAGGCACATCCAGTTCTGATGGGCCATGCCGGCTCCTCTCTTGGGCACCATACACTGCAGGAGTGAGTTTCTCTCGAGCTCTCACAGAGAAAATGGATGGCTTCTCTTTACACATCCTGTGCTTTCTGAATAGTGTGAAGTCTGCCTCACCTCTCAAGCCTCTTGTGTCAACTTGGAGGGTGGTGAGGAGAAAGGGCCAGTTATGGACGCTGGAATCCCTCAATCCTCCTGGAGGAAGGTCCTGGGCCCAAATTCAGGGGCTGCTAGACTTTAACAAGGGCTGTTTGTTCAGATACACTGGCCTGCTACAGGAACCCTGGAATATGAACCCATGTTCTTGTGTGGACATGGGAGAGTTTCCCCCAGAATATACCTTGAGATAAAATTCTTGGGTCACAAGCTATTCCCACACACACCTGCCTGCTTCTCAGAAAGGAGAACCTGAGTGAATCTATAGCTAGATGTCTCATCAAATCTCAGAAATTACCCTGTCAGCCTTGAAAAGTGAAAGTGTTAGTTGCTCAATCATGTCTGACTCTTTGAGGCCCCGTGGACTGTAGCCCACCAGGCTCCTCTGTCCATGGAATTCTCCAGGCAAGAATATAGGAATGGGTTGTCATTCCCTTCTCCAGGGGATCTTCCCAACACAGGGATCAAACACAAAGTGAAAGTGTTAGTTGTTCAGTCAACTCTGAATCAAAGGAAGCTCCGTGGTGGGATTGTACTTCTATTCTATACATTCACTTTCACAGGTAGGAGGATAATTTTATTGTAAAACACCGTTCGGGAACCATTCTTAAATTGAGCATGGTCAGTATCTATATAATTGATGCTTTTGAACTGTGATGTTGGAGAAGACTCTTGAGAGTCCCTTGGACTGCAAGGAGATCCAACCAGTCCATCCTAAAGGAGATCAGTCCTGGGTGTTCATTGGAGGGACTGATGTTGAAGTTGAAACTCCAATACTTTGGCCACCTGATGTGGAGAGCTGACTCATTTGAAAAGACCCTGATGCTTGGAAAGATTGAGGGCAGGAAGAGAAGGGAACGACAGAGGATAAGATGGTTGGAAGGCACCACTGACACAATGGACATGGGTTTGGGTGGGCTCCGGGTGTTGGTGATGGACAGGGAGGCCTGGTGTGCTGCAGTTCATGGGGTTGCAAAGAGTCGGACACAACTGAGCGACTGAACTGAACTGAGTGTTCTATTCAAAATCAGAATCCAGAAAATTGAAGACTGTGTATTATTTGAGATAAACAAATGGAGAGAAAAAAATACTGTTTTCAAGGATGATTGGATATCTACATGATCTTCTACTGTTCCCACTTCTCAGAAAACACCTGGGGTCTTCAGTTAGATCAAGCTGACAGTGTCAGGTGTAAAGTGAGATATCATTAAAGCAAGCTCATGAACATAAGCTGTCAGCTCTGCCAGATCAACACACGGGAAATTGTCATTGATCTCCTCTATCTTTCTAATGAAAAGAAATCCTCCCAGTCATTGAGTAATTTATATGTGTGTGCCTGCTAAGTCACTTCAGTAGTGTCCGACTCTTTGAAACTCTATGGACTATATAGCCTACCAGTCTCCTCTGTCCAAGGAATTCTCCAGGCAAGAATACTGGAGTAGGTTGCCATTTCTTTCTCCAGGGGATCTTCCTGACCCACATATCAAACACACATCTCCTGCAGGATTCTTTACCACCACCTGGGAAACCCGAGTAATTTATACAATTTCTTTAAAACCTATATCCCGGGGAAGAGGGAGGTGGGAGGGGGTTCAAGAAAGGGAACACATGTACACCCGGGGCGGATTCATGTCAATGTATGGCAAAACCAACCAATATATTAATGTAAGGTAATTTGCCTCCAATAAAATAAATTTTAAAAATAAATAAATAAATAAAGCCTATATCCCAGCCTGGAGGAGGAAATGTCAACCCACTGCAGTATTCTTGCCTGGGAAATCCCATGGACAGAGGGCCCTGGTGGGCTACAGCCCATGGAGTTGCAAAGAGTCAGACAGGACTGAGCAGCTGACAACACAATGTCCTTTTATGCAGCAATGAACAGGAATGAAGTACTAATACTTTCAATGCTGCAACATGAAGGGACCTGGAACTCATGCTAAGAGAAAGAAGCCAGACACGAAAGGCGGTACTGTGGACAATTTCACTTGCATGAAATGAACAGGATAGGCAAATTCATAGAGACAGGAAGTGGTTTAGTTGTTACTGGGAGTGGGGTGGGATGGGGGTGGGGAGTAATGGGTTGTTCAGTCTTTCAGTCCTGTCCGGCTCTTTGCAACCCCATGGACTTCAGCACACCAGTCTTCCTAGTCTTCTACCATTTCCCAGAGCTGGCTCAAACTCATGTCCATTGAGTCAGTGATTCCATCCAACCACCCTATCCTCTGTTGGCCCCTTCTCCTTTTGTCTTCAATCTTTCCCAGCATCAGGGTCTTTTCCAATGAGTCAGCTTTTTGCATCTGGTGACCAAGGGATTAAAGCTTCAGCTTCAGCACCAGTCCTTCCAATGTATATTCAGGACTGATTTCCTTTAGGATGGACTGGCTTGATCTCCTTGCAGTTCAAGGGACTCTCAAGGGTCTTCTTCAACACCACAGTTCAAAAACATCAATTATTCAGTGCTCAGCCTTCTTTATGGTCCCATTCTTATATCCATACATGACTACTGGAAAAACCATAGCTTTGACTAGACAGACATTTGTTGGCAAAATAATGTCTCTGCTTTTAAATATGCTGTCTAATACAGTTCAGTCGCTCAGTCGTGTCTGACTCTTTATGACCCCATGAACCACAGCATGCCTGGCTTCCCTGTCCATCACCAACTCCTGAAGTTTACCCAAACTCATGTCCATTGAGTCAGTGATGCCATCCAACCACCTCATCCTCTGTTATCCCCTTCTCCTCCTGCCCTCAATCTTTCCCAGCATCAGGGTCTTCAAATGAGTCAGCTCTTCGCATCAGTGGTCAAAATATTGGAGTTTCAGCTTCAACATCAGTCCTTCCAACGAACACTCAGCACTGATTTCCTTTAGGATGGACTGGTTGTTGGATCGCCTTGCAGTCCAAGGGACTGTCAAGAATCTTCAACACCACAGTTCAAAGCATCAATTCTTCGGTGCTCAGCTTTCCTTATAGTCCAACTCTCACATCCATAAATGACCACTGGAAAAACCATAGCCTTGACTAGACGGACCTTGGTTGGCAAAGTAATATCTCTGCTCTTTAATATGCTGTCTAGGTTGGTCATAACTTTCCTTCCAAGAAGCAAGCAAATTTTAATTTCATGGCTGCAGTAACCATCTACAGTGATTTTGGAGCCCAGAAAAATAAAGTCAGCCACTGTTTCCCCATCTGTTTGCCATGAAGTGATGGGACCAGATGCCATGATCTTAGTTTTCTGAATGTTGAGCTTTAAGCCAACTTTTTCACTATCCTCTTTCACTTTCATCAAGAAGCTCTTTAGTTCTTCTCATTTTCTGCCATAAGGATGGTGTCATCTGCATATCTGAGGTTATTGATATTTCTCCCGGCAATCTTGATTCCAGCTTGTGCTTCATCCAGCCCAGTGTTTCTCATGATGTATTCTGCATATAAGTTAAATAAGCAGGGTGACAATATACAGCCTTGACATACTCCTTTTCCTATTTGGACTAGTCTCTTGTTCCATGTCCAGTTCTAACTGTTGCTTCCTGACCTGCATACAGGTTTTTCAAGAGGCAGGTCAGGTGGTCTGGTATTCCCATCTCTTTCAGAATTTTCCACAGTTTATTGTGATCCGTGCTGTCTAGGTTGGTCATCGCTATTCTTCTAAGAAGCAAGCATCTTTTAATTTCATGATTGCAGTCACCATCTGCAGTGATTTTGGAGCCCAAGAAAATAAAGTCTGTCACTGTTTCCATTGTTTCCACATCTATTTGTCATGAAGTGATGGGACAGGATGCCTTGATCTTTGTTTTTGAATGTTGAGCTTTAAGCTAACTTTTTTTTAACATAGTTGAGGATTTTAATAAAATTTCCCAGTAATTGATAGACCAACATAATTGATAGTTTAAATCAAATGGGCATATATGTAACACGGCATCTAACAACCAAAAAATTCAACAATTTCAAGGGATTAACATCATATAAACATGTTCTCTGATCACAATGGAATTAAAATTAAAAATCTATACCTAAAAAGTATAGGAAGAAGCCATATTTTTGGAAATTGTAAAACATTTCTGAATAACATATGTCAAAGGAGAAATTATACTAGTAATTTGAAAATATTTTGAACTGAATATAGCCATATAACAAATATATTGAATACTGCATATTAAGCCAACTTTTTCACTCTCCTCTTTCACCTTCATCAAGAAGCTCTTTAGTTCCTCTTCACTTTCTGCCATAAGGGTGGTATCATCTGCATATCTGAGGTTATTGATATTTCTCCCTGCAATCTTGATTCCAGCTTGTGCTTCATCCAGCCCAGCATTTCACATAATGTGCTCTAGATAGAAGTTATATAAGCAGGGTGACAATATACAGCCTTGACGTACTCCTTTCCCAATTTGGAACCAGTCTGTTTCATGTCTCATTCTAGCAATTGCTTCTTGACCTGCATACAGGTTTCTCAGGAGGCAGGTAAGGTGTTCTGGTATTCCCATCACTTGAAGAATTTTCTCCAGTTTCTTGTGATCCACACAGTCAAAGCAGTCAAAGGTTTTAGCATAGTCAATGAAACAGAAGTAGTTATTTATTTGGAATTGTCTTGCTTTTTCTATGAGCCGACAGATGTTGGCAATTTGATCTCTGGTTCCTCTGCCTTTTCTAAATCCAGCTTTAACATCTGTAAGTTCTAGGTTCACGTACTTTTGAAGACTAGTTTGGAAAATTTTGAATGAGAATTTGCTAGTGTGTGAAATGAGTGCAATTGTGCAGTAGTTTGAACATTCTTTGGCATTGCCTTTCTTTGGGTTTGGAATGAAAACTGACCTTTTCCCGTAAAGGGAAGTGACTGTTAATGGGTGTGAGGCATTAGCAGTCACTTCCCATGTGGATGATGAAAATGTTTTGGAATTACATGTGATGACTGTACAACCTTGTGAATGTATTAACACCCATAACAGTACGCTTTTAAAAGGTAGATTTGATGGTGTGTGAACTGAATGTTAATCAAAAACAAGAACTTTGCTCTGCTATCACAATGTTCTTATAGAATAATAGGAATTAAAGCAGTGTGGTGTTGGCTCAGGAATGTACTGAGGGAAGTTTGCCTCAGTGGACTAGCACATACACAAAAAATCTAATTCCCATACTGAAGAGCAAAACTGAAGCATTCTTATTTTGTAGGTTTGCTTTTTAATAGCCCAGAAAAGCTGAATTGAGTCAATGGTGCTTCCACTCCTTCGGGCGCAGAAACACTTGAGGAAAAAGGCCAGTCCAGGGCACTCACAGATTCGACTCATCAGCTCTCAGGGGTCTGCTCTGGATAAGTGTTCCTCCGCTAATGAAACTGGCTTCATGCCATTTCATTTAGCTTTTATTCAAAAAGCTGTTCAGTAATTGCCAGTGAATGGAGAACAAAGACATAATAATAATAAGCACGTCAAAGAAAAATTGCTGTGTTAAACTTTTTTTTAATGGTGATTTCAAACAAGATTTCCACTGGAACATTCTCAGTCCACTTCCTCACTTTTCTTATCTGTTTCATGCCTGTTTCTCTCCTACATGCCCCATTATTAGCTCTTTTAGGTTGATTCAGATTATGAAAATGTCCTTACTAACGCATATATATGGAATTTAGAAAGATGCAAATGATAACCCTGTATACGAGACAGCAAAAGAGACACAGATGTATAGAACAGTCTTTGGGACTCTGTGGGAGAGGGTGAGGGTGGGATGATTTGGGAGAATGGCATTGAAACACGTATGTTGTCATATGTGAAACGAATCACTAGTTCAGGGTCGATGCATGTTATAGGATACTCGGGGCTGGCGTGTGGGGATGACCCAGAGGGAGGATGGAGGGAGGTGGGAGGGGGGTTCAGAAGGGGGAACTTCTGTGAACCCGGGGTGAATTCATGTCAATGTATGGCAAAACCAACCAATATAATATTGTAAAATAATTTGCCTCCAATAAAAAATAATTACTTAAAAAAAAAAAAAGAAAATGTCCTCCATGTGACTTTTTTTTAAGTTAAAATAACTTTTTTCATTTTATTGGAGTTCAGTTCAGTTCAGTTCAGTTCAGTTGCTCAGTCGTGTCCAACTCTTTGTGACCCCATGAACCACAGCACGCCAGGCCTCCCTGTCCATCACCAACTCCCGGAGTTCACTCAAACTCATGTCCATCGAGTCAGTGATGCCATCCAGCCACCTCATTCTCTGTCATCCCCGTCTCCTCCTACCCCCAATCGCTCCCAGCATCAGAGTCTTTTCCAGTGAGTCAACTCGTTGCATGAGGTGGCCAAAGTATTGGAGTTTCAGCTTTAGCATAAGTCCTTCCAATGAACACCCAGGATTGATCCCCTCTAGAATGGACTGGATGGATCTCCTTGCAGTCCAAGGGACTCTCAAGAGTCTTCTCCAGCACCACAGTTCAAAAGCATCAGTTCTTTGGCAATCAGCTTTCTTCACAGTCCAACTCTCACATCCATACATGACCACGGGAAAAACCATAGCCTTATTGGAGTATAATTGCTTTACAATGTTATGTTAGTTTCTGCTGAACAACAAAGTGAATCAGTCAACCCCTCTCTCTTAAGCACCCCTCCTTCCTCCTCCCATCCCAACCCTCTAGATCATCAGAGAGCGCCAAGCTGAGCTCCCTGTGCTATGCAGCAACTTCCCATTAGCTGTCTATTTTACACATGTGTGTGTATGTGTGTGTATACAAATCTGTCATTGCTACTCTCCCTATTCATCCCACCCTCTCCTTCCACAGACTCTATGTCCACATGTCCATTCTCTATGTCTTCATTTCTATTTCTTCCCTGGAACTAGGTTCATCTGTACCATTTCTCTATATTCCATGTATATGCATTAACATATGGTATTTGGTTTTCTCTGACTTACTTCACTCTCTATGATACACTCTAGGTCCATACACATCTCTGCAGATGACCCAATTTCATCCTTTATGTAGCTAAGTAATACTCCATTGTATATATGTACTACAACTTATATATCCATTCACCTGTCAATGGACACCTAGGTTGCTTCCATGTCCTGGCTACTGTAAATAGCACTGCAATGAACATTGGGTACTTCTGTCTTTTTGAATTATGGTTTTCTCTCAGCCAGTAGTGAGATTGCTGGGTCATACGGTAAATCTATTTTTAGTTTTTTAAGGAACCTCCATACTGTTCTCCATAGTGGCTGTATAAATTTCTGAATATATCTGGTGATGTTAATCACAGTTAATCAGGGATATGGATGCAGTTTGTTGTTGCTGTTCAGTCACTAAGCTGCACCAGACTTTTTGTGATCCCATGGACTGAAGCACACCAGGCTCTTCTGTCCTCCACTATCTCCCGGAGCTTGCTCAAACTCATGTCCATTGAGAAGGTCATGCCATCCAATCATCTCGTCCTCTGTCATCCCCTTCTCCTCCTGCCCTTAGTCTTTCTCAGCATCAGGGTCTTTTCCGATGAGTCAGCTCTTCGCATCAGGTGGCCAAAGTATTGGAGTTTCAGGTTCAGCATCACTCCTTCCAATGAATATTCAGGGTTGATTTCCTTTAGGATTGACTGGTTTGATCTCCTTGCAGTCCAATGGATGCTCAAGTGTCTTCTCCAGCACCACAGTTCAAAAACATCAATACTTCGGTGCTCAGCCTTCTTTATAGTCCAACTCTCACATCCATACATGACAACTGGAAAAACCATAGCTTTCACTATACAGACTTTTGTCAGCAAAGTGACACAACAAACTCGCACCAGAAAAACAAATGGATGATAAAACTCTACGTATTTCCAATATAGCCTTTGGGTGAGTTGGGTGTTGACAGCTTTACATTCACACTTATCTCCTGATCAATAGATGCTTCCATCTTACCCACTCTGTCTCCCCCCACACACCTCCACTGAGAAGGTGGGGTGCCTCTGGACAACTATCCAGGCTTACGCAAGACACCTCAAGTAAAGACAATGAGGATGATCTTCAGACTAGACTCAGACTTTCCCAACAAATGCATGCTTGCTCCCCCAAACAAAGTGTAAAAAAATAACTGTGATATTTGTATGCATATAGCCAATTCACTTTGTTGCACAGCAGAAACTAATATAACATTGTAAAGCAACTATCCTCCAATTAAAAAATAATAATTTTGTAGAAAAGAAAAAAGGTGATGTATTTCAGAGGATAATTGTAGAGTCTTGTTTCAGTGGTAACCTCAGAGGAAAAAGAAAGAAAAAGCACTCAGGGAAGTATTAGCCAGCAGTGATTAAATGTGACAAGACAGCAGATACAGATGGAGAGAATGAAGGACTGGACGAGGCTGTTAAAATCTGGAGGCAGACAGAACGGCAGAGGACTTGAAAAAGCAGAAAAGGAAAACACTTCCTCTTCCTGCCTCTGTGGCCTCTCCCCCGACCATCTCTGTGTCTTTCTCAGTTTATTCAACGTTTTTTCAGCTTGAGCAGATTTTTTTTTTCAATGCCTGAGCTTATTTTAATATGCACAGTGGCTGTAAGAGAATTTTCAGGTTTTAGGCAAAAGAAAGTACTCATTCACAGTGAAATTTTGGGATATTTCATAGAAAATCCCCCCAGCCTTGAAAACCATATTTGAGGTATTTTATGCATTCCATGTCTGTGTTGTTTAAAAAAATAAAAGAAAAACCTTTTTTCCCTTTTGTGTCTCCCTGAAAAAGTTTGCATTTTACATTAAATTTGCTTAACAAATTTTTCTGTCTCTATGAATGCTTTCAATAGCTCTAACAAAATTTAAAAAGAAAAGGCGATTTGAGGGAAGAAGAACTTGAACAAAATAGGATTGAGGATATTTGTTTAATTGTTCAGATAATGCAAAATGCCTTCAAAATTCCAAGATGAGATTCTAATTAAAAAGGACCTTGTAGCACCATATTAAATACCTGTCTATATGTATGCCTGTGGGCATGCTAGCTAAGTCACTTCAGTTGTGTCCGACTCTATGCCAGGCTCCACTGTTCATGGGATTTCCCAGGCAAGAATACTGGAGTGGTTTGCTATTTCCTTCTTCAGGGGATCTTCCTGACGCAAGGATCAAACCTGCAACTCTTGAATCTCCTGCACGGGCAGGTGGATTCTTTACCACTGCTCCACCTGGGAAGCCTTCTAGATATACAAAGACAGACAAAGCAGAAAAACCTTCACTTGCCCTTCCAACTTCTACAGTTGTTAAAGACTAAAAATAATTTTCTTTAAATGCAACTGTTGCTAGTCTAGAGTAACAATTTAGCTATCAAGGAAAGGATAAGTGCTTTCCATCCAAGGATCAGGTTACAGTTCACAGACCCCACTAGGAAGAGAATAATGCCAAGAATAACTGCAGGATAACCTGCATTTCCCAAGTCCATAAATAATGCAGTAAGAGAGCATATTTGAAGAAGGAATTTATCGGCCATGGCTTCATCCACATGCAGTGGTGGGAATGTCATTCTGATTATTTTGCCTGGGGGGCATTTATATTCTGCTTAATGATTTACATACTGATGAGACTGAGAGAATCTAGAACTGTGCTCTCAGGCATCGCTTTTACAACACCGTACAGATGGCATATATGTTCTTGAAACATAGTTAATAAATCAGAACTAAAGAATCATGAAGCCACATAAAATGTGCCCACTAAGAGAGCAACTAGACTTTCTTTCAACTTATTTTATCTCTATAAGATGATAAACAACCAAAATGATGCCATTTATCTCTTGGAACAGGAATGTAATGGCTCTCACACTTAACAGAATACTCAATATAAATAGATGGAAAAAGAATAAAAATCTATCAATGAGGCCAGATACACCTCTATTTGATAGACCCAGGTACAAAAGGAAGGGGTGAAAAAAAGGCAAGTTTGCAAAAATGAAAACCTATCTCCACAACATTCAGATCTCAGTTCTTTTAGCAAGTGGATTCTCAAACTTCCAGGCCATGCACCTCCATCCACTGCCCCTGTTCACACTTAACCTTCATTTCAGTTTAGTCAATCAGTCGTGTATGATTCTTTGCATGCTTAATAACTGCAGCAAGCCAGGCTTCCCCAACCATCACCAATTCCTGGAGCTTGCTCAAATTCATGTCCATTGAGTTGGTGATGCCATCGAACCATCTCATCTTCTGCCATCCCCTTCTTCTCCTGCCTTTAATCTTTCCCAGCATGAGGATCTTTTCCAGTTAGTCAGTTCCTTGCATTAGCTGGCCAAAGGAATGGGGCTTCAGCTTCATCATCAGTCCTTCCAATGAATATTCAGGACTGATTTCTTTTAGGATCAACTGCTTTGATCTCCTTGCTGTCCAAGGGTCTCACAAGAGTCTTCTCTAGCACCACATTTCAAAAGAATCAATTCTTCGGAACTCAGCCTTCTTTATGGTCCAAATCTCACAACTATACATGACTACTGGAAAAACCATTGCTTTGAATACATGGACCTTTGTCAGTAAGTAATGTCTCTGCTTTTTAATATGCTGCATAGGTTAAGCTTTTCTGTTTGCTGGGACTTCCCTATAGCTCAGATGGTAAAGAATCTACCTGCAGTACAGGAAATCCAGGTTCAATCCCTGGGTCAGGAAGATCCCCTGGAGAAGGAAATGGCAATCCACTTCAGTATTCTTGCCTGGAGAATCCCTTGGACAGAGGAACCTGGAGGGCTATACAGTCCATGAAGTCACAAAGAGTCAGACACAACTAAGTGACTAACACATACACACACATAAGTTGATCATAGCTTTTCTTCCAAGGAGCAAGTATCTTTTAACTTCATTGCTGCACTCACCATCTGCAGTGCTTTTGGAGCCCAAGAAAATAAAGTCCATCACTGTTTCCATTGTTTCCCCACTATTTGCCATGAAGTGATGGGACCAGATGCCATGATCTGAGTTTTCTGAATATTGAGTTTCAAGCCAGCATTTTCATTCCCTTCTTTCACTTTGATCAAGACGCTCTTCAGTTCCTCTTCATTTTCTGCCATAAAGTGCTGTCATCTGCATATCTGAGGTTATTGATATTTCTCCCTGCAATCTTGATTCCATCTTATGATTCAGACAACCCAGCATTTCACATGATGTACTCTGCATATAAATTAAATAAGCAGGGTGATGATGTGAAGCCTTGGCATACTCCTTTCCCAGTTTGGAACTAGTCTGTTGTTCCATATCCAGTTCTAACTGTTGCTTCTTGACCCGCATACAGATTTCTCAGGAGGCAGGTAAGACAGTTTGGTAATCCCATCTCTTTAAGAATTTTCCACAGTTTGTTGTGATCCACACAATCAAAGACTTTAGTGTAGTCAATGAAGCAGATTAGATGATTTTCTGAAATTCTCTTGCTTTTTCGATGATCCAATGGATCTTGGCAGTTTGATCTCTGGTTCCTCTGCCGTTTTGAAATCCAGCTTGAACATCTGGAAGGTCTCGGTTCACGTATTGTTGAAGCCTAGCTTGGAGAATTTTGAGCATTACTTTGCTAGTGTGTGAGATGAGTGCAATTGTGCAGTAGTTTGAGCATTCTTTGGCATTGCCTATCTTTGGGATTGGAATGAAAACTGAACTTTTCCAATCCTGGGACCACTGTTGAGTTTTCCAAATTTGCTGGCATGTTGAGTGCAGCGCTTTCACAGCATCACTTTTTAGGATTTGAAATAGCTGACCTGGAATTCCATCACCTCCACTAGCTTTGCTCACAGCTAAGGCCCACTTGAATTCACACTCCAGGATATCTGGCTCTAGGTGAGTGATCATACCATTGTGGTTATCTGGGTCACGAAGGTCTTTTTTGTATAGTTCTTCTGTGTATTCTTGCCACTTCTTCTTAATATCATCTGCTTCTGTTGGGTTCATACAGTTTCTATATTGTACCCATCTTTGCATGAAATATTCCCTTGGTATCTTGAATTTTCTTGAAGTGATCTCTATTTTTTCCCATTGTGTTGTTTTCCTCTATTTCTTTGCATTGATCACTTAGGAAGACTTTCTTGTCTCTACTTTCTATTCTCTAGAACTCTGAGTTAAGATGGAAATATCTTTCCTTTTCTCTTTTGCTTTTCACTTCTCTTCTTCTCAGCTATTTGTGAGAACTTCTCAGACAACCATTTTTCCTTTTTGCCTTTCTTCTTCTTGGGGATGGTCTTGATCACTGCCTCCTGTACAGTGTTACTTCATTCATAGTTCTTCAGGCACTCTTCTTATCTATCAGATCTAATCCTTTGAATCTATTTGTCACTTCCACTGTAAGGGATTTGATTTAGGTCGTACCTGAATGGTCTCCAAAATCACTGCAGATGCTGATTGCAGCCAGGAAATTAAAAGACGCTTACTCCTTGGAAGGAAAGTTAAGACCAACCTAGATAGCATATTAAAGAGCAGAGACATTACTTTGCCAACCAAGGTCCGTCTAGTCAAGGCTATGGTTTTTCCCGTGGTCATGTATGGATGTGAGAGTTGGACTGTGAAGAAAGCTGATCGCCAAAGAATTGGTGCTTTTGAACTATGGTGCTTGAGAAGACTCTTGAGAGTCCCTTGGACTGCAAGGAGGTCAAACCAGTCCATTCTAAAGGAGATCAATCCTGGGTGTTCATTGGAAGGACTGATGCTAAAGCTGAAACTCCAATACTTTGGCCACCTCATGCAACGAGTTGACTCACTGGAAAAGAGTCTGATGCTGGGAGGGATTGGGGATGGGAGCAGATGGGGACAACAGAGAATGAGATGGCTGGATGGCATCACCGACTCGATGGACATGAGTTTGAGTGAACTCCAGGAGTTGATGATGGACAGGGAGGCCTGGCGTGCTGTGACTCATGGGGTCACAAAGAGTCGGACATGACTGAGCAACTGAACTGAACTGACTGATACCTAAATGGTCTAGTGGTTTTCCCTACTCTCTTCAGGTTAAGCCTGAATTTGGCAATAAGGAGTTCATGATCTGAGCCACAGTCAGCTCCTGGTCTTGTTTTTCCTAACTGTATAGAGCTTTTCCATCTTCAACTCAAAAGAATATAATCAATCTGATTTCATTATTGAATATCTGCTGGTGTCCATGTGCAGGAGTCATCTTTTGTGTTGTTGGAAGAGTGTGTTTGTTATGACCGGTGCTTTCTCTTGGCAAAACTCTGTTAGCTGTTGCCATGCTTCATTCTGTACTCCTGGGCCAAATTTTCCTGTTACTCCAGGTATCTCTTGACTTCCTACTTTTGCAATCCAGTCCCCTATGATGAAAAGGACATCATTTTTGGTTTTAGTTCTAGAAAGTCTTGTAGGTCTTCATAGAACTGTTCAACTTCAGCTTCTTCAGCATTACTGGTTGGGACATAGACTTGGATTACTGTGATATTGAATAGCTTGCCTTGGAAACCAACAGAGATCATTCTGTTGTTTTTGAGATTGTACCCAAGTACTGCATTTCAGAGGAGAAGGGAAAGGCTACCCACTCCAGTATTCTGGCCAGGAGAATTCCATGGACTGTATAGTCTATGAGGTCGCAAAGAGTCGGACACGACTGAGCGACTTTCACTTTCACTTCAGTGCATTTCAGACTCTCTTGTTGACTATGAGGGCTACTCCATTTCTTGGGGATTCTTCCCCACAGTAGTAGATATAATGTTCATATGAAATAAATTTGCCCATTCCAGTCCATTTTACTTCACTGATTACTAAAATGTCAATGTTCACTCTTGCCATCTCCTACTTGACCACTTCTAACTTGCCTTGATTCAGGGACTTAACATTCCAGGTTCCTAAGCAACATTATTCTTTACAACATCGGACTTTACTTCCATCACCAGTCAGATCCACAACTGGGCATTGTTTTTGCTTTGGCTCAGCCTCTTCTTTCTAGAGCTATTTCTCCACTCTTCTCCAGTAGCATATTGGGCACCTAACGACCTGGGGAGTTCATACTTCAGTGTCATTACTTTTTGCCTTTTCATACTGTTCATGAGGTTCTTAGGGCAAGAATGCTGAAGTGATTGGCCATTCCCTTCTCAAGTGGACCCCATCTTGTTACAACACTCCACTCTGACCTGTCCATCTGGGGTGGCCATACACGGCATGGCTCATAGTTTCATTGAGTTAGACAAGGCTGTTATTCAAGTGATCAGTTTGTTTCAGTTCAGTTCAGACACTGTTGTGTCCGACTCTTTGTGACACCATTAATCGCAGCACGCCAAGCCTCCCTCTCCATCACCAACTCCCGAAGCTTACCCAAACTCATGCCCATCGAGTCGGTGATGCCATCCAGCCATCTCATCCTCTGTTGTCCCCTTCTCCTGCCCTCAGTCTTTCCCAACAACAGGGTCTTTTCAAATGATTCAGCTTTTCACATCAGGTGGCCAAAGTATTGGAGTTTCAGCTTCAACATCAGTCCTTACAATGAACATTCAGGACTGATTTCCTTTAGGATGGACTGGTTGGATCTCCTTGCAGTCCAAGGGACTCTCAAGAGTCTTCTCCAACACCACAGTTCAAAAGCATCAATTCTTCGGCAATCAGCTTTCTTTATAGTCCAACTCTCACATCCATACATGACCACTGGAAAAACCATAGCCTTGACTAGACGGACCTTTGTTGACAAAGTAATGTCTCTGCTTTTTAATATGCTGTCTAGGTTGGTCATAACTTTCTTTTTTATGTTTTTTTTTTTGTAGTTAATTTATTTTTTATTGGAGGCAAATTATTTTACAATATTATATTGGTTGGTTTTGCCATACATTGGTATGAATTTGCCCCGGGTTTACATAAGTTTCCCCTCCTGAACCCCCCTCCCACCTCCCTCCTCCCTTTATCCTCCCTCTGGGTCATCCCCGCATGCCAGCCCCGAGCATCCTATAACATGCATTGACCCTGGACTAGTGATTCGTTTCACATATGACAACATACGTGTTTCAATGCCATTCTCCCAAATCATCCCACCCTCAGCCTCTCCCATAGAGTCCCAAAGACTGTTCTATACATCTGTGTCTCTTTTGCTGTCTCGTATACAGGGTTATCATTTGCATCTTTCTAAATTCCATATATATGTGTTAGTATACTGTATTGGTGTTTTTCTTTCTGGATTACTTCACTCTGTATAATAGGCTCCAGTTTCATCCACCTCATTAGAACTGATTCAAATGTATTCTTTTTAATGGCTGAATAATAGTCCATTGTGTATATGTACCAAAGCTTTCTTATCCATTTGTCTGCAGATGGACATCTAGGTTGCTTCCATGTCCTGGCTATTATAAACAGTGCTGCAATGAACATTGGAGTACACGTGTCTCTTTCAATTCTGGTTTCCTCGGTGTGTATGCCCAGGAGTGCGATTGCTGGATCATATGGCAGTTCTATTTCCAGTTTTTTGAGGAATCTCCACACTGTTCTCCATAGTGGCTGTACTAGTTTGCATTCCCACCAACAGTGTAAGAGGGTTCCTTTCTCTCCACATCCTCTCCAGCATTTATTGCATGTAGACTTTTGGATAGCAGCCATTCTGACTGGTGTGAAATGGTATCTCATTGTGGTTTTGATTTGCATCTCTCTGATTATGAGGGATGTTGAGCATTTTTTCATGTGTTTGTTAGCCATCTTTATGTCTTCTTTGGAGAAATTTCTGTTTAGTTCTTTGGCCCATTTTTTGATTGGGTCATTTATTTTTCTGGAATTGAGCTGCAGGAGCTTCTTGTATAGTTTGGAGATTAATCCTTTATCAGTTGCTTCAGTTGCTATTATTTTCTCCCATTCTGAAGGCTGTCTTTTCACCTTACTTATAGTTTCCTTTGCTGTGCAGAAGCTTTTGATTTTAGTTAGGTCCCATTTGTTTATTTTTGCTTTTATTTCCAATATTCTGGGAGGTGGGTCTTGGAGGATCCTGCTGTGATTTATGTCGGAGAGTGTTTTGCCTACGTTCTCCTCTAGGAGTTTTATAGTTTCTGGTCTTACATTTAGCTCTCTAATCCATTTTGAGTTTATTTTGGTGTATGGTGTTAGGAAGTGTTCTAGTTTCATTCTTTTACAAGTGGCTGACCAGTTTTCCCAGCACCACTTGTTAAAGAGACTGTCTTTTCTCCATTTTATATTCTTGCCTCCTTTGTCAAAGATGAGGTGTCCATAGATGCGTGGATTTATCTCTGGGCTTTCTATTTTGTTCCATTGATCTACATTTCTGTCTTTATGCCAGTACCATACTGTCTTGATGACTGTGGCTTTGTAGTAGAGCCTGAAGTCCGGCAGGTTAATTCCCCCAGTTCCGTTTTTCTTCCTCAAGATTGCTTTGGCTATTCGAGGTTTTTTGTATTTCCATACAAATTGTGAGATTATTTGTTCTAGCTCTGTGAAAAATATCATTGGTAGCTTGATAGGGATTGCATTGAATGTATAAATTACTTTGGGTAGTATACTCATTTTTACAATATTTATTCTTCCAATCCATGAACATGGTATATTTCTCCATCTATTAGTGTCCTCTTTGATTGCTTTCAGTAGTGTTTTATAGTTTTCTATGTACAAGTCTTTTGTTTCCTTAGGTAGATATATTCCTAAGTATTTAATTCTTTTCGTTGCAACAGTGAATGGAATAGTTTCCTTAATTTCCCTTTCTATTTTCTCATTGTTAGTGTATAGGAATGCAAGGGATTTCTGTGTGTTGATTTCATATCCTGCAACGTTACTGTAATCATTGATTAGCTCTAGTAGTTTTCTGGTAGAGTCTCTAGGGTTTTCTGTGTAGAGGATCATGTCATCAGCGAACAGTGAAAGTTTTACTTCTTCTTTTCCAATTTGTATTCCTTTTATGTCTTTTTCTGCTCTGATTGCTGTAGCCAAAACTTCCAGAACTATGTTGAATAGTAGTGGTGAGAGTGGGCACCCTTGTCTTGTTCCTGACTTTAGGGGAAATGCTTTCAGGTTTTCACCATTGAGGATAATGTTTGCTGTGGGTTTGTCATATATAGCTTTTATTATGTTGAGGTATGTCCCTTCTATTCCCACTTTCTGGAGGGTTTTTATCATAAATGGATGTTGAATTTTGTCGAAGGCTTTCTCTGCATCTATTGAGATAATCATATGATTTTTATTTTTCAGTTTGTTAATGTGGTGTATTACATTGATTGGTTTGCGGATATTGAAGAATCCTTGCATTCCTGGGATAAAACCCACTTGGTCACGATGTATGATCTTCTTAATATGCTGTTGGATTCTGATTGCTAAAATTTTGTTAAGGATTTTTGCATGTATGTTCATCAGTGATATTGGCCTGTAGTATTCTTTTTTTGTGGGGTCTTTACCAGGTTTTGGGATTAGGGTGATGCTGGTCTCATAGAATGAGTTTGGAAGTTTCCCTTCCTCAGCAATTTTCTGGAAGAGTTTGAGTAGAATAGGTGTTAGCTCTTCTCTAAATTTTTGGTAGAATTCGGCTGTGAAGCCGTCTGGACCTGGGCTTTTGTTTGCTGGGAGATTTTTGATTACAGTTTCAGTTTCCGTGCTTGTGATGGGTCTGTTCAGATTTTCTATTTCTTCCTGGTTCAGTTTTGGAAAGTTGTATTTTTCTAGGAATTTGTCCATTTCTTCCAGGTTATTCATTTTATTGCCATATAATTCCTGATAGTATTCTCTAATAATCCTTTGTATTTCTGTGTTGTCAGTTGTGATCTCTCCATTTTCATTTCTAATTTTATTGATTTGGTTCTTCTCCCTTTGTTTCTTGATAAGTCTGGCTAGTGGTTTGTCAATTTTATTTACCTTCTCAAAGAACCAGCTTTTGGCTTTGTTGATTTTTGCTATAGTCTCTTTTGTTTCTTTTGCATTTATCTCTGCCCTAATTTTTACAATTTCTTTCCTTCTACTGACCCTGGGGTTCTTCCTTTCTTCCTTTTCTAGTTGCTTTAGATGTAGAGTTAGGTTATTTAGTTGACTTTTTTCTTGTTTCTTGAGGTATGCCTGTGTTGCTATTAACCTTCCCCTTAGCACTGCTTTTACAGTGTCCCAGAGGTTTTGGGTTGTTGTGTTTTCATTCATTTCTATGCATATTTTGATTTCTCTTTTGATTTCTTCTATGATTTGTTCGTTGTTCAGCAGCGTGTTGTTCAGCCTCCATATGTTGGCATGTTTAATAGTTTTTCTCCCATAATTGAGATCTAATTTTACTGCATTGTGGTCAGAAAAGATGCATGGAATGATTTCAACTTTATTGAATTTACCAAGGCTAGATTTATGGCCCAGGATGTGATCTATCCTGGAAAAGGTTCCATGTGCACTTGAGAAAAAGGTGAAATTCATTGTTTTGGAGTGAAATGTCCTATAGATATCAATTAGGTCTAACTGGTCTATTGTATCATTTAAAGATTGTGTTTCCTTGTTAATTTTCTGTTTAGTTGATCTATCCATAGATGTAAGTGGGGTATTAAAATCTCCCACTATTATTGCATTATTGTTAATTTCCCCTTTCATACTTGTTAGTAATTGTCTTACATATTGCGGTGCTCCTATGTTGGGTGCATAAATATTTATAATTGTTATATCTTCATCTTGGATTGATCCTTTTATCATTATGTAGTTTCCTTCTTTGTATCTTTTCACAGCCTTTGTTTTAAAGTCTATTTTATCTGATATGAGTATTGCTACTCCTGCTTTCTTTTGGTCTCTATTTGCATGGAATATCTTTTTCCAGCCCTTCACTTTCAGTCTATATGTGTCCCTCGTTTTGAGGTGGGTCTCTTGCAGACAACATATATGGGGGTCTTGTTTTTGTATCCATTCAGCCAGCCTTTGTCTTTTGGTTGGGGCATTCAACCCATTTACGTTTAAGGTAATTATTGATAAGTACGATCCCGTAGCCATTTTCTTTATTGCTTTGGGTTCGAGTTTATACACCCTTTCTGTGTTTCCTGTCTAGAAAAGATCCTTTAGCATTTGTTGGAGAGCTGGTTTGGTAATGCTGAATTCTCTCAGCTTTTGCTTGTCTGTAAAGCTTTTGATTTCTCCTTCCTATTTGAATGAGATCCTTGCTGGGTACAGTAGTCTGGGCTGTAGGTTATTTTCTTTCATCACTTTAAGTATGTCTTGCCACTCCCTCCTGGCCTGAAGAGTTTCTGTTGAAAGATCAGCTGTTATCCTTTTGGGAATCCCCTTGTGTGTTATTTGCTGTTTTTCCCTTGCTGCTTTTAATATTTGTTCTTTGTGTTTGATCTTTGTTAATTTGATTAATATGTGTCTAGGAGTATTTCGCCTTGGGTTTATCCTGTTGGGGTCTCTCTGGGTTTCTTGGACTTGGGTGATTATTTCTTTCCCTATTTTAGGGAAGTTTTCAACTATTATCTCCTCAAGTATTCTTTCATGGTCTTTCTTTTTGTCTTCTTCTTCTGGGATTCCTATGATTCGAATGTTGGAGCGTTTAACATTGTCCCAGAGGTCTCTAATATTGTTCTCATTTCTTTTAATTTGTTTTTCTTTTTTCCTCTCTGTTTCATTTATTTCTACAATTCTATCTTCTAGCTCGCTTATCCTGTCTTCTGCCTCTGTTATTCCACTGTTTGTTCCCTCCAGAGTGTTTCTGATCTCATCTATTGTATTATTCATTGTATATTGACTCTTTTTTATTTCCTCTAAGTCCTTATTAAACCTTTCTTCCATCTTCTCAATCCTTTTCTCCAGGTTATTTATCTGTAACTCCATTTTGCTTTCAAGATTTTGAATCATTTTCACCACCAAAATTCGAAATTCTTTTTCATGTAGATTCCCTATATCTTCCTCTTTTGTTTGTGTTGGTGGGCATTTATCTTGTTCCTTTACTTGCTGGGTATTTCTCTGCTTCTTCATCTTGCTTATAATGCTTTGCTTGGGGTGGCCTTTCCCTCTTCTGGCCGTTTGTGGAGTTCTCTTTATTATGTAGTTTCCTTGCTGTGTGTGGGGTTGAACAGGTGACTTGTCAAGGTTCCCTGGTTATGGAAGCCTGTGTCGGTGTTCTGGTGGGTGGAGCTGGATTTCTTCTCTCTGGAGTGCAATGAAGTGTCCAGTAATGAGTTATGAGATGTCAGTGGGTTTGGAGTGACTTTGGGCAGCCTGTATATTGAAGCTCAGGGCTAGTTTCCTGTGTTACTGGAGAATTTGCGTGGTATGTCTTGCTCTGGAACTTGTTGACCCTTGGGTTTAGCGTAGGTATGGAGACGTTTGATGAGCTCCTATCGATTAATGTTCCCTGGAGTCAGGACTTCTCTGGTGTTCTCAGGATTCGGGCTTAAGCCTCTTGCCTCTGGTTTTTGGTCTTATTCTTGGAGTAGTCTCTAGACATCTCTATCTGTCATTTCCAAGGTGGTTCCCTCTGTTTTAGCTTCTGTCTGCTGGTCTCTTCAGTGTCTAATTTCCGCCCTGATACTAGGGGGTGGGTGGACACTTTTTAAGGCTCAGTTGTTCAGTCCTGTTCTGGGAAGGGAGGAACGCTGCAGTCGATTATCTCTGGCGTCTGTGGGGAGTGCTCGCAGTGTCTCGGCCACACTGGGTTTGCCCCCGCTCACAGCATGTATGCTGTCCCAGTCTACACCGCACAGGCTCTAGGTTGCTCTGCCGGCAACTGTCCGAGGCCGGCACCAGGTTGTATGCACTTCCCAGGTCTGAGCGGCTCAAGTTCAGGTTCTCAGGTACTCCACAAAGGCGCAGACTTGGTTGGGCCTGCGTTTTGTGCCTTCCCCAGTCCGAGCAGCTCAGGGGACCAGGTGTTTGGCGAGCGCGGTCTCTGCGACTTATCGCCTCCCCAGTCCCCGCCACTCAGTTTTCTGGTTGTACAACCGGCGCACCTTCTCAGGGGGATATCGACCAGCTCGAGCCCAAGAAGTCCTGAATAGCAACAAGCCTGCCTGCAGTTTGTATCAGATGCCTTTCTGGGACCGCGGCTGCCCGCTCCGGCTCTGGCTGCGCTCCCTGCCTGTCTCGGCGGGGAATGGGGGATGGGCTGACCGCAGCTGGCTCGCTCTGCTCAGTCCTTTATTCTGTGAGCGGGGTTGGCCGAGTCATAGGTTAGAGCTTTCCGCCTTTTCGTGGGGAAGCTATCCCACAGTCTGCTTTGCTCTCCCCAGTTCTCTCAAATTGTTCTCGCAGCATTCAAGCCCAGTCCTCTCTCTAAGCAGTTCAGCCGGTTCCTCCCTGCCCAGCCCCCGCTTGTTAATGGCGTATGCAGGCGTCTGCGCTGCTTCTCCGCTGGGAGTTACCGTTTGGCGGGTAATCTGTGGGTTTTAAAAAAATCTTAAAAAAAAAAGAGGGTTATGTGGCCCTCTGAGCTTCCAAGGCTCGCCACAGAATCGCCAGTGAGAATGTTTCCTGGTGTTTGGAAACTTCTCTCTTTTTAAAGCCTCCCTTCCTGGGACGGAGCTCCATCCTTACTTCTTTTGTTTCGCTTTTTATCTTTTATGTTTTTTCCTACCTCCTTTCGAAGACAATGGGCTACTTTTCTGGGTGCCTGACGTCCTCTGCCAGCATTCAGAAGTTGTTTTGTGGACTTTACTCGCGTTCAAAAGTTCTTTTGATGAATTTGTGGAGGAGAGAGTGGTCTCGCCGTCCTATTCCTCCGCCATCTTGTTCTCTTGGTCATAACTTTCTTTCCAAGGAGCAAGCAAATTTTAATTTCATGGCTTCAGTCACCATCTGCAGTGATTTTGGAGCCCAAAAAAATAAAGTCTGACACTGTTTCCACTGCTTCCCCATTTATTTACCATGAAGTGATGGGCCCAGATGCCATGATCTTAGTTTTCTGAATGTTGAGCTTCAAGTCAAACTTTTTCACTCTCCTCTTTCACTTTCATCAAGAGGCTTTTTAGTTCCTCTTCACTTTCTGCCATAAGGGTGGTGTCATCTGCATATCTGAGGTTATTGATATTTCTCCCAGCAATCTTGATTCTAGCTTGTGCTTCATCCAGCCCAGCGTTCCTCATGATGTACTCTGCATATACGTTAAATAAGCAGGGTGACAATATACAGCCTTGACGTACTCCTTTTCCTATTTGGAACCAGTCTCTCGTTCCGTGTCCAGTTCTAACTGTAGCTTCCTGACCTGCATACAGGTTTCTCAAGAGGCAGGTCAGGTGGTCTGGTATTCCCATCTCTTTCAGAATTTTCCACAGTTTATTATGATCCACACAGTCAAAGGTTTTGGCATAGTCAATAAAGCAGAAGTAGATGTTTTTCTGGAACTCTCTTGCTTTCTCGATGATCCAGCAGATGTTGGCAATTTGATCTCTGCTGCCTCTGCCTTTTCTAAAACCTGCTTGAACATCTGGAAGTTCACAGATCACATATTGCTGAAGCCTGGCTTGGAGAATTTTGAGCATGACTTTACTAGCGTGTGAGATGAATGCAACTGTGCGGTAGTTTGAGCATTCTTTGGCATTGCTTATCTTTGGGATTGGAATGAAAACTGACCTTTTCCAGTCCTGTGGCCACTGCTGAGTTTTCAAATTTGCTGGCATATTGAGTGCAGCATTTTCACAGCATCATCTTTCAGGATTTGACAGAATGTGGTCCACTGGAGAAGGGAATGGCAAACCACTTCAGTATTCTTGCTTTGAGAACCCCATGAACAGTAAGAAAAGGCAAAAAAATAAGATACTGAAAGAGGAACTCCCCAGGTCGGTAGGTACCCAATATGATACAGGAGATCAGTGGAGAAATAACTCCAGAAAGAATGAAGGGATGGAACCAAAGCAAGAACAATACCCAGTTGTGGATGTGACTGGTGATAGAACCAAGGTCCGAAGCTGTAAAGAGCAATATTGCATAGGAACCTGGAATGTTAGGTCCATGAAGCAAGGTAAATTGGAAGTGGTCAAACAGAAGATGGCAAGAGAGAACGTCAACATTCTAGGAATCAGCGAACTGAAATGAACTGGAATGGGTGAATTTAACTCAGATGACCATTACATCTTCTACTGTGGGTGGAATCCCTTAGAAGAAATGGAGTAGCCATCATGGTCAACAAAAGAGTTCGAAATGCAGTACTTGTGTGCAATCTCAAAAACAATAGAATGATCTCTGTTCGTTTCCAAGGCAAACCATTCAATATCACGGTGATCCAAGCCTATGCCCCAACTATGCCCACTGAAGAAGCTGAAGTTAAACAGTTCTATGAAGACCTACAATACCTTTTAGAACTAACACCCAAAAAAGATGTCCTTTTCATCATAGAAGACTGGAATGCAAAAGTAGGAATTCAAGAAACACCTGGAGTAACAGGCAAATTTGGCCTTGGAGTATGGAATGAAGCAGGGCAAAGGCTAACAAGAGTTTTACCAAGAGAATGCACTGGTCATAGTAAACACCCTCTTCCAACAACACAAGAGAAGACTCTACACATAGACATCACCAGATAGTCAACACCGAAATCATATTGATTATATTCTTTTGAGCTGAAGATGGAAAAGCTCTATACAGTCAGCAAAAATAAGACCAGAAGCTGACTGTGGCTCAGATCATGAGCACCTTATTGCTAAATTCAGACTTGAAGAAAGTATGGAAAACCACTAGGTCATTCAGGTATGACCTAAATCAAATCCCTATGATTATACAGTGGAAGTGAGAAATAGATTTAAGGGACTAGATCTGACAGACAGAGTACTTGATGAACTATGGACGGAGGTTCGTGACATTGTACAGGAGACAGGGATCAAGACCATCCCCATGGAAAAGAAATGCAAAAAAGCAAAATGGCAGTCTGAGGAGACCTTAACAAATAGCTTGTAAAGAAGGGAAGTGAAAAGCAAAGGAGAAAAGGAAAGATATACCCATTTGAATGCAAAGTTTCAAGAATAGCAAGAAGAGATAAGAATGCAAAGAAATAGAGGAAAACAACAGAATGGGAAAGACTAGAGATCACTTCAAGAAAATTAGAGATACCAAGGGAACATTTCATGCAAAGATGGGCTCCATAAAGGACAGAAACGGTATGGACCTAACAGAAGCAGAAACTATTAAGAAGAGGTGGCAAGAATACACAGAAGAACTGTACAAAAAAGATCTTCACAACCAAGATAATCACGATGGTGTCATTAGACACTAGAACCAGACATCCTGGATCGTGAAGTCAAGTGGGCCTTAAGAAGCATTATTACGAACAAAGCTAGTGGAGGTGATGGAATTCCAGTTGAGCTATTTCAAATCCTGAAATATGATCAGTTTGTTTAGTTTTCTGTAATTGTGGTTTCCATTCTGTCCGACTTTCATGGATAAGGATAAGAGGCTTGTGGAAGCTTCCTGGTGGGAGAGACTAGCTGTGGGGGAATCTGGGTCTTTCTCTGATGGGTGGAGCCTTGCTCAGTAAACCTGTAATCCAATTTTCTATTGATGGGTGGGGCTGTGTTCCCTCCTTATAAATTGTCCACTTAACCTTACATATCAACTACTCTATGGCCATGTATCCTCTTTCTTTGTTAATTAATAAAAAATCTTGTATCTCAAAATGATTGCTAACTTATCTCAAGTAGTTTAAAGTTCGAGCAAAATGAGATACATAGCTTTCCCACAAAAAAATAGAGGAAATAAATTCTATGTTTATTTCTTGAGAATACCCAAGAAATGAATTATTTTAATGGAATGTAAAGGAAATGGCAACCCACTCCAGTACTCTTGCCTGGAAAATCCCATGGACAGAGAAGTCTGGTAGATTACAGTCCATGGAATCGCAAAGGGTCAGACATGACTGAGCGACTTCATTTTCTTTCACTTTTCTTTCAAAGTATCAATAAAGCATAGTATAATTTACATGTTTAACACATGTTCCCATTCTTTTTCTCTTTCTGGAAGATAGGTGCTCACTGTATGAGAAAGGATAATATCTTTTTACAATTAAAAGAAGTTAATTAATATACACACACCACATGGGCTTCCCAGGTTGGGTGAGTGGGAAAGAATCCACCTGCTAATGCAGGAGAATTAAGAGACTCAGGTTCGATCCCTGGGTCACAAAGATCCCCTGGAGAAGGAAATGGCAATCCACTCCAGTATCCTTCCCTGAAAAATTACATGAGCAGAGGAGCCAGGTGGGGCTAAGATCCATAGGATTGTGAAAGGTTGTTGCTGGACCACGAAAGACACTGGGACTCTTGGCCTCCGGAGGAGAAGAATTCAATCCAGGGCCAGAGACGAACCTTGATCGCTCAGAGCTTTTGTGTAATAAAGTTTTTTTAAACTATAAAAGGGATAGAAAAAGCTTCTGACATAGACATCAGAAGGGGGCAGAAAGAGTGCCCCCTCACTAATGTTAGCAAAGGAGTTATATACTTTTAATTAGTTATTACAATGAATAAAAAGAATGTCTGGAGGTTGTAAAGACCTTACTAGACACTCCCATAATTTACATTTTAAGATAACAGGATCAGCCAGAAGGTTTTTTCCCCAGAAACTGTCCTCAAGCAAGATACATTATTGTTATATAATCCTAAGGAATGTAGAGGGAAAAAAAGTTTGTTCTTTCCTCCTCCTTGAGAATTCCAGACCGTTATCTCCTTCTCGAGAACTGCAGACCCTCTCTCCTTGGGGAACCCCAGACTTCTTATCAACCTGCCTAGGAACTGACTCTCTCAGTTGCAAAGAATCAGACATGACTGAAGCCACTCAGCATGCACACAGGCACACACACACACACACACACACACACACACACACACCACTATATATAAGATAATCAGAAAGGAACTACCATATAGCGTAGGGAACTCTACTTGATAGTCTGTGATAACCTGTATGAGAAGAGATTCTGAAAAAAAAAGAAAAACAAATGAACATATATAACTGAAGAGTCCTTGCAGAAGAAAATGGCTACCTGCTCCAGTATTCTTGCCTGGGAAATCTCGTGGACAGAGGAGCCTGGCAGATTATAGTCCACGGGATCACAAAGAGCTGGACAATGACTTAGCAACTGCTGCTAAGTCACTTCAGTCGTGTCCAACTCTGTGTGACCCCATAGATGGAAGCCCACTAGGCTCCCCCATCCCTGGGATTCTCCAGGCAAGAACACTGGAGTGGGTTGCCATTTCCTTCTCCAACGCGTGAAAGTGAAAAGTGAAAGTGAAGTCGCTCAGTCGTGTCCAACCCTTAGCGACCCCATGGACTGCAGCCCACCAGGCTCCTCCATCCATGGGATTTTCTAGGCAAGAGTACTGGAGTGACTTACCATTGTCTTCTCCGCTAAACAACAGCAAAGAGCTGAATCACTTTGCTGTGTACCTGAAACACAACGTTGCAAATCAACTATACTCCATTAAAAATTTTAAAAACAAAAGTAAAAGGGAACTATTAAAAAGCATGAACTCATTTTTGGAGTTAAAGGTCTTTCCTAATATTTACTCATTTAGTCAATGGTGTGTAAAGCACCATACTAGAGTTGGAAGCATGTAAAAATGAGAGAGGTGAGGGCTGTTCTAAGGGAACTCACAACTAACTGGGAGGAAGAGATAAACAATTATGCGCATGCACACTGGGATGGAATAAGTAGAGTAAGAAAAGTGCGCATTAAGAGCCATGGAGTTCTTGGGGGAAGCACAGACTCTTTCAAGGGGCAGCATCTTTTCTGGACCACGAGTTCCACAAAAGCACAGGGTAGATGTCTTAGTTTATTCAGGCTGCTACGAAAAAAGTACCCTAGACTGAGAGTCATTTTTTTTTAACTGGGGTATAGCTGCTTTACAATGTTGTGTTATTCGTTTCTCCTGCAGAGCAGAGTGAATCTGCTATACGTGTACATATGTGCATGCGTGGGTGCTGAGTAGCTTCAGTCATGTCTGACACTACGGACCGGAGCCCACCAGGCTCCTCTGTCCATGGGATTCCCCAGGCAAAAACACTGGATCAGGTTGCCATGCCCTCCTCCTGGGGATCTTCCTGATCCGGGGGTTGAACCTGCGTCACCTACATCTCCTTCATTGGCAGGCAGGTTCTTTACCACTAGTGCCTTCTGGGAAGCCCCATATGTATACATATATCCCCTATTTCTTAAGATTTCCTCCCCACCTAGGTCACCACAGAGCATCAAGTAGCTCCCTGTGATACACAGTAGGTCCTCATTAGTTGTCTAGTTTACATGTAGTATCAATAATGGATACATGTCAGTCCCCACACTGGGATAGACTGGAAAGCTTAAACAGCAGGCATTTCTCTCTCACAGTTCTGGGGGTTGGCAGTCCAGATCAAGATGACAGCAGATTCCATGTCTGGTGAGAGCCTGCTTCCTAGTTCACAGATAGTTGTCTTGTCACTGTGTCCTCACGTGGAAGAAGGGGTGAGGGAGCTGTCTTGAGTCTCTAATAAGGGCACAAATCCTATTTACAAGGGCTCCGCCCTCATGACCTCATCCCCTCTCAAAGACCCCATTTCCAAATATCACAGGGTTGGGTTTCAACTTACAAATTACAGGAGGGACACACTCACCCTGGGCTTCCCAGGTGGAACTAGTGGTAAAGAATCCACGTGCCCAATGCAGAAGACACATATTCAATCCCTGGCTTGAGAAGATCCCCTGGAGGAGGAATTGGAAAGCCACCCCAATATTCTTGCTCGGAGAATCCCATGGACAGAGGAGGCTGGTGGGCTACAGTCCATGGGGTCACAAAGAGTCCATTACAATTGAAACAACTTAGCACACAGGCTTACTGCCTTCAGCAGTGGGGTGACCCGTGCATGGGGCCAGTCAGTACTATCACCTGACTAGGGGACAGACTCCAAGAAGGACAGAAGTGATGGATAAAACTAGAGCCATTAGTTGGGCTCATTTACTGGACAGCTGACTAAAAAGTTTATATTTAATGATATAATAGGGTTGCTGGAATTAGCTAATGAAAACACAGGACACCCAGTTAAATTTGAATTTCAGGGAAATCTGTTTTTTAACTGTAAGTAGGTCCCATGTAACTAGGAAGTTCACCTATAACTTGGAATCTGGCAGTGTATCTGACAGCCCTGTAATATAGGCAATGGGGAGCCACAGAGGGTTGTAGAGTGGAGGAGTAGCAAACAAACAATTGAGGTGGTGATTCAGAAAGACTGTTGTGAAACCACTAACGCGCTGCTCTAGAGTAAGAAGATACTTCAGGAAAGAAGAAAAGCAGTTTGAACTCAAGTGGTTGTGATGAAATCAAAGTTGAGGGAAGTTCTGAAAGAGGAAGCAATAGGACCTAGAAACTGAGAAATGCAAGGTGCAAGGGGAACAGTGAGCTCAGAAGGAACACTGGTATTCAAGCCTGGGTGGCTTGAAGATCTCAAGGTCATTGGCAGAAAGGCATCATGAAGGTGATAAAGAAACTGTGAGGGGAAAGATAATAAGGTCTATAAATGACATTTTAAGCTGCAGGATCTGGAAAACACTTGAAGGACAGATGTCCCGGGGCTTGGGAGAAATGCCAGAGCAAAGACAGCGATGTGAGAGTTACTGGCTTAAAGATGAGACAGAGCCAAAGGTCCTTTTGGCTTTCTGTCTTTATATTTAGCTTCTCCGTGACATGATGCTGATTCATTTTAGGAAAAAAAAAAAAAAAGAGAGATTTACACCACAGTCTGTCCTTGTATTTCTTTTAAAAAAAATTATTAACTATGGTTGGATTTACCATGCTGTGTTAATTTCTGCAATACAGAAAAGTGAGTCAGTTATACCTATATTCTTTTTCATGTTCTTTTCCATTATGGTTTATCTCAAGATAGTGAATATGGTTCCCTATGCTATACAGCAAGGCAATTTTGTATGCAATAATTTGCATCTGCTAATGCCCAAACTCCCAATCCTTCCGTCCCCAACTCCCCTGTGCTTTTATTTATGGTAATAAAACAGTACTGCTGGTATTTTCCAGGTGCTTTGGGAGCAATGTTATAAGAAGAAGGAACACTGAGCTTTGGGGCTGGACAACCTGGGATTCCTGTCCTGACTTTTCTCCCCCAGACTGTGCGACTTCTTACTCCATTATTTAGCTGCCTAATATACACTCAAGAGATTATAATAAGGGCTTTTATAGGCAAAACATTGAGTAAACATAATCTCTGCCACATATTCATGGCTCAATGAATGACAGTTACTACTTTTATTGTTATTGAGGTTTTTGTTTCAAATATCAGTAGTAATCAATAAAAACCTAACCATATGTCAAAGTTTAGGTTTGAAGAACTACTTACATTTGATATATTGTACTTATAAAATTATTTACCCTGCTAAGAAAAGTCAGTCTCTGCCATCAGGAAGCTTCCATAAGTCTCTTATTCTTATCAGAGGGCAGACAGAACGAAAGCCACAATTACAGAAAACTAATCAAACTGATCACATGGACCACAGCATTGTATAACTGAATGAAACTATGAGTCATGCTGTGTAGGGCCACCCAAGACAGACATGTCATGGTGGAAAGTTCTGGCAAACCAAGGTCCACTGGAGATGGAAATGGCAGATCACTTCAGTATTCTTGCCTTGAGAACCCCATGAACAGTATGAAAAGGCAAAAAGATATGATACTGAAGTATGAACTCCCAGGTCATTAGGTGCCCAATAAGTAACTCCAGAAAGAATGAAGAGATAGCTAAAGTGGAAAAAATGCCCAGGTGTGGATGTGACTGGTGATAGAAGTAAAGTCTGATGCTGTACAGAACAATATTGCATAGGAACCTGGAATGTTAGGTCCATGAATCAAGGCAAATTGGAAGTGGTCAAACAGGAGATGGCAAGAGAGAACGTCAACATTCAAGGAATCAGCAAACTAAAATGGACTGGAATGGGTGAATTTAACTCAGATGACCATTATATCTACTACTGTGGGCAGGAATCCCTTAGAAGAAATGTAGTAGCCATCACAGTTAAAAAGAGAGTCCAAAATGCAGTACTTGGGTACAATCTCAAAAGCAACAGAGTGATCTCTGTTCGTTTCCAAGGCAAACCTTTCAATATCACAGTAATCCAAGTCTATGCCCCAACCAGTAATGCTGAAGAAGTTGAAGTTGAACAGTTCTGTGAAGACCTACAAGACCTTCTAGAGCTAAAATCAAAAAAGATGTCCTTTTCATCATAGGGGACTGGACTGCAAAAGTAAGAAGTCAAGAGATACCTGGAGTAACAGGAAAATTTGGCTTTGGAGTACAAAATGAAGCAGGGCAAAGGCTAAAAGAATTTTGCCAAGAGAACACACTTGTCATAGCAAGCACCCTCTTCCAACAACACAAGAGAAGACTCTACACATCAATACTACCAGATAGTCAATACCAAAATCAGATTGATTATATTCTTTGCAGCCAAAGATGGAGAAGCTCTATACAGTCAGCAAAAACAAGACTGGGAGCTGACTGTGGCTCAGATCATGAACTCCTTATTGCCAAATTCAGACTGAAATTGAAGAAAGTGGAGTAAACCATTAGACCATTCATGTATGACCTAAATCAAATCCCTTATGATTATACAGTGGAAGTGACAAATAGATTCAAGGGATTAGAACTGATAGACAGAGTGCCTGAAGAACTATGGATGGAGGTTCATGACTTTGTACAGGAGGCAGTGCTCAAGACCATCCCCCCAAAAAAGAAATGCACAAAGGCAAAATTGTTGTATGAGGAAGCCTTACAAATAGTTGAGAAAAGAAGAGAAGCAAAAGGAAAAGGACAAAAGGAAAGATATACCCATTTGGACGCAGAGTTCCAAAAAATAGCAAGGAGAGATAAGAAAATCTTCCTAAGTGATCAATGCAAAGACATAGAGGAAAACAATAGAATGGGAAAGACCAGAGATCTCTTCAAGAAAATTACAGATACCAAGGGAACATATTATGCAAACATGGTTTCAATAAAGGACAGAAATGATACGGCCTTAACAGAAGCAGAAGATATTAAGAAGAGGTGGCAAGAATACACAGAAGAACTATACAAAAAAGATTTTCATGACCCAGATAACCAGGACGGTGTGATCACTCACCTAGAGCCAGATATCCTGGAATGCAAAGTCAAGTGGGCCTTAGGAAGAATCACTACAAACAAAACTAGTGGATGTGAAAGAATTCCAGCTAAGTTATTTCAAATCCTAAAAGATGATGCTGTGAAAGTGCTGCACTCAATATGCCAGCAAATTTGGAAAACTCAGCAGTGGCCACAGGACTGGAAAATGTCCGTTTTCATTCTAATCCCAAAGAAAGGCAGTGCCAAAGAATATTCAAACTATTGCACAATTGCAGTCATCTCACACATTAGTAAAGTAATGCTCAAAATTCTCCAAGTCAGGCTTCAACAGTGTGTGATCGTGAACTTCCAGATGTTCAAGCTGGATTTAGAAAAGGCAGAGGAACCACAGATCAAACTGTCAAGATCCATTGGATCATCAAAAAAGCAAGAGAATTTCAGAAAAATACCTACTTCTGCCTATTGATTATGTGAAAGCTTTTGACTTTGTAGATCACAACAGACTGTGGAAAAATCTACAAGAGATGGGAGTACCAGACCACCTGACCAGCCTCCTGAGAAATCTGTATGCAGGTCAAGAAACAACAGTTAGAACTGGACATGGAGCATCAGACTGGTTCGAAACTGGGAAAGGAGTATGTCAAGGGTGAATAGTGTCACCCTGTTTATTTAACTTATATGCAGAGTATCTTGTGAAAGGCCTGGCTGCATGAAGCACAAGATGGAATCAAGATTGCCAGGAGAAATATCAATAACCTCAGATAGGTGGATGACACCACCCTTATGGCACAATGTGAAGAGGAACTGAAGAGCATCTTGATGAAAGTGAAAGAAGAGAGTGGAAAAGCAGGCTTAAAACTCAACATTCAAAGAACAAAGATCACAGCATTCAATCCCATCCCTTCATGGCAAATAAATGGAGAAACAATGGAAACAGTGACAGACTTTATTTTCTTGGGATCCAAAATCACTGCAGATGGTGACTGCAGCCATGAAATTAAAAGACGCTTACTCGATGGAAAAAAGCTATGACTGACCTAGACAGCATATTAAAAAGTAGAGACATTCATTACTTTGCTGACAAAGGTCTGTCTAGTCAAAGTATGATTTTTTCCAGTAGTCATGTATGGATGTGAGAGTTGGACTATAATGAAAGCTGAACACTAAAGAATCAATGCTTTTAAACTGTGGTGTTGGAGAAGACTCTTGAGAGTCCCTTGGTGCAAGGAGAAATCAGTCCCGAATATTCATTGGAAGGACTGATGCTGAAGATGAAACTCCAATACTTTGGACACCAGATGCCAAGAACTGACTCATTGGAAAAAACCTTGATGCTGGGAAAGATTGAAGGTGGAAGGAGAAGGGTACAACAGAGGATGAGATGGTTGGATGTCATCACTGACTGATGGACATGAGTTTGAGCAAGTTCTGGGAGTCGGTGATGGACAAGGAGACCTGTTATGCTGCATTCCATGGGGTCACAAAGAGTTGGACACGACTGAGGGAGTGAACTGAACTGAAGAAAAGTTAACTGTACGTAGAGACCAAACAACTGATAGAATAGTAGATGTGGCCAAACCAGTAAAATTTCACTTATCTAAGTGAAAATAAAACAATTTACTTTTATATTTGAATAGAAGCTGGTTATGGCACCATGTGCTAATAAGTTGCTTAGCCCTGTCTGAATCTGCAATCCCATGGACTGTAGCCTGACAGACTCCTGTGTCCATGGGATTTCCCAGGCAAAAATACTGGAGTGAGTGGCCATTCCTTTCTCCAGGGGATCTTTCTCTCCAGGGATCAAACCTGTGTCTCTTAGGTCTCCTGCGTTAACAGGCAGATTCTTTACCACTAAGGCCACCTGGGAAGCTTATGGCATCATGAGGATGAACCAAAAAGTTCCACAAATAAAGTTCCTGTCATTTCCAAAGTAACCTAAGTAGAACTAATGAATAGGTTGTAATTACTAGTGTACAGAACAGTTTGGGAGCACTAAATTGTATCATCACACTAACCAGATTAAGAATTTTAACCTTACCATGGACAATTATCTAATTGCACAAACTCTGATTGGAGTTTGAAAAGATTTTAAGTGATTAGTGGAAGTATACCTTCCATTTATCCAAGCAGTATTTTGCTAACTTTCTTCTATTTGTAAAAAAATTCTTCAAATCTTAGCTATAAGATCAGAGCAAAGGGGAAAGCTCATATAGTCATAGGAAGAAGCATTTTTGAAAACTCATATATATGCATTTTCAAAAGAAAATAAATTGGCCTGAGGGTTATTCGAATCAATCAACTGTGCACAATTAATTTCCAAACACAGGAAATTTCTTCAAAACCATGACATAGTCACCAGGCATGAACTCTGTTTACCTAAGTGAAAACTTTGCCCAAGATAATCTAGTGAAAACAACAAATAGCCGTGGTTTTCCTAATTGAGGAGATCAGTGATGTGAAATGGGAACAAGAAAGCTTTCATGAAGACCAAGGGGATTATATCTTCTGGAAGGTTCTGCGAATTTCAGGATACCCTACAATACCTGCTTCTGTTGTTCCTCTCCTAAATGATGTAGTGTCTCAAGTGGGTCACCTCACCTAGAATTTCTGATCCTTGCAATCCACCCTCTACAAGAGAGCCTCATCAAGCTACTTGTCCAAACTTTGCATCATGCCTCATTTTCAAAGATTCCCAAACACTTTCCACCCCCATCCAATGGACTGCAAATATCTCTGATTACAAAACAGGCTCAAGTTACTCTCCTTACCACATCACCCATCTTCTTGCCTGAATTTTCCCCGATAACCTCTAAATCATCAGTTCAATTCAGTTCAGTCGCTCAGTCATGTCCTACTCTTTGCGACCCCATGAACCGCAGCATGCCAGGCCTCCCTGTCCATCACCAACTCCCGGAATTTACCCAAACTCATGTCCAGTGAGCCAGTGATGCCATCCAACCATCTTATCCTCTGTCGTCCCCGTCTCCTCCTGCCCTCAATCCCAGCATCAGGGTCTTTTCCAGTGAGTCAACTCGTCACATGAGGTGGCCAAAGTATTGGAGTTTCAGCTTTAGCATCAGTCCTTCCAATGAACACGCAGGACTGATCTCCTTTAGGAGGGACTGGTTGGATCTCCTTGCAATCCAAGGGACTCTCAAGAGTCTTCAACACCACAGTTCAAAAGCATCAATTCTTTGGCGATCAGATTTCTTCACAGTCCAACTCTCACATCCATACATGACCATGGGAAAAACCATAGCCTTGACCAGACAGACCTTTATTGGCAAAGTAATGTCTCTGCTTTTTAATATGCTACCTAGGTTGGTCATAGTTTTCCTTCCAAGGAGCAAGTGAATTTTAATTTTATGGCTGCAATCACCATTTGCAGTGATTTTGGAAACTAGAAAAATAAAGTCAGCCACTGTGTCCACTGTTTCCCCATCTATTTGCCATGAAGTGATGGGATCAGATGCCATGATCTTAGTTTTCTGAATGTTGAGCTTCAAGCCAACTTTTTCACTCTCCTCTTTCACTTTCATCAAGAGGCTCTTTAATTCTTCACTTTCTGCCATAAGGGTGGTGTCATCTGCATATCTAAGGTTATTGATATTTCTCCTGGCAATCTTGATTCCAGCTTGTGCTTCATCCAGACCAGCGTTTCTCATGATGTACACTGCATATAAGTTAAATAAGCAGGGTGACAATATACAGCCTTGTCGTGTTCCTTTTCCTATTTGGAACCAGTCTCTTCTTCCAAGTCCAGTTCTAACTGTTGCTTCCTGACCTGCATACAGGTTTCTCAAGGAGCAGGTCAGGTGGTCTGGTATTCCCATCTCTTTCAGAATTCTTCACAGTTTATTGTGATCCACACAGTCAAAGGCTTTGGCATAGTCAATAAAGCAGAAATAGATGTTTTTCTGAAACACCCTTGCTCTTTCGATGATCCAGCGAATGTTAGCAATTTGATCTCTGGTTCCTCTGCCTTTTCTAAAACCAGCTTGAACATTTGGAAGTTCACGGTTCACGTATTGCTGAAGCCTAGCTTTGAGAATTTTGAGCATGACTTTATTAGCGTGTGAGATGAGTACAACTGTGAGGTAGTTTGGGCATTCTTTGGCATTGCCTATCTTTGGGATTGGAATGAAAACTGACCTTTTCCAGTCCTGTGGCCACTGCTGAGTTTTCCCAATTTGCTGGCATATTGCGTGCAGCACTTTCACAGCATCATCTTTCAGGATTTGAAATAACTCAACTGGAATTCCATCACCTCCACTAGCTTTGTTTGCAGTGATGCTTTCTAAGGCCCACTTGACTTCACATTCTAGGATGTCTGGCTCTAGGTGAGTGATCACACCATCATGATTATCTTGGTCGTTAAGATCTTTTTTGTACGGTTCTTCTGTGTATTCTTGCCATCTCTTCTTAATATCTTCTGCTTCTGTTAGGTCCATACCATTTCTGTCCTTTATTGAGCCCATCTTTGCATGAAATGTTCCCTTGGTATCTCTAAGTTTCTTGAAGAGATCTCTAGTCTTTCCCATTCTGTTGTTTTCCTCTATTTCTTTGCATTCTTATCTCTTCTTGCTATTCTTGAAACTTTGCATTCAAATGGGTATATCTTTCCTTTTCTGCTTTGCTTTTCGCTTCCCTTCTTTACACAGCTATTTGTAAGGTCTCCTCAGACTGCCATTTTGCTTTTTTGCATTTCTTTTTCTTGGGGATGATCTTGATTCCTGCGTCCTTTACAATGTTACGAACCTCCATCCATAGTGTATTAGGCACTCTATCAGATCTAGTCCCTTAAGTCTATTTCTCGCTTTCACTGTATAGTCATAAGGGATTTGATTTAGGTCATACCTGAATGGTCTAGTGGTTTTCTCCACTTTCTTCAATTTCAGTCTGAATTTTGCAATAAGAAGTTCATGATCTGAGCCACAGTCAGTTCCTGGTCTTGTTTATGCTGATTGTATAGAGTTTCTCCATCTTTGGCTGCAAAGAATATAGTCCATCTGATTTTGGTGTCGACCTTCTGGTGATGTCCATGTGTAGTCTTCTCTTGTGTTTTTGGAACAGCGTGTTTGCTATGACCAGTGCGTTCTCTTGGCACAACTCTATTATCATTTTCCCTGCTTCATTCTGTACTCCAAGGCCAAATTTGCCTGTTACTCCAGGTGTTTCTTGACTTCCTACCTTTCCATTCCAGTCCCCTATAATGAAAAGGACATCTTTTGGGGGTGTTAGTTCTAGAAGGTCTTGTAGGTCTTCATAGATCCATTCACCTTCAGCTTCTTCAGCATTACTGGTCAGGGCATAGACTTGGATTACCGTGATATTGAATGGTTTGCCTTGGAAACAAACAGAGATCATTCTGTCAGTTTTCAGATTGCATCCAAGTACAGCATTTCAGATTCTTTTGTTGACTATGATGGCTACTCCATTTCTTCTAAGGGTTTCCTGCCCACAGCAGTAGATGTAATGGTCATCTGAGTTAAATTCGCCCATTCCAGTCCATCTTAGTTCACTGATTGTCCATGTTCACTAGAATGTCCATGTTCACTCTTGTCATCTCCTGTTTGACCACTTCCAGTTTGCCTTGATTCATGGACCTAATATTCCAGTTTCCTATGCAATATTGCTCTTTATAGCATTAAACCCTGTTTCCATCACCAGTCCCATTCACAGCTGGGTGTTGTTTTTGCTTTGGTGCCATCCTTTCATTCTTTCTGGAGTTATTTCTCCATTGATCTCCAGTAGCATATTGGGCACCTACCAATCTGGGGAGTTTATCTTTCAGTGTCCTATCTTTTTTCTTTTTCACAGTGTTCATGGGGTTCTCAAGGCAAGAATACTGAAGTCATTTGCCATTCCCTTCTCCAGTGGACCATATTCTGTCAGACCTCTCCACCATGACCAATCCATCTTGGGTGGCCCCACACTGCATAGCTTAGTTTCATTGAGTTAGACAAGGCCGTGGTCCATGTGATCAGATTGGCTAGTTGTCTGTGATTGTGGTTTCAGTCTTTCTGCCCTCTGATGCCCTCTCTCAGTGCCTACCATCTTATTTGGTTTTCTCTTACGTTGGACGTGGGGTCTCTCTTCAGGGCTGCTCCAGCAAAGCGCAGCCACTGCTCCTTACCTTGGACGTGGGGTAGCTCTTCTTGGCCGCCGCCCCTGCTCTCGGGTGCGGGGCAGCTCCCCTCAGCCCCGCTCATGCACCATCACAGCCACCACTGCCCTCGTGCACCTCTAACCATAACACTTGCCAAAAACGCTTCAAGCTTGCCTAAAGGTGCTGCCTGTTGGTTATGCTCACCTTGAGTAGAAGAAGCTTAATTCTAATAGTCCGTTAATATCAAGTCCACCCAGGTTTCCTGTTTATAAGTAAGCAAGACAGAGGAAGACAACTATCATATGCTAGCACTTATATGTGGAAGCTGAAAAAAATTTTAATGACAGAAATGAACTATTATACAGAAATAGACCTACAAGATATAGAAAAAAAGACTTGTGGCTACCAAAGGGGAAAGGAGACAAATTAGGAGTTTGGGACTGAGATATACACATTTTACTGTTATAAAATAGATCAACAACAAAGGTCTACTGATGGAGAACTAGACTCAATGTTTCATAATAAGCTATAAGGGAGAGAATCTAAAACAGAGTGGATATATGTATATGTATAACTGATTCACTTTGCTGTACACTTGAAACTAACACATCATCATGAATCAATTATAATTCAATTAAAAACTACATTAACTTAAAAATAAGAAGAAAGCATAAAAAGAAAAAATAAACCATTCCTCTAAATAGTGCTATATGTAATAAGATGGGGTTTAACAGTGCAGGCAATAGAGTCAAACTGCCAAAATGGCTCTGGCAATTTACTTAGTCTTCTCATCTGAAAAATGAAGATAAAATATAACAATACTGTTTTTAGGGATTAAGTAAGAAAATATAGGTGCTTCCCTGGTGTCATGGTCATGAAGAAACTGCCTGCCAACGCAGGAGATGCAGAAGACTCAGGTTCTATCCCCAGGTGGGTAGATCCCTTGGAAAAGGAAATGGCTACCCACTCCAGTATTCTTGCCTGGAGAAACTCATGGATAGAGGAGCCTGGCAGGCTACAATCCATGGGGTCACAAAGAGTTGGAGATGACTTAGCGACTAAACTACCACCCCCACCAAGAAAACATAGATGACAAGTGTGAGAAAGAGAAAGAAAGAAAATAGCGGAGCTTCTGTCACTAGCAGAAAATCATCTTGTGGTACCTTAAAAATGGCAGCCACTCTAAAAAGACAAAACTCAGCAAAAAGGATAAAACTAGGAAATGCTACAGTGATGTTGTCACTGAATCTTCTGCATGGGCACTTTAATCAGTAGGACTGATAATAAGAATACTTTAGTCCACTTTGAACACTTCTCTGTGCCCTGCTTTATTTCTTTCACAGTGTTGGCTTCCACGGAAGACTGTTATCCTCTGTGATGGTTTGTACATTGTTTGTCTCTTTCACCAAGTACTTTGAATCATCATTTTCACTGAGGAATCAACATTTTTTCTGGCTGTGATCACAAAGTGGTCCTTAGACCACCAGCATTAGAAACATTTGGCATGTTTGTTAAAAAGATTCCAAGGCCCTTGCCAGATCCACTGTGTACAAATTACTACAGGATGAGTTTAGAATCTCTGAGTGAATCTTAAACACACCAAAGATTGATCGTCAAATTTTATAGGCTAAGAAGATAGAAAAAATGGGTTCAACTGCTTTTGGCAAAAAGAGTCACTTTTGATTGAAGTGTATTCAGAAAATTCAGCACCACTTATACAGAAATTTAGATTATTTCAAATGTAAATACCTGGGAAAGAAAGCTATGATAAACCTAGAGAGCATATTAAAAAACAGAGACATCACTTTGCCAACAAAGGTCTGTATAGTCAAAGCTATGGTTTTTTCAGTAGTCATGTACAGATATGAGAGTTGGACTATAAAGAAGGCTGAGCAGCAAAGATTTGATGCTTTTGCACTGCGGTGCTGGAGACGACTTGAGAGTCCCTTGGACTGCAAGGAGATCAAACCAGTCAATTCTGAAGGAAATCAACCCTGAACATTCACTGGAAGGACTGAAGCTGAAGCTGAAGCTCTGATCCTTTGGCCACCTGATGTGAAGAGCCGACTCACTGGAAAGACCCTGATGCTGGGAAAGATTGAGGTCAGGAAGAGAAGGGGGAGACAGAGGATGAGATGGTTATATAGCACCACCGACTCAACAGACATAAGGTTGAGCAAAGCCTGGGAGATAGTAAAGGACAGGGAAGCCTGGCATGCTGCAGTCCATAGGGTTGCTAAGAGTCAACTAAACAACAAAAATACCTAGGACTATAACTCTCTACCCTAGAACCTTTGAAACTCATCCACCTGTCTGTTTAGGGATGTGACCATTTGGCTTTGGGGTGATAAGAGGGGTTTTTTTTTAATTAGCTAGAGATCTACTTCCTATAGATATGAAACTTTGACACCACCCTTATGGCAGAAAGTGAAGAGGAACTAAAAAGCCTCTTGATGAAAGTGAAAGAGGAGAGTGAAAAGTTTGGCTTGAAGCTCAACATTCAGAAAACGAAGATCATGGCATCTGGTCCCATCACTTCATGGGAAATAGATGGGGAAACAGTGGAAACAGTGTAAGACTTTATTTTTGGGGGCTCCAAAATCACTGCAGATGCTGATTGCAGCCAGGAAATTAAAAGATGCTTACTCCTTGGAAGGAAAGTTATGACCAACCTAGATAGCATATTAAAAAGCAGAGACATTACTTTGCCAACCAAGGTCCGACTGGTCAAGGCTATGGTTTTTCCCGTGGTCATGTATGGATGTCAGAGTTGGACTGTGGAAGAAAGCTGATCGCTAAAGAATTGATGCTTTTGAACTGTGGTGCTGGAGAAGAATCTTGAGAGTCCCTTGGACTGCAAGGAGATCCAACCAGTCCATTCTAGAGGAGATCAATCCTGGGTGTTCATTGGAAGGACTGATGCTAAAGCTGAAACTCCAATACTTTGGCCACCTCATGCGGCGAGTTGACTCACTGGAAGAGTCTGATGCTAGGAGGGATTGGGGGTGGGAGGAGACGGGGACAACAGAGAATGAGATGGCTGGATGGCACCACCGACTCGATGGACATGAGTTTGAGTGAACTCCGGGAGTTGGTGATGGACATGGAGGCCTGGCATGCTGTGATTCATGGGGTCGCAAAGAGTCGGACATGACTGAGTGACTGAACTGAACTAACTGAACTGAAGAGCAAACACTCTCCAACTTTATACGGCTCAAGAGGCTGGTGGTTTTTACAGGAACTGAGAAATTCAAGAAACTGTTATTTCCCTGTAGTTTCATTGACCTATTTCTCTATTCACACAAAACCACCAAGCTGATTACAGTAGTTTCATAGCATGTCTTAAAACCAGGTAGCATAAGTCTTCCAACTTGGTTCTTCTTCAACACTGTGTTTTCTGCTTTAGATTCTTTCTGTTTCTATATTAATTATAGAAAGAGTTTACATATTCCTTGGAAGGCCAGGGAATGGCCCTTAAAGACATCCAAGGCAATCCCTGGAACCTGGGAATGTTATCATATATGACAAAAGAGATTGTATGGATGTGATCAAGTCAAGGATTGACTAGAGAAATCATGGTGGGTTATCTAAGTGGACCATAAATATAATAACAAGTATTTTTAAGAAGGAGATGGAGGGACATTTGACTACAGAAGAAGAAGAGGTAATTTAACTACATGACAGAGCTTGGAGTGATGTGGGCATAAATCAAGGAATATGGAGGCCAACAGGAGCTAGGCACAGCACCACCAGGCCAAACCCTGGCACCCCCGGGAGGAACCAGCATGGCCAGCAGCTTGACTTCAGTATAGTTAGATTCATCTCAGACTTCTGGCCTCTAGATCTATGAGATGATAGATTGTGTTATTTTTATGCCACTAAGTTTGTGGCAATTTGTTAGATTCATCTCAGAATTCTGGCCTCTTGAACTGTGAGATGATACTATGTTATCTTAAGCTCTTAAGTTTGGGGTCATTTGTTACAGCAGCAATATGAATCTAACGCATCATCTATTTTTTTAAAGCTTATTAGTGTTTTGATTGCAATTGTGTTGATTCTACATTTCAATCAGGGAATAACTGTTCTCTTTATTTTAAAGGTTGTACTCAATTTATAAAACAATGGCTATGTTGCCTGTGTTGTTGATGTATCTACGCAGCTTAGTTTATACATAATAGTTTCTACCACTTACACCTCTACTCCTATAAAGCTTCCCTCTCCCCGCTGGTTAACAACTAGTCTGTTCTCACTGTGAGTCTGCTTCTTTTTGTTATATTCACTAGTTTTCTGTACTTTTATATTCCATATTTAAATTAAATCATTCAGTATTTGTCCTTCTGTGTCTGGCTCATTTCACTCAGTATAATGCCTTCCAGGTCTATCCATGTTGCCCCAAATTACAAGATTTCATTCTTTTGTATGGCTGAGTAATAGCCCATTGTATAAATGTACCACATATTCTTTGTCCATTCATCTATCAGTGGACACTTAGGTTACTTCCATGTCTTGGCCACTGTAAATGACGCTGCTATGAATATTGGGGTACATATATCATTTTGAAGCACCTCCGCTTTTAAGTCCTCTTTGGTTCTGAGCAATGCCCCATAGTTTTCAGTATGTGTCATACACATCTGTCATGAAATGTGTTGCTAAGTCTGATTGTTTTGATAGTACTGTAAACAGAATTTATCTTATTTTCTAATAGAAATACAAGAGATTTTTCTGTTGACCTTGGAAACTGAAATCCCAGGTTCTCTTTTAATGAAGCTCAATGAAGACATAAAGTGAAGATTAAAAGGCTGCGAAGAATTCTCTTACCTAGATAACTAGAAATTCACACATCATTCTAGTTTCCGGGAAATTCTACATTTGTTTGATCATCTCTTTAAATCTACCCACCTTAAATCTTTTATGTCAGTCTCTAATTCAGAGCTTATTGAGACAGAAACTGGACAGCATATCAGCAGTTCTGAGCACAGGTCTATAAGAGAGACTGGAAGGCTGGTGTAGAAGGTCCAATTCAGATGATTACGCTTCAAGAGTGGTACAAGGGACTGGAGACATTTAAGAAGAGATGGCTTCTTAGCAATAAGGCACTCTTTACTGTTCCCCACTAATTTGTAACTGTCAGTTACCCTGCATCTCAGACTCTGTCCTGGAAAATGCTTGTGACACTTTTTTTTTTCCTCTTTATTCATAACAAGCATTTCAAAAAGTCAGTACTCATCACTGTACTTTCTTCTCTAAAACCATACAAATGGGTCAGTACTCTCTTCTTTCTCATTAAGCACACACTTTCCTTCAATTTCCAAAGTTGGGGGATTGCTTTTCTTCTTCTTTCTGTATAGTTCTCTTTCTGGTGACAACTTAATGAATAAACTAATGTGAAGGCTAATCTTAACCCAGGAAATTGGAGAAAGTGTACTTGCCTCAAATGTTGAACCCTGTGAAAACAGTTTTTATTTTTCCCTTTTTCTTTTAGGATGCTAGGAGGATAAAGAATGGAGGGAGGAGGGAGGAGACAGATCCTGCAGATGAGGCAGCTGCATCTCAGACGTCTATGCCTGAGGCACGAGGCCTTTTCCTCCTCTCTTATGTACGCCTGTTGAACTGATAATGCCTGTCCTATGAAAAAGACAGGAAAGTAGAGGTTTGGGGATACTTAATTTCATGACAGATTCAAAATGACACATCTAAGATGTCACAAGAGTTTTTCTAGCAGAGTTTCAAAGGTACTGGGTCATAAACCAATGGAATCAGTTCCCCACATGCTCACCTGAACTATTCCCAGTCTCGCTGCCAGTCCTTATCTGACTCTCCCTATGAGGCCAAGTCATCCTTTTCTCAAAAGGAAGTACAATATCCCATATATGGCCATTATCATGGGCTAATGTTTATATATATACATGTGCACGCAAGGGCTTGCCCCGTGAATATTTCTCATGAGAGATGACCAAAAAAAAATTTGTTTTAATCTTTTTAAAACTTGCTGTTTATTAAAAAGGCCAGGTGAGTCAAAAAATAAGAACAAAATTAATAGAGGGCTATGATCAAGTAAATAGGCTTCTACAGGTGTGCCATTATAACTCTATGTTAAATGCTGGTTTATTAGGACCACATAGGTGGGGAAGGGTCATGGGTCAACTCAGCAATATTATCACATTAATTAATATTACAAAGCTAATACAGATGTGAGAGTTGGACCATAAAGAAGGTTGAGAACTGAAGAATTGATTCTTTCAAATTGTGGTGCTAGAGAAGACTTTTGGGAATGATTCCCTTGGACAGCAAGGAGATCAAGCCAGTCAATCCTAAAGGAAATCAACCTTGAATATTCACTGGAAGGACTGATTGAAGCTGAAGCTCCAATCCTTTGGCCACCTGATGCAAAAAGCTGACCCACTGGAAAAGACTCTAAGGATGGGAAAGATTGAAGGCAAAAGGAGAAGAAGGCAGCAGAGGATGAGATGGTTAGACAGCATCACTGATTCAGTTGATTCAATGAACATGAATCTGAGCAAACTCCGAGAGATAGTAGAGGACAGGGAGCCTGGCGTGCTGCAGTCCATGGTGTCACAAAGTGTCAGACACAACTTAGCAACTGTTCAACAACAACAAATACGTGGCTTTCCAGTTGGCTCAGTGGTAAAGAAAACGCCTACCAATGCAGGAGACACAGATTTGATCCCTGGGTTGGACAGATCCCCTGGAGAAGGAATGGCAACCCACCTCAGAATTCTTGCCGAGGAATTCACGTGGACAGAGGAGCCTGGCAGGCTCCAGTCCACAGAGTAGAACACAACTGAGCACACACAAATCGTCTAGAAAGTTTTCGTAAAAGCATGCTGATAGGGATGCCACATTTGTTTCCCTTTCTTCTTAGTTGTTATTCAGATCTGGTTTTAATTTTCATTTAGTTTTCTCTTAGCTTTAATTTTAATAGTCTGAATGAATAGGCTAAGATCCAGACCCTACTAGAAAGTCAGATTTACTCCTTCTTCCAAACTTCTACATCACAGATCTGCCTTCATTAAAAACCCTCTTTGTTGTCTCCCCTATCATTTGGTGGAGGACTGGCAGACTGCATCAGCTGCTAGCTTGCTTGTACAGTAAGGGGCTGCTCTTCTGTTGCCATGAAGGTGGACAGGCAGAGCTCCCCACCTCCTGGGCTTTGAGTTCAGCCACTCTTGTCTCATTTGCTGAACTGCCCACCAATCTCATCGCTGATGGAAACAAACATTATTTTTCTCCATTCAGTGTTCCCAAGTTTCCCCTCACCTGTCTGCCTGCTAATAAATGGCATACTCTTTGAAGCTATGACTATTGATCAGTGGCCGTCCTGGGGGGACAAAGCTGTTGTGCAGGAAGAAATCACGCGTCCTCTGGTGTGAATGGCTTTGGAGCTCCAGGAGCCACAGCCCAAGGAATGGATGCATGTTTAGAGCCCTAATGTCTCAGTGGCCACATCAAGCAGACCAGCTGGGCCTCTTTCAAACACAGGGGAACTTCAGACCTCAACTGAGCAGTCCTGTTTCACATGTAAAGGCAACAAGCCAGAGAACTAAGAAAAATAGGTGTTGAGGCTTGCAAGGCAGTAGTGCTTGGTTGGTATAAGTGAAATAATATTACAATCATCCACACTGGCATCATGCAAAACAAGTTTAAAGTGTCTAGACTAGCTAAGGAAATGTCTCCAGGCCTCAGTAATTTTTGTAATTTCAGGAGAATACATTGCAAGATGATTCAACCAGTCAGATCTCATTTGCTTTATTTGTTAATCTGAATGAACTGGTTGCTTAAAAATCTTAAAACTGCAAATTGAATTCAATGCACTGAATCTATTTGTAGGGGAAAGAAATCATTTTTCCTCTACCCTTCTAGATTTTTGGCTTAGACACTCCTTATAATAAAGTCTGGAGAAGGAAATGGCAACCCACTCCAGTGTTCTTGCCTGGAGAATCCCAGGGACGGGGGAGCCTGGTGGGCTGCCGTCTATGGGGTCGCACAGAGTCGGATGCGACTGAAGCGACTTAGCAGCAGCAGCAGCATAATAAAATCAGTTAACAGGAGAAATATTAATTTTTTGTGTATGGGGGCCAAAGAAATGAAACCCAAAGAAGTGGCCAAAGCAGGCAGATTTTGTACCTTCTAGATAAACAATAAATTTGTGAATCATTTACAAGACAAAGAAGTGTGAGTCTGGGCGAAGAGATTAGAGAAGAAGTAATGGGCTTTTTTTATACAGCCTTCTTGGTCCGGAGTTTTCTGTCTCTGATGATAAGAATGTCTTCCTCCACCTTTCATGTGGGAGATTTATGTCTTATTTTCAGAAGGTCAGGGGAGGGTCAGAGTGTCCTTCTTGTACTCGCTGTTTCTTAAGTAACTTTAATTCAAAATAATATACCAAAGTGACCTGTTTTGGGGTGGCTTCCCTGGTAGCTCATACAGTAAAGACTCTGCCTGCAAGGCAAGAGACCCTGGTTTAATGCCTGGGTTGGGAAGATCCCCTGGAGAAGGGAATGGCCACTCATTTCAGTATTCTGGCCTGGAGAAATCCATGGACAGAGGAACCTGGTAGGCTATAGCCCATGGGGTAACAAAGAGTTGGCCACGACTGAATGACTAACATTTTCACTTCTATTTTGCCCTGAACCCCACCATCCTCATATGGATTATGACAGGGGAGGGAAAAACCTAAGATGGTGAAATTTACATGTCCAAATTTTCACTCAGATTTAACCCAAAACTTAAAAGTTCCTAACTTCATTGATCTCTCCTATCAGTAGGCTAAAATGCTTTCATCAAGGAGAAGCCCCAAATACCTTGAAGGCACTTCTGAAAAGCAATGACAACCTCGAAGGATAGCATATTATTTCAGTTAAAAAGAAAGATTCTGATATTTAAGGTTTGACATTTCTTTTCTCAGAGCTTTACTACCTAGTTGCTTGCTACTTAAAAAAATAATAATAATAATCCAAGAATAATCCTGAACCTTCCTTCCACGACAAACCTTAAAATTATTGTTTGATTAACGGCTCATGCAGTCATGAGTTGATGCCTAATTACACACCCATGTTTCACTCATTATGGAGTGAAATAATGGCCTGGCACATTCGTTTGAGAACGGGAAAATGAATGCTATTTAATAAGATATATGCCTCCCACATTTCCTTCTTTCCTTCTTTGTAAGCTTCAAAATGGGCTTGCTTTAGCTGCTCAATGGGGGAAAATTTCTTAAGCCCTGTCCTGCCACAGGACACTGCTTATTGCTTCTGCTGCTTCTGCTGCTAAGTCACTTCAGTTGTGTCCGACTCTGTGTGACCCCATAGACGGCAGCCCAGGAGGCTTCCCCATCCCTGGGATTCTCCAGGCAAGAACAGTGGAGTGGGTTGCCATTTCCTTCTCCAGTGCATGAAAGTGAAAAGTGAAAGTGAAGTCGCTCAGTCATGTCCGACTCTTCACGACCCCATGGACTGCAGCCTACCAGGCTCCTCTGCCCATGGGATTACTGCTACCAGTGGCCAAAGACTTTTTGAATTAGCTTTAAGAAAATCGTTCTCCACTTTCACAAATGTTGTCAGTAAATGTTAGTAATTGTAGCTCTCTACTGAGGGGTTTTCAGTGACTTTAACCCACTGTGGACTAGGAGTTTGCCTAGTGTAACCATTCAGAAAAAGAAAAAGCACTTTGCCTTCTTACAGTGCTGGTAACAGAGACCTGTGGGATTTTCCTTTGATGCTTGCCTAGTCTTTTATTAACAAGAAAGGGACATTTGAACAGGGTAATCATGAGCCCAGAGATTTCCCTCCAGTCACACACAACCTTCCAGATTGTCCCGCCAACACTGGAAGCCGTGAGTACACGATGTGTTCCTTCCACACCCTCAATGCACAGAAGCCATCCCCTCCGTGTCAATCATCAGGCTGGCAGTGCCCAGGCAGTGAGCTGTGTGCCAGTTCAGACTCCCTAGTGATGAAAAGATGAGCACAAAGAAAGGTGTGGTCAGTACACAGAAGACACCGTGTTCCTGGACTTGATGTCTTCGCCTCAATTTACTGACCCTAATCACTCAGTCATGTCCAACTCTTTTGCAGCCTCATAGACTGTTGTTCGCCAGGCTCCTCTGTCCACAGAATTCACCAGGCAAGAATACTGGAGTGGGTAGCCATTCCCTTCTCCAGGGTATCCTCCCAACCTAGGGATTGAACCCGGGTCTCCTGCACTGCAGGTGGATTCTTTACTATCTGAGCTTGAGCCACCAGGGAAGCACATATACAGGGCCCTTGGTGCAGTGGTTCTTAGATCCATGTTGCATTCATCCATTGCACAAATACTTCCTGTCTGGGTATACACAGCAGTGAACAGAAGTGTGTGTCCTCATGGAGCTCGTATTCCAGGAGGGGAAACAGACAAGGAGGGAAGCAGTAAGAGTTCAGAGAAACAATTAAGCAGTTCAGGGTGAACGAGAAACACCGAGGCCCAGAACAGCCAAGGGTGGGCAGGAAAGGCGTGTGCTTCCCATTTGGCTCAGAAATAAAGAATTCGCCTGCCAATGCAGCAGACACAGGTTTGATCCCTGGATCGGGAAGATCCCCTGGAGGAGGAAATGGCAGCCCACTGCAGTATTGCTGCCTGGGAAATCCCACGGACAGAAGGGCCTGGTGGGCTACAGTTCATGGAATCATAAAGAGTCGGACATAATTGAGCGACTAACAGTTTCACTAACTTTTTTTTTTCACTTATCAAAATATAGACAGAAAATTAAACCAAAAAGTAGGAGAAAGGAAAAGGAAAGGAAGTACCCCATGAACATACTGAGTACTAGCACGGATCTGACACAATGTGCAGCCTTTACACAACAATTCAGGCTATACAGCACGGGGCGAGGAACCACAATTCAACACGTTAGCAGGAGGCTCCAACACCCCACTTTACAGACTAGGAGACAGACCCAGAACCGCCAAGTGACACATCCAAGGTCAAATGGGTCATGGGGGAAAAAGCCTGTGTGTGTATAATAAAGTGCAGTTAATTTTATTTTTCACTGTTGTTATAGATTCCCCATATCATTCTTTGATTTCTCTAACCTTCCAGCAATTAAAATAATATATATTAAACCATGAATGACATTTTTTGCATAGAATTTGTCCTGCCCATAAAGACTATACACTCAGTTCAGTTCAGTTCATTTCAGTCGCTCATTCGTGTCCGACTCTTTGCGACCCCATGAACCACAGCAGGCCAGGCCTCCCTGTCCATCACTAACTCCCGGAGTTCACTCAAACTCATGTCCATCGAGTCGGTGATGCCATCCAGCCATCTCATTCTCTGTCGTCCCCTTCTCCTCCCACCCCCAATCCCTCCTAGCATCAGACTCTTTTCCACTCTATTCCCAGATATTAGGGAAGGACATTTCTATTTTTAAGGGCTTCCCTAGTGGCTCAGATGATGAAGACTCCTTCTGCAACGCAGGAGACCTGGGTTCAATTCCTGGGTTGGGAAGATCCCCTAGAGAAGGGAATAGCAACCCACTCCAGTATTCTTGCCTGGGAAATCCCATGGACAGAGAAGTCTGACGGGCTACAGTCCATGGGGTCACAAAGAGTCAGACACAACTGAGCAACTGACACTTTCTTTCACACTTTCTATTTTTACTCCTTTTTGAATTGAGATCTCTTAGTTTTCTCTTCCATTCGTACCCCAGTCCACCATAAGAAAAATGCATAGTATAAATACACAATGTGTAACAAAAGAAAAGGAAGCATGGTGGGACAGCAAGGAAATAGGCCTACATTTGCCAGATGACAAGCAGCAGTTCACATTTGGGGGCACTCCTCTAGACAGACCCCAAAGCAGCAGAAGAAATCATCACAAACAAGCGTGATAGAGCACAGACTACTTCACAGGCACTCTGAAATAGGTATTCTGGGAAATCCCTCTTGCCTTACATTTCTTCTTTATTCCCCTGTTGGATGTTTATTTTTCATTCCTGTCTGCTCACATCCACCACCTATTATAAATATCCTTTGATTGAACTGAACATTTTTCTCAGATTAATCTGTCAAATTCCCATCAACAATATATAAAGTGTCAAACTGCTGAAAGCAGATGGTCTTTAATAAAAAAAAAAAAGTCTTAATAATGAATGATAACAGGGCCCTAACGATCCAGTTCAGTTTCACCCTGTTTAGTTAGTCAGTGCAGCACAACGCTCAACACTTGTCTCTCAAGCGGCAAGTATTAGAAAAAACACCAGGCGTCTGGCAGCAGCTGCTGACATTCTTATCTGGGGGCATCAATTAATGAATCTCCAAGGTTATTTCCCAGTACAGAGTCTCTTTCCTCATCACATGGCAGAAACAGAGCAGTAGGAAGACCAGGATACTCCCCAAACTCTGACAGTGAAAACATCAATTATTTAACTTGATGTTTTAAGAATTCCGGCATTGGTTTCTATCTGCTGTTGTTCAGTCACTCGGTTGTGTCCACCTCTTTACAACCCCAGGGACTGCACCACGCCAGGCTGCCCTGTCCTTCACTATCTCCTGGAGTTTGCTCAAATTCATGTCCATTAAGGCAGTGATGCTATGAAACCACCTTATCCTCTGTAGTCCCCTTCTCCTCCTACCCTCAATCTTTCCAGCATAATGGTCTTCCTATGTGTCGGCTCTTCTCATCAGGTGGCCAAAGTATTAGAGCTTCAGCTTCAGCATCAGTCCTTCCAATAAATATTCAGGACTGACTTCCCTTAGAATGGACTGGTTGGATTTCCTTGCAGTCCAAGGGACTCTCAAGAGTCTTCTCCAACACCACAGTTTAAAAGCATCAATTCTTTGGTGCTCAGCCTTCTTTATGGTCCAACTCTCACATCTGTATATGACTATTGGAAAAACCGTAGCTTTGACTAGATGGACATTTGTTGGCAAAGTGATATGTCTTTAATATGCTGTCTAGCTTTGTCATAGCTTTTCTTCCAAGGGACCAGCATCTTTAATTTCATGCCTGCAGTCACTGTCTGTTTCTATTATCACCTAACAAATGACCACAAGCTGAGCATCTTGGACCAACACACTTTCATGAGGTCACAATTTCCATGAGTCAGGAGTCTGGCCACAGCTTAGCTGGGTCCTATGCTCAGGGTCCCCCAAGACTACTGACAAGGTATCAGCCAGGCTAAAAATCTGCATCTGCAGGGTGACTAGAGATGAATCTGCTTCCAAGTTCATTCTGGTAGTTGGCAAAATGCACTGCCTACCAGCTGCAGCAGTGATCCACTACCCTTTAGGCACCAGGGGCTGGTTCCATGGGAGAAAATTTTCCCATGGACTGGGGTGGTATTGATGGTTTAGGGATGATTCAGGTGCATAACATTTACTGTGCACTTTATTTCTATTTTTATTCTACTGTGACATATAATGAAATATTGATAATTATACACCTCATCATAATGCAGAATCAATAGGAACCCTGAACACGTTTTCCTGCAACTAGAAGGTCTCATCTGGGGATGATGGGAGAGCTGATGGGAAGCCTCTATACATATGGATGAAGCTTCACTCAGATGCTGGTTGCTCACCTCCTGCTGTGGTTCCTAACAGTTCACAGACTGGTTGTGGTTTGTGGCCTGGGAGAGGGAGGACCCCGACTTGCAGGACTTAGAGCTCCAGCTTTTTGCTGGCCACCAGCTGGAGACAATGATTGTTCCTAGAGGAAACTGAAGTTCCCCTGGAACTTTTCCCCTGGATGCACATCCAGGCTTCCCCACTGTGGTTAATTGCTCCATGAAGCCAGCCAGAAGCATCTCTCTCAAGTATACTAAGATGAAGTCTCATATAAAGTGATCTAACCAGAGCAGTGATAATCCATCCTTAATAAGCTAGAACCTGGCTGGAGTGGCTGTAGTCTATGAGTTAGAAAGAAATCCTAGATTGTGATACAGTCAAAAGAAGGGGATATCACAAAGCTGTGAACATCAGGAAATGAGAAATATTGAAGAGGTGGTCACCCTAGGGTTTGTCCATACTGAAGCATTAGTCCTGAGACCAAGAAACCCTAGATAAGGGAAGGAAAGGAACATGGTTCACAAACAGATATGCTTGGATGCAGATCCAGGTGCCATGTGAAGGTCATGGAGGAAACCCCTGTGGTGCCCTGAGCACAAGGAGTGACCACCGTGTTTCTACTTAGCAAAATGCATTAATGGTAACACCTACCTTCAGAAAAGAGAACCTTGGCCATCACACAGTGCAGATATTTTGGAAAAATGAAAAGAGTATATCCTCTTAGGTTTCTGAATTCAAATTATCACCTCTTCTTTCAGTTCACTCACTCAGTCATGTCTGACTCTTTGCAACCCTATGGACTGCAGCACGCCAGGCTTCCCTGTCCATCACCAGCTACCGGAGCTTGCTCAAACTCATGTCCATCGAGTCACTGATACCATCCAACCCTGATGGTGATCATCCCTTTCTCCTCCTGCCTTTAATATTTCCCAACATCAGGGGTTTTTCCAATGAGTCAGTTCTTCACATCAGGTGGCCAAAATATTGGAGTTTCAGCTTCAGCATCAGTCCTTCCAATGAATGTTCAGGACTGATTTCCTTTAGGATTGACTGATTTGATCTCGTTGAAGTCCAATGGACTCTGAAGAGGCTTCTCCACCACAGTTCTAAAGCATCAACTCTTCAGTGCTCAACTTTCTTTATAGTCCAACTCTCACATCCAAAGGCCATAGCTTTCACTAGATGGACATTTGTCAGCAAAGTAATGTCTCTGGTTTTTAATATGCCATCTAGGTTGGTCATAGCTTTTCTTCCATGGAGCAAGTGTCTTTTAATTTCATGGCTGCAGTCACCATCTGCAGTGATTTTGGAGCGCCCCCCCCAAAAAAAAAAATGTCTGTCACTGTTTCCTTTTTTCCCCCTCTATTTGTCATGAAGTGATGGGACTAGATGCATTGATCTTAGTTTTCTGAATGTTGAGTTTTAGGCCAGTTTTTTCACTCTCTCAAGAGGCTCTTTAGTTCTTCTTTGCTTTCTGCCATAAGGGTGATGTGATTTGCATATTTGAGGTTATTGATATTTCTCCCAGCAGTCTTGATTCCAGCATGTGCTTCATCCAGCCCAGCCTCTCTCATGATAAGTTAAACAAGCCGGGTGACAATATATAGCCTAGATGTGCTCCTTTCCCAATCTGGAACCAGTCTATTGTTCCATGTCCAGTTCTAACTATTGATTCTTTTTTTTTTACAGTGTTATTAACAAACACTTTAATTGGTCCTCAAAAATGATTATGAGATTATTTGTGCATAGAATAATAAACATTTTCCCCATGGAAACCAGAATTAGAAGAGGATTTTTATACAAAGTTATAAAAATAATCATAGCATTGTGCCTTGATTTCTGACTCTGTTATGTTACATTATTTCTTGATCACTAGAACAAAATCTTTTCTTTTTGTTTTTTTTTTTATTGGAGGCTAATTATTTTACAATATTATATTGGTTGGTTTGGCCATACATTGACATGAATCTGCCCCGGGTGTACATGAGTTCCCCCTCCCGAACCCCCCTCCCACCTCCCTCCTCCCCTTTTCCTCCCTCTGGGTCATCCCCACATACCAGCCCCGAGCATCCTGTAACATGCATCGACCCTGAACTGGCGATTCGTTTCACATATGATAATATACATGTTTCAATGCCATTCTCCCAAACAATCCCACCCTCACCCTCTCTCACAGAGTCCCAAAGACTGTTCTATACATCTGTGTCTCTTTTGTTGTCTCGTATACAGGGTTATCATTTGCATCTTTCTAAATTCCATATATATGCGTTAGTATACTATATTGGTGTTTTTCTTTCTGGCTTACTTCACTCTGTATAATAGGCTCTAGTTTCATCCACCTCATTAGAACTGGTTCAAATGTATTCTTTTTAATGGCTGAGTAACTGCAAGGAGATCCAACCAGTCCATTCTAAAGGAGATCAATCCTGGATGTTCATTGGAAGGACTGATGCTGAAGCTGAAACTGCTATACTTTGGCCACCTCATGCGACGAGTTGACTCACTGGAAAAGACTCTGATGCTGGGAAAGGTTGGGGGCGGGAGGAGAAGGGGACGACGGAGAATGAGATGGCTGGATGGCATCACCGACTCTGTGGACATGAGTTTGAGTGTACTCCGGGAGTTGGTGATGGACAGGGAGGCCTGGCGTGCTGTGATTCATGGGGTCGCGGAGAGTCAGACACGACTGAGCGACTGAACTGAACTGAACTGAATACTCCATTGTGTATATGTACCAAAGCTTTCTTATCCATTCATCAGAAGATGGACATCTAGGTTGCTTCCATGTCCTGGCTATTGTAAACAGTGCTGCAATGAACATTGGAGTACATGTGTCTCTTTCAATTCTGGTTACCTCGGTGTGTATGCCCAGGAGTGCAATTGCTGATCATATGGCAGTTCTATTTCCAGCTTTTTGAGGAATCTCCACACTGTTCTCCATAGTGGCTGAACTAGTTTTCATTCCCACCAACAGTGTCAGAGGGTTCCCTTCTCTCCACACCCCTCCAGCATTGATTGCATGTAGACTTTTGGATAGCAGCCATTCTGACTGGTGTGAAATGGTATCTCACTGTGGTTTTGATTTGCATTTCTCTGATTATGAGGGATGTTGAGCATTTTTTCATGTGTTTGTTAGCCATCTTTATGTCTTCTTTGGAGAAATGTCTGTTTAGTTCTTTGGCCCATTTTTTGATTGGGTCATTTATTTTTCTGGAATTGAGCTGCAGGAGTTGCTTGTATATTTTGGAGATTAATTCTTTATCAGTTGCTTCATTTGCTATTATTTTCTCCCATTCTGAAGGCTGTCTTTTCAGCTTACTTATAGTTTCCTGTGCTGTGCAGAAGTTTTAATTTTAATTAGGTCCCATTTGTTTATTTTTGCTTTTATTTCCAATATTCTGGGAGGTGGGTCTTGGAGGATCCTGCTGTGATTTATGTCGGAGAGTGTTTTGCCTACGTTCTCCTCTAGGAGTTTTATAGTTTCTGGTCTTACATTTAGCTCTCTAATCCATTTTGAGTTTATTTTGGTGTATGGTGTTAGGAAGTGTTCAAGTTTCATTCTTTTACAAGTGGCTGACCAGTTTTCCCAGCACCGTTTGTTAAAGAGACTGTCTTTTCTCCATTTTATATTCTTGCCTCCTTTGTCAAAGATAAGGTGTCCATAGATGCGTGGATTTATCTCTGGGCTTTCTATTTTGTTCCATTGATCTATATTTCTGTCTTTATGCCAGTACCATACTGTCTTGATGACTGTGCCTTTGTAGTAGAGCCTGAAGTCTGGCAGGTTAATTCCCCCAGTTCCATTTTTCTTCCTCAAGATTGCTTTGGCTATTCGAAGTTTTTTGTATTTCCATACAAATTGTGAGATTATTTGTTCTAGCTCTGTGAAAAATATCATTGGTAGCTTGATAGGCATTGCATTGAATGTATAAATTACTTTGGGTAGTATACTCATTTTTACAATATTTATTCTTCCAATCCACGAACACGGTATATTTCTCCATCTATTAGTGTCCTCTTTGATTACTTTCATTAGTGCCTTATAGTTTTCTATGTACAAGTCTTTTGTTTCCTTAAGTAGATATATTCCTAAGTATTTAATTCTTTTCGTTGCAACAGTGAATGGAATAGTTTCCTGAATTTCTCTTTCTATTTTCTCATTATTAGTGTATAGGAATGCAAAGGATTTCTGTGTGTTGATTTTATATCCTGCAACTTTACTGTATTCATTGATTAGCTCTAGTAGTTTTCTGGTAGGGTCTTTAGGGTTTTCTGTGTAGAGGATCATGTCATCGGTGAACAGTGAAAGTTTTACTTCTTCTTTTCCAATTTGTATTCCTTTTATGTATTTTTCTGCTCTGATTGCTGTGGCCAAAACTTCCAGAACTATGTTGAATAGTGTGGTGAGAGTGCGCACCCTTGTCTTGTTCCTGACTTTAGGGGAAATGCTTTCAGGTTTTCACCATTGAGGATACTGTTTGCTGTGGGTTTGTCATATATAGCTTTTATTATGTTGAGCTATGTCCCTTCTATTCCCACTTTCTGGAGAGTTTTTATCATAAATGTATGTTGAATTTTATCGAAGGCTTTCTCTGCATCTATTGAGATAATCATATGATTTTTATTTTTCACTTTGTTAATGTGGTGTATTACATTGATTGATTTGCAGATATTGAAGAATCCTTGCATTCCTGGGATAAAGCCCACTTGGTCATGATGTATGATCTTCTTAATGTGTTGTTGGATTCTGATTGCTAGAATTTTGTTCAGGATTTTTGCATCTATGTTCATCAGTGATATTGGCCTGTAGTTTTCTTTTTTTGTGGGATCTTTACCAGGTTTTGGGATTAGGGTGATGGTGGCCTCATAGAATGAGTTTGGAAGGTTCCCTTCCTCAGCAATTTTCTGGAAGAGTTTGAGTAGAATAGGTGTTAGCTCTTCTCTAAATTTTTGGTAGAATTCCGCTGTGAAGCTGTCCAGACCTGGGCTTTTGTTTGCTAGAAGATTTCTGATTACAGCCTCTAGTTCCGTGCTTGTGATGGGTCTGTTCAGATTTTCTATTTCTTCCTGGTTCAGTTTTGGAAAGGTGTACTTTTCTAGGAATTTGTCCATTTCTTCCAGGTTATTCATTTTACTGCCATATAATTGCTGATAGTATTCTCTAATGATCTTTTGTATTTCTGTGTTGTTGGTTGTGATGTATCCATTTTCATTTCTAATTTTATTGATTTGGTTCTTCTCCCTTTGTTTCTTGATAAGTCTGGCTAGTGGTTTGTCAATTTTATTTACCTTCTCAAAGAACCAGCTTTTGGCTTTGTTGATTTTTGCTATGGTCTCTTTTGTTTCTTTTGCATTTATCTCTGCCCTAATTTTTATGATTTCTTTCCTTCTACTGACCCTGGGGTTCTTCATTTCTTCCTTTTCTAGCTTCTTTAGATGTAGAGTTAGGTTATTTAGTTGACTTTTTTCTTGTTTCTTGAGGTGTGCCTGTATTGCTATGAACTTCCCCTTAGCACTACTTTTACAGTGTCCCAGAGGTTTTGGGTTGTTGTGTTTTCATTCATTTCTATGCATATTTTGATTTCTCTTTTGATTTCTTCTATGATTTGTTCATTATTCAGCAGTGTGTTGTTCAGCCTCCATATGTTGGAATTTTTAATAGTTTTTCTCCCGTAATGAGATCTAATCTTACTGCATTGTGGTCAGAAAAGATGCTTGGAATGATTTCAACTTTTTTGAATTTACCAAGGCTAGATTTATGGCCCAGGATGTGATGTATCCTGAAAAAGGTTCCATGTGTGCTTGAGAAAAAGGTGAAATTCATTGTTTTGGGGTGAAATGTCCTATAGATATCTATTAGGTCTAACTGGCCTATTGTATCATTTAAAGTTTGTGTTTCCTTGTTAATTTTCTGTTTAGTGGATCTATCCATAGATGTCAGTGGGGTATTAAAGTCTCCCACTATTATTGCATTGTTGTTAATTTCCCCTTTCATACTTGGTAGTAATTGTCTTACATATTGTGGTGCTCCTATGTTGGGTGCATAAATATTTATAATTGTTATATCTTCTTCTTAGATTGATCCTTTGATCATTATGTAGTTTCCTTCTTCATCTCTTTTCAAAGCCTTTGTTTTAAAGTCTATTTTATCTGATACGAGTATTGCTACTCCTGCTTTCTTTTGGTCTCTATTTGCGTGGAATATCTTTTTCCAGCCCTTCACTTTCAGTCTGTATGTGTCCCTCATTTTGAGGTGGGTCTCTTGTAGACAACATATATGGGGGTCTTGTTTTTGTATCCATTCAGCCAGCCTTTGTCTTTTGGTTGGGGCATTCAACCCATTTACATTTAGGGTAATTATTGATAAGTATGATCCCGTTGCCATTTTCTTTATTGTTTTGGGTTCAAGTTTATACACCCTTTCTGTTATTCCTGTCAAGAGAAGATCCTTTAGCATTTGTTGGAGAGCTGGTTTGGCGATGCTGAATTCTCTCAGTTTTTGCTTGTCTGTAAAGCTTTTGATTTCTCATTCATATTTGAATGAGATCCTTGCTGGGTACAGTAATCTGGGCTGTAGGTTATTTTCTTCCATCACTTTAAGTATGTCTTGCCATTGCCTCCTGGCCTGAAGAGTTTCTATTGAAAGATCAGCTGTTATCCTATGGGAATCCCCTTGTGTGTTATTTGTTGCTTTTCCCTTGCTGCTTTCAATATTTGTTCTTTGTGTTTGATCTTTGTTAATTTGATTGTTATGTGTCTTGGAGTATTTCACCTTGGGTTTATCCTGTTTGGGACTCTCTGGGTTTCTTGGACTTGGATGATTATTTCTTTCCCCATTTTAGGGAAGTTTTCAAATATTATCTCCTCAAGTATTCTCTCATGGTCTTTCTTTTTGTCTTCTTCTGGGACTCCTATGATTCAAATGTTGGAGCGTTTAACATTGTCCCAGAGGTCTCTGAGATTGTCCTCATTTCTTTTAATTCGTTTTTCTTTTTTCCTCTCTGTTTCATTTATTTCTACAATTCTATCTTCTACCTCGTTTATCCTGTCTTCCGACTCTGTTATTCTACTGTTTGTTCCCTCCAGAGTGTTTCTGATCTCATCTATTGCATTATTCATTGTATACTGACTCTTTTTTATTTCCTCTAAATCCTTATTAAACATTTCTTGCATCTTCTCAATCCTTTCCTCCAGGTTATTCATCTGTAACTCCATTTTGCTTTCAAGATTTTGAATCTTTTTCACCATCAAAAATTCGAAATTCTTTATCAGGTAGATTCCCTATATCTTCCTCTTTTGTTTGTGTTGGTGGGCATTTATCCTGTTCCTTTACTTGCTGGGTACTTCTCTGCCTCTTCATCTTGCTTATATTTCTGTGCTTGGGGTGGCCTTTCCCTCTTCTGGCCGTTTGTGGAGTTCTCTTTATTATGTAGTTTCCTCGCTGTGTGTGGGGTTGGACAGGTGACTTGTCAAGGTTCCCTGGTTAGTGAGGCTTGTGTCGGTGTCCTGGTGGGTGGAGCTGGATTTCTTCTCTCTGGAGTGCAATGAAATGTCCAGTAATGAGTTATGAGATGTCAGTGGGTTTGGAGTGACTTTGGGCAGCCTGTATATTGAAGCTCAGGTCTATTTTCCTGTGTTGCTGGAGAATTTGCGTGGTATGTCTTGCTCTGGAACTTGTTAACCCTTGGGTGGGGCTTGGTTTTAGTGTAGGCATGGAGGTGTTTGATGAGCTCTTATTGATTAATGTTCCCTGGAGTCAGGAGTTCTCTGGTGTTCTCAGGATTAGGGCTTAAGCCTCTTGCCTCTGGTTTTTTGGTCTTATTCTTGGAGTAGCCTCCAGACTTTATCTGTCATTTCCAAGGTGGTTCCCTCTGTTTTAGCTTCTGTTTGCTGGTCTCTTCAGTGTCTAATTTCCGCCCTGACACTAGGGTATGGGTGGACACTTTTCAAGGCTCAGTTATTCAGTCCTGTTCTGGGAAGGGAGGAACACTGCAGACAAATATCTCTGGTGTCTGTGGGGAGTGCTCTCAGCATCTCGGCCACACTGGGTTTGCCCCTGCTCCCAGCGCGTGTGCTGTCCCAGTCTACACTGCACAGGCTCTAGGTTGCTCTGCCGGGAATTGTCCGAGGCTGGCGCTGGGTTGTATGCACTTCCCTGGTCTGAGCAGCTCAAGTTCAGGTTCTTGGGTACTCCACAAAGGCGCAGACTTGGTTGGGCCTGCGTTTTGTGCCTTCCCCGGTCCGAGCAGCTCAGATGACCAGGTGTTTGGCGAGCGCAGTCACTGCGACTTATCGCCTCCCCAGTCCCTGCCACGCGGTTTTCTGGGTGTACAACCGGCGCACCTTCTCAGGTGGATATCGACCGGCCCAAGCCCAAGAAGTCTTGATTAGCAACAAAACCTGCCTTCAGTTTGGTGTCTGATGCCTTTCTGGGTCCGGGGTTGCCCCCTCCAGCTCTGGATGCCCTCCCTTGCCTGTCTCGGTGGGGGGATGGGGGATGGGCCGACCGCAGTCTGCTCACTCAGTAGGTTAGAGCTTTCCACCTTTTCGTGGGGAAACTATCCCAATCTGCTTTGCTATCCCCAGTTAGATCTCTCAGATTGTTCTCGCGGCATTCAAGCCCAGTCCTCTCTCTAAGCAGTTCAGCCGGCTCCTCCCTGCCCAGCCCCCGCTTGCTAATGGCGGATGCAGGCGTCTGAGCTGCTTCTCCGCTGGGAGTTACCATTTGGCGGGTAATCTGTGGGTTTTAATTATTTCTTTCTTTTTCCTCCCAGTTATGTAGCCCTCTGAGCGTCCAAGGCTCACCACAGACTAGCCAGTGAGAGTGTTTCCTGGTGTTTGGAAACTTCTCTCTTTTTAAAGCCTCCCTTCCCGGGATGGAGCTCCGTCCTTACCTCTTTTGTCTCTCTTTTTATCTTTTATGTTTTTCCCTACCTCCTTTCGAAGACAATGGGCTGCTTTTCTGGGTGCCTGATGTCCTCTGCCAGCATTCAGAAGTTGTTTTGTGGACTTTACTCCACGTTCAAATGTTCTTTTGATGAATTTGTGGGGGAGAGAGTGGTCTCACCCTCCTATTCCTCTGCCATCTTGTTCCTTCTCCCTAACTATTGATTCTTGACCTGCATATAGGTTTCTCAGGAGGCAGGTCAGGTCGTGTGGTATTCAAGTCTCTTTAAGAATTTTCCTGTTTGTTGTGCTCTACACAGTCAAAGGTTTTGCGTAATTAATAAAGCAGAAGTAGATGTTTTTCTGGAACTCTCTTTCTCTTTTTATGATCCAACAGATGTTGGCAAGTTGATCGCTGGTCCCTCTGTCTTTTATAAATCCAGCTTGAACATCTGGAAGTTCATGGTCACATACTGTTGAAGGCCTGGCATGGAGAATTTTGAGCATTACTTTACTAGCATGTGAGATGAGTGAAATTGTGTGGTAGTCTGAATATTCTTTGGCATTGCCTTTCTTTGGGATTGGAATGAAACTGATATTTTCCAGTCCTCTGGCCACTGCTGAGTTTTCCAAATTTGCTGGCATATTGAGTGCAGCAATTTAGCAGCAACATCTTCTAGGATTTGAAATAGCTCAACTGTAATTCCATCACCTCCACTAGTTTTGTTTGTAGTGATGCTTCCTAAGGCCCACTTGACTTTGCATTCTAGGATGTCTGGCTCTAGCTGAGTGATCACATCATCCTGGTTTTCTGGGTCATGAAGAACATTTTTGTATAGTTCTTCTGTGGATTGTTGCCACCTCTTCCTAATATATTCTGCTTCTGTTAGGTCCATATTGTTCTGTCCTGTATTGTTCCCATCTTTGCATGAAATGTTCCCTTGGTATCTCTAATTTTCCTGAAAAGATCTCCAGTCTTTTGCATTCTATTGTTTTCCTCTATGTCTTTGCATTGATCACTGAGGAAGACTTTCTTAACTCTCCTTGCTAGTCTCTGGAACTCTGCATTCAAATGGATACATCTTTCCTTTTCTCCTTTGCCTTTTGCTTCTCTTCTTTTCTCAGCTATTTGTAAGGCCTCCTCAGGGAACAATTTTGCCTTTTGGCATTTCCTTTTCTTGGGGATATTGTTGATCACTGCCTCCTATACAATGTCAGGAGGCACTCTCTCTATCAGATTTAATCCCTTGAATCTATTTGTCACTTCCTTATGTATAATCATAAGGGATTTGATTTAGGTCATACCTGAATGGTCTGGTGGTTTTCCCTACTTTCTTCAATTTAAGTCTGAATTTTGCTATAAGGGGATCATGATCAGAGCCACAGTCAGCTCCCAGTCTTGTTTTTGCTGACTGTATAGAGCTTCTCAATTTTCAGCTGCAACAAATATAATCAATCTGATTTTGGTATTGACCATCTGGTGATATCCATGTGTAGAGTCTTTTCTTGTGTTGTTGGAAGAGGGCGTTTGCTATGACCAGTGCGTTCTCTTGGCACAACTCTGCTAGCCTTTGCCCTGCTTCATTCTGTACTCCAAGGCCAAATTTGCCTGTTACTCCAGGTATCTCTTGACTTCGTACTTTTGCAATCCAGTCCCCTATAATGAAACGGAGAAGGCAATGGCAAGCCACTCCAGTACTCTTGCCTAGAAAATCCCATAGATGGAGGAGCCTGGTAGGCTGCAGTCCGTGGGGTCGCTAAGGGTCGGACATGACTGAGCAACTTCACTTTCACTTTTCACTTTCATGCATTGGAGAAGGAAATGGCAACCCACTCCAGTGTTCTTGCCTGGAGAATCCCAGGGATGGGGGAGCCTGATGGGCTTCCGTCTATGGGGTCACACAGAGTCAGACACGACTGAAGTGACTTGGCAGCAGCAGCAGCAGCAGCCCCTATAATGAAAAGGACATCTTCTTTGGGTGTTAGTATTAGAAAGTCTTGCAGGTCTTCATAGAACCGTTCAACTTCAGCTTCTTACTGGTTGGGGCATAGACTTGGATTACTGTGATATCGAATGGTTTGCCTTGGAAATGAACAGAGATCATTCTGTCATTTTTGAGATTTCACCCAAGAGCTGCATTTCAGACTCTCTTGTTGACTATGAGGGCTACTCCATTTCTTCTACTGCTATATCACAGTAGTAGATATAATGGTCATCTGAGTTAAATTCGCCCATTCCAGTCCATTTTAGTTCACTGATTCCTAAAATGTCGATGTTCACTCTTGCCATCTCCTGTTTGACCACTTCTAACTTACCTTGATTCCAGGTTCCTATGCAGTATTGTTCTTTACAGCATCAGACTTACTTCCATCACCAGGCACATCCACATTGTTTTTGCTTTGGCTCTGTCTCTTCATTCTTTCTGGAGTTATTTCTCCACTCTTCTCCAGTAGTATATTGGGCACCTACCATCCTAGAGAGTTCATCTTTCAGTGTCATACCATTTTGCCTTTTCACACCGTTCATGGGGTTCTCAAGGCAAGAATACTGAAGTGTTTTGCTGTTCCCTTCTCAGTGGACTACGTTTTGTCAGAACTCTCACCATGACCTGTCCATCTTGGGTGGCCCTACATGGCATGGCTCACCCTTTCATCAAGTTTAGACAAGGCTGTGGTCCTTGTGATAAGTTTGATTAGTTTTCTGTGATTGTGGTTTCTGTTCTGTCTGCCCTCTTGTTCTGATGGGTGGGGCCATGCTCAGTAAATCCTTAATCTAATTTTCTGTTGATGAGGGGTGCTATGTTCCCTCCCTGTTGTTTGTCCTAAGAGCAAAGTACGGTGAAGGTAATGAAGATAATGCTGACCTCCTTCAAAAGGTCCAATGCACACATTGATCCACTCAGAGCCCCAGACCCTGCAGTAGGTCACCACCAACCCATGCCTCTCCCAGAGACTCCTGGACACTCACAGGCAAGTCTGGGTCAGTCTCTTGTTGGGTCACTGCTCCTTTCTCATGGGTCCAGGCATACACAAGGTTTTGTTTGTACCCTCCAAGAGTCTGTTTCCCCAGTCCTGTGTAAGTTCTGGGGGCTCTATGGTGGGGTTCATGGCGACCTCCCCAAAGAGGGCTTATGCCACAGCCATGTCTGCTGCATCCAGAGCCCCTGCCTCTGTAGCAGGCCACTACTGACCTGTACCTCTGCTGGAGATGCTCAAACACTCAAAGGCAGGTCTGGCTCAGTCTCTGTGTGTTCTCCTGTTGCATTCAAGGTTTGTTTGAGCCCTCTAAGCTCCTCTGGCAGGTATGGGGTTTGATTCTAAATGCAGTTTCACCCCTCCTACCATCTTGCTGGGGCTTCTCCTTTGCCTTGGACATGGAGTATCTTTTTTTGGTGAGATCCAACATTCTCCTGTCAATGGTCATTCAGTAGCAAGTTGTAATTTTGGAGTTCTTGCAGAAGATGAGTGCACATCCTTCTACTCTGCCATCTTGTCCTACTTCTTCATCAAAAAGCTACAACTCCATCAGGCCATTTAAAACAAAATCAAGGTTAGTCACAGATGTCATGATTCTCATGGAGAAACATGCAAAGTTCAGGGTTAATTAGAGCATACACTATCCTTGCTGAAATTGTATATATTTAATCGTCTAAGTAAAACTAATAATGTTTTCACACCATTTATTTATCGTCATCACTTGCCTCTGTAAACCAGGGCTTCCCAACTCCTAGGATCTAATGCCTGATGATCTGAGATGCATTTGATATAATAATACTAGAAATAAAGTGCACAGTAAATTTAATGCACTTGAATCATCCCCAAGTCATTCCCCTGCCCCCCTGGTCTATGGAAAAATTGTCTTCGGGGGAAACTGGTCCCTGGTGCCAAAAACCTTGGGACTGCTACCACAGTAAACTGTCAAAATATGGTTACAATTCCTAATTATATTCCAAAGTCCTTGTCTTTCAGATCAAGTTTTAAATACTTCCCCAAGAATAAGAGGAATGGACTTTTGGCAGATGAAATTTTCAGTCTAATTGACAAGGAACTATGCATTTCCACCCTCTTCTTAAAGTTATATCTGGGTAGTAAGAATCAGATTTTAGATAAAATAGCTGCATTTTCCCTTCAAGAGGAATAAATTCAGAGTCTCTGTTTTATCATCACATTTGAAGGTCTTTTTAATAAGTGAGAACCTGACTGAACAATTTTTTTTCAGGGAGAACAGCCTACTATCAATTAGGCTTGTCCTCAGCTTGCTTATTTAATTCCTCCATCAAAGGGATGGTGTTAAGGGGCTCCTGGATATCTACATATTTTTATTTTAAATGTGTTGCAACTTGACTGTCTTCCCCATGCACACTTAATATTGGCAAATGATATGACTGAAAAGGGATTAATATCCAAACTACATAAACAGCTCATACAATGCAACATCAAAAACAACCAACCTGATTTTAAAATGGGCACAAGAACTGAATAGAATTTTTACAAAGTAGAAATACAGATAACCAACAGATACATGAAAAGGTGCTCAACACCACTAATCACCAGAGAAATGCAGATAAAAACCACAATGAGGTATCATCTCAGTCATGTCAGAATGGCTCTCTTCAAAGAGATAGCCCGCCAGGCTCCTCTGTCCATGGGATTCTCAAGGCAAGAATACTGGAGTGGGTTGCCATGTCCTTCTTGAGGGGATCTTCCCAACACAGGGATTGAACCCAGGTCTCCCACATTACAGGCAGATTCTTTACTGTTTGAGCTACTGAGGAAGCCCCATTCCTGGGTATATATCCAAAAAACAAAAAACACTAACTTGAAAAGATACATGCAGCCCAATGTTCATAGCAACATTACTTAAAATAGCCAAGGTATGGGAGCAACCTAAGTGTCCATCAACAGATGAATGGATTAAGAAGATGTTCTTTGCTTACACGGAGAAGGCAATGGCACCCTACTCCTGTACTCTTGCCTGGAGGATCCCATGGATGGAGGAGCCTGGTAGGATACAGTCCATGGGGTCGCAAAGAGTCAGACACGACTGACTTCACTTTCACTTTTTACTTTCATGCATTGGAGAAGGAAATGGCAACCCACTCCAGTGTTCTTGCCTGGAGAATCCCAGGGACGGCGGAGCCTGGTGGGCTGCCATCTATGGGGTTGCACAGAATCAGACACGACTGAAGTGACTTAGCAGCAGCAACAGCCTTGCATACACACACACACATACATATACACACAGTGGAATACTATTCATCCTTAAAAAAGAAAGAAATGTTGCCATTTGCAGCATCATGAATGGACTTGGAGGGTTTTATGCTAAGTGAAATAAGTCAGACAGAAAAATACAAATATGGTCTTGTATCACCTATGTGTGGAATATAAAAACTACAACAAAGTAGTGAGTATAACAAGAAAAGCAGCAAATTGACATAGAGAAAAAACTAGTGGTTATCAGTGGGCACAGGGAAGGTGGGAGGCAATATGGGGCAGGGGAATAAGAAGTACAAACTATGAGGTATAAAGTAAGTAAGCTATAAGAATATATTGTACAATATAGGGAATAGAGCCAATATTTTATAACAATAAATGCAGTGTAAACTTTAAACATTGTATAAATTTTTAAATTTTTTCTAAATAAAAATATCAAACAGCAACCATGCTGAGACAGGTAACGTGTTTCCCTTAAAGTGTGTGAGGCTAAGACTTCTTTGTTCAGACATTACACTGCAGGTTTCTGGGTCTGCATATGAATTCTCAGTGAACACTGGAACACATCTAAATCTGTTTGCTGAAGTACATAGAGTCCTCCTATCCCCTCCGCTCACTGTCTAAACTGATTCTTCATTGAGACAATAATACCAAAACAAGGTCTTGAATTTTCATAATAAATTATCCACATTTCTACACAGAGTAGCATAAATAGAGTCCAGGTCTCATTTCCTTGGTATCTTTTTCAACTGTCACAATACTTGTGTTCAGACACCTGCCTGTACCTTCAGCTTCGGGCCTTCTTATCAAAAAGCTAATTGCACCAATTGATATCTGACAAGCAGTTTAGGGGACATACTATTCTATTTTCCATTAAAAGATTCCCTTGTACCGAATTGAGAAGGCGCATGGGCTCAATTGCCAGACAGATCTGGGTTCAGATCCCAGCTCTGCCTCTTTGGGTCAGCTAATCTACCTCTTTGTGCCAGGTTTCTTCACCTGTTAAAGAAGAGACAATAACCTACCCTGCAAACTGTTCAAAGGATGTACATTAAGGTATGCAAAGCACCATTTCTTTAAAGCACCAAAAAATGGCAACAGGATTTTTCCTCCACTCTGAGCACAGAGCTGGGCTCTTATTACTTAAGTGGAAATAAAAATGACTGAACCATGATTACATAGTATGCTCTCAGGTTTTACTGAGGTCAGAAATGAGGACAAACTATATCATGAATGCTTCTGCATAATTTTTGGCAAAACTGCCATTGAAATCCACTACATATAAAAGTTTATGTAGACCTTGGAAAACCCTAGTAATTTTCCTAGGAGTCTGGTCATCAAAATGATCATCTCCCATGATGCATTTCTGCTCTCTTTTATTATTGCAAGATCTATGAATCTAATCCTATTTCCCCTTGGGAGCTGATTCATCCAGACCAAGTGTTTGTTTGTTTCTACAGAGTCAGCTTTATGCATTCACAACATCTGAATATTAGATGTCAAAGGAGGTGGAATTGTCTGAAAACCATGCCTTCAGTTCCGTTCAGTTCAGTTAAGTCGCTCAGTCATGTCCGATTCTTTGCGACCCCACGAATCACAGCATGCCAGGCCTCCCTCTCCATCACCAACTCCCGGAGTTCACTCAAACTCATGTCCATCGAGTCAGTGATGCCATCCAGCCATCTCATTCTCTGTCGTCCCCGTCTCCTCCCGCCCCTAATCCCTCCCAGCATCAGACTCTTTTCCAGTGAGTCAACACTTTGCATGAGGTGGCCAAAGTATTGGAGTTTCAGCTTTAGCATCAGTCCTTCCAATGAACACCCAGGACTGATCTCCTTTAGAATGGACTGGTTGGATCTCCTTGCAGTCCAAGGGACTCTCAAGAGTCTTCTCCAACACCACAGTTCAAAAGCATCAATTCTTCGGCAATCAGCTTTCTTCACAGTCCAACTCTCACTTTACTGAGCAGTTCTAAGTCTGTTTAGATGTTAGAGAGGATTTATTTAATAATTATTTGAGAAGTGAATAGACTATTAAGAATTATATTTGGTGCCTAAGTATCTACTTTTCATGATCCTTCATATACTGTGAATTAATGGAAGCGCTTCTGAAAAATTGAAGTTTAATAAAATTGTGGTAAATCAGATCACTGGAGGGATTTGCAAGGTCGATTGCATGTGTACATGTGTGCTAAGCTGCTTCACTCCTGTCCAACTCTTTGCAACCCTATGGACTGTAACCCACCAGGCTCCTCTGTCATGAGATTCTCCAGGCAATAACATTGGAGTGGGTAGTCATTCCCTTCTCCAGGGGATCTTTCTGACCCAGGGATATTACTTCATCAGGGACATACTCTGGATTATTTTCATTCTTCATGCTTTTCAAACAAAACCTTCAGTCTGACATTTTTCCTTATCAGTATTCTTAAATTTAATATAAAAATAGCACATTGTTTCAATAGTGCTTAATTAGTGAAGTGAAAGTCACTCAGTCATGTGCAACTCTTTGCGACCCCATGGACTGTAGCCTGCCAGGCCTCTGTCCATGGGATTCTACAGGCCAGAATACTGAAGTGAGTAGCTGTTCCCTTTTCCATAGGATCTTCCTGACCCAGGGATCAAACTCAGGTCTCCTGTTTTGCAGGCAGATTCTTTACTGTCTAAGTCACCAGGGAAGCCCAGTGCTTAAGAAGATACCAAAACAGTGATTCTCATTAAGAGTAGAAGGAATATCAGGAATGTTTTCCAAACCACACGTGTCAATAATTACCACTGTATGAGACTCCTCTTGCTGCTGTAACAAATCACCCTAGACTTAGTGGCTTGAAACAGCACAGCTTTATCATCTTACACTTTTGGTGAGCAGAAGTCCAAAATAAATCAGCAGGGTTCTATTCCATCTGGAGCCTATGGAAGAGAATCCACATTTACATGACTTTTCCAGGTGTGCATGCCTACTGCAAACTCCTCAGCTCACAGCCCTGACCTCGATCCTCACATCCAAGTGTGTGGCATCTTCAAATTTCTCTCTCTCTGACTCTGCTACTGCTCTCTTTCTTTTATAAGGATCCCCTGACTACACTGAGGGCTTCCCTGGTGGCTCAGTGGTAAAGAATCCTCCTGCCAATGCAGGAGATGTGGGTTCGATCCCTGGGTAAGGAAAGTCCCCTGGAGTAGGAAACGGCAAACCACTCCAGTATTCTTGCCTAGAGAATCCCATGGCCAGAGGATCATGGTTGGCTACATTCCATGGGGTCGCAAAACAGTCAGACATGACTTAGTGACTAAACAACAATGACTTTATTGAACCTACCTGAATCATTCAGGATAAATCCCACCTCCCTCCACCCCCACTGAAAGCTTCTTAAATTAATCACTTTGGCAAATTTGCTTTTGCCTCATACAGTAACATATTCAGAGAGTCTGACAAGTAAGATGTAAACAGGCGGGGGGACCATTATTCTGTCTGCCACAGATAAGCCCACCAAATGGGCTTTTCTCTAAGAGCCATGTGAGAATACATGAAGGGGCTGTGTAGTTGGAAAAAAATTCCAAGGAATTCTAAAATGTACCTCCTTTCCCCACACATGTCCCCACTGAGAGCTTTCTTTCCTGGGAAAGAAAGTATGCTTATAATTTATTGATTCACAAGTTAGATGAAGTGCTTGCTTGCTGCTTACAGAAGTAAAAGTGATGTTTGCTATGGGAAGCTTCCAGGAGCATGATTGGGGATGCAACCCCTGCCCAACTGATGCCAGTGACCATCACATTCCTTCTGAACCCAAGCACAAACCCAAAAGAAATCATCCTGAAAACAAGACAAGCTGAGGTGATTACCTAATGGGCAGATTTATAACTTCCTTGCTAATGCCAGTACATCTCCTCAAGTACCTATTTAGTACACGTCTTCACTGCCAAGTAAATGGTATAAGAGAAAACAAAACCCACTGGAACACGGAGAGAGTCTTAACCCCAGTGGTGGTTCAATCACTAAGTCATGTCCGACTCTTGCAACCCCAGGGACTATAGCCCGCCAGGTTCCTCTGTCCATGGGATTTCCCAGGCAAGAATACTGGAGTGGGCTGCCATTCCCTTCTCTAGGGGATCTTTCAGACCCAGGGATAGAACCCATGTCCCTTGCATTGCAGGCTGATTCTTTACTGAGTGGGTATTATTCTTAGCCTTTCCCTAATGTAAAGAATAGAAACTCATAGGATAAAGTTCAAGAACGCTGAGAACTGGTAAATGAGGTAATGATAAGTAGAGACATAATAAGGTTATAAAAATTGAATTGAAAAAGTATGCAAAAATCAGCTGAGTCAGAAAGAGCTTTGTAAGACGACTTGAAACCGAAGAAGTCCTTAGACTTTTCAACATATTTCAGTATTCATTATCTTATTAAAACTAGATTTATTTGACTGAAAGAAGAGAAAGCAAAAAATAAAAGCGGTTTCTATCATATGCAAAGAAAATCATCAATATGAGAGAGAAATGCGTAATATCTTGAAAGTTGGAAATTCTGGAAGGTTACTGGATTGTAATTTTGATAACTGAATTAATAGCCAAGAGAGCTATTGAGGAAATTCTAACATGTAAACAACACTCTTAATGAAATAGTTTCAGTACAGTTCTACTTGTAATTCAGTCTCTAAAAATAGTAAATTAACCTACAGTGTTGACAGCAGTAATGTAGTACTATGTGGCTAAGAATGAAGTGGTCCACAGCAAACACAGAAGGAAGTGAAATTATATCTTCAAATGATGAACATAGACCTACTGATGAGGGGTTCTCTTCATTTACGTCTACTTATTGACCCCCTAGAGATGCAGCAGGAATTATCCCACGGAGCAGTAAAGAAAAGCAAAATTTCTGTTCTGATGAAATTTAGATCCTGAGGATAGCCACAAAGAAAAATGTGCACCATTGGAGATGATCGTAAGAGTTAGCGTGAAAAATAACGTACACAGAGAACAGACAGTGACAGGAAGAAGGCGCCTTCTTAAGACTGAATTCACATGAGTGCCACAAGGAAACTTTTTTCTAAATCTAAAATTTTTTTCTAAACTTTTTTCTCTTCCAAAGAGAAATGCAGGCAGAAGGCATTAATCATCTCTGATCACCTGTTTGGTTAAGACATGACTTTCACTCTCTAGAGCTTATGTTGACTGTATGTGGGGTTTTGTTGGTGTTTCTTGCAATTTATTTGCTTTGCAGTTGGGGAAACTTTTGGTCTTCAGAAATTAGTTGCAATCCATTCAGATTGAAAGTGCTCCACGGTCCTGCTTCTGAAGAACGTCAGAATCGCTTCAGGGAAGCCCCCTTTCATGCTCACCCAGTTAACAGTGTCTTGGCTGAACAGAGAGAGGGAAGCGCATGACTTGAATTCTCAAGGAAGACAAAGTCAGTGACTCCAAAACAGGGCAAACCAGAGACGAGCCACTAATGGGGAAAGAACAGAATGAGCTTCGGTGCTTTCCATCAGCTGCCTATTGCCAGCCATGACCAAGGAGCTGCTGTAGGAAACCTCAGAAAACATCAATCCTTTATAAATGGGAAGCTTGCAGTATTTTTCAAGAGTGAATATTTCTATTTTTTATCTATAGCCCTCTAGGTAGAGGTTTGCAAAATGTGAGTTGAGTTCCGTCGCTCAGTCGTGTCTGACTCTTTGCGACCCCATGGAAGGTTTGGTCAATTTCACGTAGAATATAACATCACCATTCACTTTCTGGCCCCATGGGTACAATATTTTTCTTCCCTCCCATTTTAGTGACATGTTTAATCAATTTAGATATCATGTCATCAAAGAAAAAGGATTTTCTTGCCTCTAGTTTACAAGATTTTTTAACATAATAAATATCTGCTTGAGATATTTTGTTTGTTTTGTTCTTGTTTTGCATTTTATTTGGTTTTGATTCAAACTGAGTTGGTCAACTCTTCTGCCCACAAGTGCTCTAACATTCATTCCAAAGGCATTGATTCTAAAACTCTCACAGGCATGTCCCTAACCTCAGTGACTGGTTCAACGAGAAGCAAACCTAAAAACAGGTGGAGAGAGGTCCTTTGATAAGGTGTTCTAGAAGGGCACAGTTTTCTGGGGTGTGCACAGTCTCTTAATGTGGAAAAGACTTAAGTCTGCATATTTCATCAGAAATGAGTATAAAAGAGTGAAAAGTCATGAAAGGTCAGAATTCCACTGGTGTAAAGCAGGAGACCCGGGTTCGATCCCTGAGTCAGGAGGATCCCCTGGAGAAGGGAAGGACAACCCACTCCAGTACTCTTGTGGAGAAACCCATGGACAGAGGAGCCTGGCAGGCCACAGTCCATGGGGTCTCAAAGAGTCAGATGGGACTGAAGCAACTTAGCACACACACACGACTGGTTATAGGACTACAGACAAGTCTTCTGTTCTCTCTGGGCCTCGTTAACAAACAATGAGGAGTTCTCTGACATTTTATTTGCTGATTGTTTCTTCAAAATGTTATAACTCTGATTTAAGTTCTCATCACTTCTTTATCACTAAAACTACAGGAAACCTGTGCTTAGAACTCATGGCTGTTCTTATTGTGCACCAGACAAACTCCTTATTTAATTCAGCACTATAATGTTTACCACCACCTTGCCCAAGACAGCTTTTCAAACTAATGCCTAATGAATGAAGGGCCCACCACTGAAATACCAATATAATGATTATTTCTTAAATTCTTCTTTCACACCACAGTGTCTTTCCACTTCTTAACTATGACCCAAAAAAAAGCTGTTCCTCTGATATGTAGGAGCTATAAAAAGTGAAAGGGTCATTCACTCAGTCATGTTGTACTCCTTGCAACTCCATGGACTGTAGCCCACGAGGCTTCTCTGTCCATGCGATTTCCTACGCAAGAATACTGGAGTGGGTTGCCATTTCCTCCTCCAATATAGATACACACACACACATATATAATATAGTTCCATATGTTTAAAACATACCCTAGAAATAGTAACAGGGGTATTTCTGGTAAGTAAAAATAGAGTACCAGAGGTATGAGATGGGGTTTATTTTACAAAATACACCCCTTTGTATTAAACAGTTTGCCTGTGCATGTCTTACCCCCAGGCCCCCAAAATATCAATATGAAAATGAAAATATTTAAGAAATTACTGTCACTAAAGGAGAAAAAAAGAGAAGATGCAGACTACAGCTTGTTTCATTGAACTTACCTTCCTCGGGATTCACAGAATTGCATGGGTCAGCACTTTTTCTGCACGGACCTTCCCACGCAGGGGCTGTTGCTGTTTGGTTGATTGGTTAGTCGGTTGTTTCACTTCAGGGTGTCTTTCTGTAGTAAAGGGCCTTCTCAGGATGACTTAGGTCCTGGCTTGGTATTATTCCACTCCGCATCTTGGCCTTCCCTTCCTCCTCTTCACCTCTGTAAATTTTACTCATCCAATTCAAGTTCCAGGATCCTGCCTTTTTCAGAACACTTTTCTCACTACACCAAAAACCATCAATAAATGAGCCCTATTCTGATGTATTGGAGGAGGAAATAGTAACGCACTCCAGTATTCTTGCCTGGAGAATCCCACGGACAGAGGAACCTGGCAGGCTACAGTCCATGGGGTCGCAAAGAGTCAGATATGACTGAGCAAGTAACGACAACAACATTCTGACATATTAGGTATCGTCCCGTCTGAAAACTGACTGCCTCCTGCTGAGACTGTGAGCTACAAACCTCTGAGGACTGCGCCTGTGTCCCCGGCACTCACTGTAGCACTGCTTTGCGCCATCTTGGTGTCACATTTCATTTGTTCATAGATCGTTCCAAGAGCAGCACAGTATTTCTAGTCCCGGCCTTACCTTGTTAATTTTTAGTGGTATTAATTAGTGTCTAATCGCATTTCATTTGTCTTAGTTTATTCTCACTCTCTTGAAATAGGTATAAAGGGCAGTCTCAGATTCGAAGCCAGGGATGTAATCTAACACAGATTTTGAGAGACAGGCAGAACCTGCAGGCTAAATGATCTTTATAAAGTCATTGGAAAAAGCAAATCTCTCCTGGGAGTGGACATGCAATAACTCTAGCAATGCAGGGCTTGTCTGTCCACTGAAAGTTGGGGAAAAGAAACCAACGTGCTGTCCAGCATCATTTACAATACACTGACTGACTGTGGTCCCTCCGTGGGAGAACTCCATCCAATGTGAAAATAACCCTGGGACCAGGGAGAATATCTATCGTCGAGGGCACTGATGGAGATGCAGCCCATTTAAATGAAGATAAACAGGGCCAAACAAAAGAATTACAGTAGAAAATATGTGGCCGGACTATCAGTAGAGAAGACCTAATGCGGCCCCTTATCACTACTTGTCACGCCCGCGACAGACTGTAAAACACCACGGTTCTGTCCTCGTCACTTTCTGAGCCAACCTATGCCTTGGCAGACACTTGGCAGGTTTCAGAAATATGATTCATTGCCTTATTTAATCAAGACTGTGCAGGAAACAATGATTTTTTTAAAATAAATAAATTATAAACAAGGTACTTTCATTTATTCTTAGGGACTGGATGATATATACATTCACGTATCTATGTATGTACATGTGTATACATATACATATAAAACTCCAAGAAACACTGTTTATTTCTTGGTAAGAAATGTAAACCAGTTTCTATTCCTTCTGCCTGAGAAAGAGAAATGCATGCAATTCTGCGGAATATAAATGCAGTCACCCAGTGTTTTTCAGTTTTCATTGTAATGAAAAAAAAAAAAAAACTGAACATATTCTAATACTAAAAAATGACCTTGCTCTGGAAGTTGTTGGTAATCTATAGGCCAGATGACTTCATTTGACTTCCCAGTTTGCAAATGTATCTTACATTATCCTCGAAATGTCTTCTAAAATTGGAGGGAGCTCTGGTTTGACAGGAGAGGGAACTATATATATCCAGCAAGTAAGCAAAATATCCTGGAAATACTATTACCCATTTTAAAATGATGCCTTACCACATTAAGTTGAAATGAACTGTCTGTTGCAAATACTAGGTTGTTGTCTTGCTGAGGGAGAAAACGTCCTGTCTAGAGTTCAGTGGTAAATAGGCAATTCATTCTGACATAAGGAGAAGAAGAGATGTTAGCAGCCAGAGGTCGTGGAAAGCAAAGATAGAAAAGACCTATTGGATCATTTTCCCCATTCCCTCAAGAGGACTGCTGTGTGATATCTCAGAGGGCTCGATCCAGTTTCCCTTTCAAGCAAAGGGCTCTCACCACTTCAGACATTTTTCCAAGACCCAGATCTTCTCTCATGAGCCCCACCTTCTTGGCTGTTGCAAAGCAAGAATCTTAGAAATAACCTTACAAGCATGCACGAACAATGCTTTCTGCTCATCAGACCTGTCTGTCTCGGAGCCCATTTCCTCTTCTCTGTCAGTGAACTTCAAAATTATGCCCTGGGACAGATTTTATTTTCTTGGGCTCCTAAATCATTGCAGAAAGTGACTGCTAGTCACAAAATTAAAAGATGCTTGCTCCTTGGAAGAAAAACTATGATAAACCTAGACAGCCTAGTAAACAGCAGAGACTTCACTTTGCCAACATCTAAGTCTTTGTCCTAATGGAAGAATCTCTCTCGAATAGAATTCCTGCCTGTTTCAAAAGGTAAAAGAGCATGGGCTCTAGCACAGTGCTTTGCATACAGACCCTGAATGAAGGGTATGCTTTGCATACAGGACTACCCTGAATGAAGGAACAGAAAACATGCATTTAGAAAAGATGGGAGGAGATGGAGACAGCATTCTAGACAACTCCCTCATCAAATCCTGCCAAAACATAGGGTTAATCAGCAGTCAGAAGCTGGAAGAGGGTGTGAGTCAAACAAGGTTTGCTTTTGAAGAAAAGGGATATTAGAGAAAGAGAAATACTGTATGACATCGCTTATATATGGAGTCTAAAAAGAAATGATACATTGTGTATATGCACCACAACTTTGGGGGGGAGGGGAGGAGGAAGAGGGTGAGATGTATGGAGAGAGTAACATAGAAAGTGACAATACCATATGTAAAATATAGCCAATGGGAATTCGCTGTGTGACTTGGAACTCAAACAGGGGCTCTGTGACAATCTAGAAGTGGGGTGGGGAGGGAGATGCAAGGGAGGGGACATGGGTGTACCTATGGCTGATTCTTTTTGATGTACGACAGAAAACCAGAAAATTCTGTAAAGCAATTATCCTTCAATTAAAAAACTTAAGTGGCAAAAAATAAAAAATAAATTATACAAATGAACTTATTTGCAAAAGAGAAACTGACTCACAGACTTAGAGAATGAACGTGTGGTTGGGGGTGGGGATGGGGAAGAAGGATATTTAGGGAGTTTGGGATGGATATGTACACACTGCTATATTTAAAATGGATAAACATCAAGGACCTACTGTATGGCACAGGGAACTCTCCTCAATGCTACGGTGGCAGCCTGGATGGGAGGGGAGTTTGGGGAAGAATGGATACATGTATATGAATGACTGAATCCCTTTGCTGTCCACCTGTAACCATCACAACATTTGTTGTTGTTCGGTTGCTAAGCTGTTGTTCAGTTGCTACCCCCATGGACTGCAGCATATCAGGCTCTCCTGTCCTTCACTATCTCCTGGAGCTTGCTCAAATTCATGTCCATCAAGTTGGTGATGCCATCCAACCGTCTCATCCTCATCCCTTCTCCTCCTGCCCTCAATCTTTCCCAGCATCAGGGTGTTTTCGAATGAGTTGACTCTTTGCATCAAGTGGCCAAAGTATTGGAACTTCAGCTTTAGCATCAGTTCTTCCAATGAATATTCAGGGTGGGTTTTGTTTGGAATTGACTGGTTTGATCTCCAAGACTCTCAAGAGTCTTCTCCAACACAATTCGAAAGCATCAATTCTTTTGCGTTCAGCTTTCTTTATGGTCCAACTCTCACATCCATACATGACTACTGGAAAAACCATAGCTTTGACTAAACAGACATTTGTCGGCAAAGTAATGTCTCTGCTTTTTAATATGCTATCTAGGTTTGTCATTGCTTTCCTTCCAAGGAACAAACGTCTTTTAATTTTGTGACTGCAGTCACCATCCTTAGTGATTTTGGAGCCAAAGAAAATAAAATCTGTCACTGCTTCCACTTTTCCACAATGTTGTTAATCGGCTATACTGCAATTTAAAAAAGGGATACTGTAATGTTTTCGGCTTCAAGATTGAATAACTTAGTAAAGGACCAAAGATGAAGATTCAAGGAGGAGATGGGACAGCTACAGAGCCACGTTTGTGAGCAGATGAGGAAGGACAGGACCAGGGCACAAGGGGAGAGGCTGGTCTGACATGCGTGCCCATATAGTTCGTTCTCTTTATCAGGAGAGAAGGGGGCGGTGCCGGGAGCTTGGTGATCTGATGGTGAGAGCTGGGCTCAGTTCTCCTTCAACAAAGAAGAGAACAAATTTTACGGCCATTCAAGTCCCCTTGGCTCCTCCAAACGCTTTGGCTTCCATAGCCGATGAAGACAGATTTTCAGTCTATTCTAATGAGATAAGTTTACACAGCCTTTCACTTCAACAGGCTCCTATCCTATGAAGCACTGGTTTCAGGTCTTGGAATTTCTTCTAAGGAAAATTGTAGCTTCAGAATACACTTATTCACAAAATATTCATTATATATTATGTATAATAGTCACACCTGTAATCATGTAAACCAACAATATGGAAAAGTGATTGCACGTTTAAAACAATATTTTAAGGTAAGAACATGGGAACATGTTAGATTCAAAAGAACATGTAGGCTCTAAACAGAAGCACAAAAGATAAAGGAAAATGTGAGCAGGGATTGTTTTCGTGTTTTTTTTCCTCAGCTTCATTGCAGTTGTTGTTTGGTTGCTAAGTAGCGTCTGACTCTTTGTGACCCCCACAGACTGCAGCACACCAGGTTCCCCTATCCTTCACTATCTCCCAGAGTTTGTTCAAACTCATGTCCAGTGAACGTGAAAGTTGCTCAGTCATATCCGACTCTTTGCAACCCCATGGATTCTACAGTCCATGGAATTCTCCAGGCCAGACTTTTGGAGTGGGTAGCCAGTCCCTTCTCCAAGGAATCTTCCCAACTCAGGGATCAAACCCAGGCGTCCCCCAGTGCGAGTGAATTCTTTACCAGCTGAGCCGCCAGGGAAGCCCAAGAATACTGGAATGGGTAGCCTATCTCTCTTTTAGCAGATCTTCCCAAACCAGGAATCGAACCCAGGTCTCCTGCATTGTAGGCAGATTCTTTACCAGCTGAGCTACTAGGGAAGCTTATGTCCACTGAGTCGGTATAATTGACAAATAAAACTGTAAGACATTTAAAGTATAAAAGTTGATGATTTGATGTAAATATGAGGAGACTACTTAAATGTTGGCTTAACATATCCACCAGCGTGTATGTATTTGGTGAGAATATTTAAGTTCCACTGTCTTAGCGAATTTCAATTACACAACACAATGCTGTCAACCACAGTCACCGTGTTCTATATTAGATCCTCAGGCCACATTCAGCCTGTAACTAAAAGCTTCTACCCTTTTAACAACCTCTTCCTTTTACCCCCAACCCTGGCTTGCTGGCAACTACCATGCTACTCTGTTCCTATGAATTTGACTTTTTTTTCAATTTCACATAGAATTAATACCACCTAATATTTGTCTTTCTCTGTCTGGCTTATTAGCAGTGATTGATGGGTGTGGGGTTGGGAGGGAGGCCCAAGAGGGAGGGAAAACACACACACACACACATATATATCTGATAATCTTTGTTGTACAACAGAAATCAACAAAATATTATTAAGCAGCTGTACCCCTACTTAAAAATAAATAAATAAAGCAGGGGAGCTATTTAAAGAAAAAAACAGTGACTGACTTTGAGTGGTATATTTTTATTGATTGTCTCCCCTTCTTTCCACTTTTCTCAATTTTACAGGTCTTCTATAATAATCATACATATTACTGTAAACATCCAATTCCCTGAATTAAATTCCCTTGTATGTAAAAGATTCTACTGGATGTACTTGGGTTCAACTTTTTCTTTTCCTCTTGACATATAATCAGGCTTTCCTTGTGACTCAGTTGGTAAAGAATCCACCATCAAAGTGGGAGACCTGGGTTCAATCCCTGGGTTGGGAAGATCCCCTGGAGAAGGGAAAGGCTACCCACTCCAGTATTCTGGACTGGAGAGTCAGACACGACTGAGCAAATTTCACTTTCAGTTTTCACTTTTGACGTATAATCACAGATATTTATTGAGTTCTTACAATATTCAGACTCCCTTTAATGTACGATCTTGGGCAAATTTCTTAACCTTTCTGACCTATGAGGATCATTTTTCTCATCAGTATAAATGACGATTTAATAAGTTAGCACATGAATATATCTCAGAATAGAAATGATAAGCACTCAATAAATGTATATACTATTACTACTCATTTCTGTACATTTAACTTGTCATATTTTGCTACTTAGTCTACTGGTTCTTTTCATTCAAGGACATGAGACACATTTTTAGTCCTCTTCATATTTTCTTTTTTTCAATTCTAAGCCAAGATAGTCTCTCATGTGATCCCTCTCCTTTTCATTTTGCAATAGTATTATCAAGAAATGAAGCAATTCCTTGGGAGGACGTACCTTTAGCAGGTCAATTTTCCTCAACAAGGGCAGACAGCTCGTTTCCTGCACGTCTCCTTCTATATTGCAGAACAAGAATATTGTTAGGAACTGAGTGTCTTGCGAGCCTTGGGAACAGCACCAATTCCCAGATATTTAATTTAGCTCTGGTCTCATCTAAATTGAAATTTCGATATCGCATTTTTCTCACCCTAACTATTGAGAGGGATTCTATCCAATTTGTCTTTATTTGTGGTGAAGTCAAGCCAAACCCCACAGGTCTTTATGGATGCATTGACAGTTATTGGGTGACATTATTCAATCACTCACACATAGAATAACTTGAGATTACGGGTCCCTATAACTCAACCCATATAATATTGCCTCCCAATAATGCCAAGAGACGCTTCAGAGAAACTAAAGAACACAATGGTTTGTAGCATGTATGTGTGAATTACACCAGGTTTTTCTCAACTCCAGAGAAATGCAGAACTGAAAGTGCTTCCAGGGACTTCCCTGGTGATCCAGTGGTTAGGAATCCTCCTGCCTATTCAGGGGACAAGGGTTGGATCCCTGGTCTAGGAAGATTCCACATCCTGCAGGGCAATTAAGCCCATGACCCACAACTACTGGAGCCGCATGCCTGGAGCCTGTGCTCCTCAATGAAGGGCAGCTCCCACTCTCTGCAACTAGAGAAACCCCAGACCCAGCACAGCCAAAAATAATAAAATTTTTCTTAAAAAAGAAAAAAAAATGCTTTCAAAAGGGTGGAGATTTTATTCCTCAGATTTGATATCTCTGCTGGTATGTGGGATCTTAAGGTTTGTCTTTTTTTTTGTTTCTTGTCCTACCTGAATTCTGGGATTCCCAGGTGGTGCTAGTGGTAAGAATCCACCTGCCAACACATGAGACACAGAAGATATGGGTTCAAACCCTGGTCCAGGAAGATCCCCTGGAGGAGAGCATGGCAACTCTCCCCAGTATTCCTGCCTGGAGAATCCCATCGACAGAGGAGCCTGGGGGGCTACAGTCCATGGGGTTGAAAGAGTTGGGCATGACTGAGCAACTGAACACACACATTCCCTGAATTTTATGCTTTTTCACTAGCTAAAGATCAATTTCTCCCTTTTTCAAGCATCCTGGCTTTGGTTTTAGTTGTTGTTTATTAACATAACTTTGAATTTTCTAAAAACTGCCTCAACGAATTTGAAATCCCTTGGATTCAGAGGTGATTTCATGTAGCCTGCTGATTTGATGCACATGGCATCTGATTTCCTTGGAAGATGGTGATGTCCCTCTATCATTAGCCTTGTTGATGGGCTCACATTACCTGGGAATTGTTTCAATGCCCAGAGTTTTTATTTCTCATTCTGATTTTTGTATTAGGAAAACACATTACAGGAAATCATTATTTTGATGACAAAATCACTTAGTCCCAATTTTTAAAAATGGTCATTAGGAGTCAACAGCTCACAGAACAGGTGCTTATCCAATGAATGCATATGAGAGTGCAAATTAATTACTAATTAGCATTAATGTTGGAATAGAAAATGATCAACTTAATGTCATATAACCTGACATTCTGCAAAATGTATTAAGAAGTTGTTGATATAGCTGAAAAAGAGTGAAATTTATTAATGGGACTTTTACCTTAAGGATTTTAGAAACAAAAGGTATCCATACACTGGTTCTCTTGATTTTGTTTCTTGGCTACATTTAATTTTTAAAGCTTCATGTCTCAAGACAAGTTATCTTATAAATTGTGCATTTTTGACAGGTTCAAGATTAAGGGAATCATTGATAGCTAAGTAGTGAGCTTTCTTGGAAGAAGGAGAAGATACATAAAAGATATACTGGTAAATATGAGGAGACTACTTAAATAAGATGGTTAAATACAAACTGGTCTTTAGCTCCCTGATAGAACCGACAGTTTAGGCTGAGAGAGGGCAGAGGCCTGGGGGTCCCTGGATTCAGCCTTCAGGCCTCAAGCCTAAGACTAGAAGAGGCTGGCTATTGCAGACAGAAATTGTTACAGATTCATGTAAGTCAGCTCCCAGGTGGTTCAGACCTTAAAGAATCCGCTTGCAGTGCAGCAACCCGGATTCCATCCCTGGGTTGGGAAGGTGAGGAAGATCCCCTGGAGGAGGTCATGGCAACCCACTCCAGTATTCTTTCCTGGAGAATCCCCATGGACAGAGGAGCCTGGCGGGCTAGAGTCTACCAGGGTTGCAGAGTCTGATTTACTGAGCAACTAAGCAAGCAGGCAGGTCCATAGCTGCATTATTCACTTTAGACAAAAGTAGAAACCACCCAATGCCCATTAACAAAAGAAAGGATAAAGAAAACGGGGCCCAATACATACAATTCAATATTCAGTTCAGTTCAGTTCAGTCGCTCAGTCGTGTCCGACTCTCCGCGACCCCATGAATCACGGCACGCCAGGCCTCCCTGTCCATCACCAACTCCCGGAGTTCACTCAAACTCATGTCCACAGAGTCAGTGATGCCATCCAGCCATCTCATTCTCCGTCGTCCCCTTCTCCTCCCGCCCCCAACCCTTCCCAGCATCAGAGACTTTTCCAGTGAATCAACTCGTCGCATGAGGTGGCCAAAGTATTGGAGTTTCAGCCTTAGCATCAGTCCCTCCAATGAACATCCAGGATTGATCTCCTTTAGAATGGACTGGTTGGATCTCCTTGCAGTATAAAGGACTCTCAAGAGTCTTCTCCAACACCACAGTTCAAAAGCATCGATTCTTCGGCGATCAGCTTTCTTCACAGTCCAACTCTCACATCCATACATGACCACGGGAAAAACCATTGCCTTGACTAGACGGACCTTGGTTGGCAAAGTAATGTCTCTGCTTTTTAATATACTGTCAAGGTTGGTCATAACTTTCCTTCAATTCAATATTACTCAGCCTTAAAAAAGAAAGGAGCTTCTGACCTGGCTACAACACAGATGAACCTTGAGAACGTTATACTGAATGAAATAAGCCAGTAACAAGATGGCAAATCCTGTAAATTCCAGTTACGTTAGGCATTTAGAGTCATCACACACACAGAAACAGAGAGTAGACTTGCAGTTTCCAAGGGCTGGGGAGACGGGAAAGTCGGGACCTTTCCTATTTAATGGGTATAGAGTTTTAGTTTGCAACATCAAACGATCTGTGGCTGGATTGGACAACCATTTTGAATATACTTAACCTTACTGGACTGAACTGTACACCAAAAATAGTTAAGATGGTAAATTTTATGTTATGTGCATCTCACCACAGTTTTTTAAAACACTAAATAAGTGAAAAGTAGAAATGATCTAGATGAGCTTAGAGACTTTTTTCTCCTGTATCAATACTGATGATTCAAATGATATTTATATAGGGCTCTTATTTAAAACAGTGCGTTGTGTGTAATGTCTCTTCCAGGATTAAACCATTCTCTAATATTTACAGGCTAAAGCCTAACACTGTTTTTGGCAAAGTTCTTAAATATTTGCAGGTTAAAGAGTATAACACTGAACCAAAGACTTTTTGTAATACTGACAGTAATGCACTTTTACATTTGTGCATTTAGACCGAATTATCACATACGTGGTGCAAATGAAAACTTATCAACTATATAACCTATTCCTTACAATATATAGGATGCTTAAAATGAAGTAAAACTAGTGAAATATTAAAAAGCAAAAATTTTTATACTGTATTAAAATGCATCAATTTGTGGTGAGTTCAAAATACTCAACAAAAATATTTCATAGAAAAGACCTGAATTTTACCCAGTTTCCATTCACGTTGTTTTTATTTGAGGCCAAAGTTAAAACATTAGAATGAATCACATAGGGAAAATAATCTTGAATGTCAGTAAATTTTATATTGCCTGATGTAGAGAAAATACAGTCCTCATTCTAGGTTCATACAAACAGAACAGTTACTGACTACAAAGTTTAGATTCAGTTTATGCCACATGTATTCATTCACAGAAGCCCTTTAATTGCAATGACTTTTGAAAACTATAAAATGCTTAGAATAGATGGACATAGACATTATCAGACTGAAGTAAGTCAGGCAGAGAAAGACAAATATCACATGATACCGTGTATATGAGGTATCTGAAAAGGAACAGGAGGGTACAAATAAACTTATTTACAAATCACAGATGTAAAAAACAAACTTATGGTTGGTTACCAGGGAATGGGGGAATAATAAATTGGGATATTGGGATTGATATATATACACTGCTATATGTAAAATACATAACTAACAAGGGCCTACTGTGAAGCACAGGGCACTCCACTCAGCACTCTGTAATAGACTATAGGGGAGAAGAATCTAAAAAGAGTAGATATATGTATAAACTCATCTTTGCTGTTCACCTGAAACTAACACAACATTGTAAATCAACTACACTCCAATAAAAATTAAAATAAATAACAAAATGCTTAGAAAAATATATAATCTAAATATCAGTTAAGAAATACTTGAAACATCAGACAAGATCAGTTTTTAAAAAGTCCTTAGGAAAAAACTGAGGAAAAGGAAAAATAGAATACAAATATTTCTGCTATAACTAAATATACATTAGTTAACATTATTCAAAATTGGAATAAGCAATGAATGTACAAATCAAACATGTGACAAATGAACTGAAATAAAATCTGCAACACAGCTATATGCAACATTTGTATTCATACATGTACACATTGGGACAGGCAGTTTTCAGGCTATTACCCAATGCCAAAATATTTTGTATGGAGTAGTCTATTATTTGTGCTGTCACTCATTCGTGTCTGACTCTGCAACTCCACAGACTGGACCCTCCAGGCTCCTCTGTCCAGGGGATTTTCCAGGCCAGAACATTGGAGTAGGTTGCCGTTTCCTCCTCCAGGGGATCTTCCCAACCCAGAGATCGAACCTGTGTCTCCTGCATTGGCAGGTGGATTTTTTACCACTGAGCCACCAGAAAACCTATTTTTTACCATTCTACAAAAACCATCCTAAGAGAATATACTCTAAAATTTTTAAATGAAGAAAATCAACATTTTAACTATGGATTTCTCTTTTTTCTGTCCTTGCTCTCCCTTTTACACATTGTGCTTTTTCTGAAAATGTCCTTAATCCTTTTATGCATGTGACACCTATACTTTTTCTCACTGTGGGGGCCTTGATTCCTAAGGTACTATACACACGATCTTTGATAGAGGAGCATTCCCCAGAGAGAAGACTATAAACCCATTTATAGTCTTAACCATGGAGAAGGATGCTTTCTGTGAATAATTAATTCTGGGCACTGAGTCTACCGCTGGAAACTACTCCATTGTGGCCATGCCCTGGGTACAAGAGCAGATGTTGTGGCATTTCTTTTGCGTTACTCTGAGTATGTCACACATTTAAAGCTATCCTGAAAATATATGATTCAGTTGCTCTTTAAACAAATGATGAAGGAGAGAGAGGAAGAGAGAGAGAAAGAAATTGGGACAGAAACAGGACCCAAAGGAACCTGTGAGGTGTCAAGGTTACCTTCCCCGAGAGGAGACCCTGAGCTGAAATGTGTTCCAATCCTCTTCTTTATTTTTAAGATTTTACTTCATGTGGAGCATTTTTAAAGTCTTTCTTGAATTTGTTACAATATTGCTTCTGCTTTATGTTTTGGTTTTTTGACCACACGGCCTGTGGAATCTTAGCTCCCTGACTGGGGATTGAACCCATACCCCCTGCATTGGAAGGTGGTGTCTTAACCACTGGACCACCAGGGAAGTCGCCTCATTCCTGTTTTCTACATGGGAATGTAGGGCCTAAGGGAAGGTCACAGACAATTATCAGAATTCTCCAGGTAAACACAACTCACTGTTTCCCACTATGAAATGTGCGTGTGATGTCAGAGATGTTATATTTTCAGACACAAAAAAGAATTAAAAAGAGGACAGACTCATAAGAGATCAGTGAGTGGTGGGGTGGAGCTCAGTTGAGCCAGAGGCGGGCAGTTCCACAGGTAAGAACAGGACAGCCAAGCATAGTAATTACCAACTTCTACTCTGCTAGACTTCTCTCTACATCCTGGTCAGAAAGTCTAAAACTGCCATGTGAGCTTACGAGTCCTTCATCGGTGGCCTTCCTTCCTCTCCAAACCAATGGAACTGAAATCTCATATAATGGGCAGCAGGGAAGCAAGGGGAACACTATCTCCACCTTCTGTGGCTATAAATAAAATGGCATTTTGTTCCTGAGAGAAACACAGATCTCTCTATTCCCCATCTGTTCACTGTGTAAACATCCTTGAAAAGATAATCCAGAACAAATGGTAGACCTTATCCACAAAAGATGCAGAAACATAAAGGGCCCTAAGGAACAGTCTCCAACTCTCTCCTCCCATGATTGTGTGAAATCAAGGACTCTCAAAAGATCAAACCAGTCAATCTTTAAGGAAATCAACCCTGAATATTTATTGGAAGGACTGATGCTAAAGCTGAAGCTCCAAAACTTTGGCCACCTGATGTGAAGAGCTGACTCATTGGGAAATATCTTGATGCTGGGAAGATTGAGGGCAGGAGGAGAAGGGGTTGACAGAGGATGAGATAGTTGGTTGCCATCACCAACTCAATGGACATGTGTTTGAGCAAACTCCAGGAGATAGTGGAGGACAAGGAATCCTGCAGTGCTGCAGTCCATGTGGTCACAAAGAGTCACACACAACTGAGCGACTAAACTACAACAACAAGGATTCTCACGGGGGGAAATCTCAAATCTGTTCCACAACAACAACAACAACAAAAATTTAAAAAAAAAAAAGGAAAAATTAGAAATCACACATTTTAGAGAGAGTGAGCAAGATGGCAGAGAAATAGGACAGCGAGACCACTTTCTCCTCCACAAATTCAACAAAAGAACATTTGAATGCTGAGTAAATTCCACAAAACAACTTCTGAATGCCGTCAGAGGACATCAGGCACCCAGAAAAGCAGCCCATTGCCTTCAAAAGGAGGTAGGAAAAAACATAAAAGATAAAAAGAGAGACAAAAGAGGTAAGGATGGAGCTCCGTCCCGGGAAGGGAGGCTTTAAAAAGAGAGAACTTTCCAAACACCAGGAAACACTCTCACTGGTGAGTCTGTGGCGAGCCTCGGAACCTCAGATGGCCACATAACCGGGAGGAAAAAGAAAGAAATAATTAAAACCCACAGATTACCCACCAAACAGTAACTCCCAGCGGAGAAGCAGCGCAGACACTGGCATCCGCCATTAGCAAGCGGGGGCTGGGCAGGGAGGAGCCGGCTGAATTGCTTAGAGAAAGGACTGGGCCTGAATGCCACGAGGGCAATCTGAGAGAAATAACTGGGGATAGCAAAGCAGACTGTGGGGTAGCTACCCCGCTAAAAGGCGAAAAGCCCTAACCTAAGACTCCGCCAGCCCCACTCACAGAACAAAGGACTGAGCAAAGCTAGCCAGCTGCAGACAGCCCATCTCCCACTGAGACAGGCAGGGAAGGGCAGCCAGAGCCGGAAGCGGGCAACCGCGGCCCCAGAGAGACATCCAATACCAAACTTCAGGCAGGCTTCGTTGCTAACCAAGACTTGATGGGTTTCTGACCAGTCAACATCCACCTGAGAAGGTGCGCCAGCTGTACACCAAGAAAACCAAGCGGGAGGGACCGGGGAGGTGATAAGTCACAGGGACTGTGCTCGCCAAACACCTGGTCACCTAAGCTGCTTGGACTGGGGAAGGCACAAAACACAGGCCCAAACAAGTCTGCGCCTTTGTGGAGTAACCAAGTACCTGAACAAGAGCCGCTCAGACCTGGGAAGTGCATACAACCCAGCACCGGCCTCAGACAGTTCCCAGCAGAGCAACCAAGAGCCTGTGCAGTGTAGACTGGGACAGCACATGCGCTGTGAGCGGGGGCAAACCCAGTGTGGCCGAGACACTGCGAGCACTCCCCACAGACACCAGAGATATTTGTCTGCAGCGTTCCTCCCTTCCCAGAACAGGACTGAAAAACTGAGCCGTAAAAAGTGTCCACCACCACCCCCTAGTGTCAGGGCGGAAATTAGACACTGAAGAGACCAGCAAACAGAAGCTAAAACGGAGGGAACCACCTTGGAAATGACAGATAGAGAAGTCTAGAGGATACTCCAAGAATAAGACCAAAAACGAGAGGCAAGAGGCTTAAGCCCAAATCCTGAGAACACCAGAGAACTCCTGACTCCAGGGAACATTAATAGATAGGAGCTCATCAAACGCCTCCATACCTACACTAAAACCAAGCACCACCCAAGGGTCAACAAGTTCCAGAGCAAGACATACCACGCAAATTCTCCAGCAACACAGGAAAATAGACCTGAGCTTCAATATACAGGCTGCCAAAAGTCACTCCAAACCCATTGACATCTCATAACTCATTACTGGACACTTCATTGCACTCCAGAGAGAAGAAATCCAGCTCCACCCACCAGAACACCAACACAAGCTTCCCTAACCAGAGAACCTTGACAAGTCACCAGTCCAATCTCACACACAGAGAGGAAACTACATAATAAAGAGAACTCCACAAACAGCCAGAAAACGGAAAGGCCACCCCAAGCACAGAAATATAAGCAAGATGAAGAGGCAGAGAAATACCCAGCAAGTAAAGGAACAGGATAAATGCCCAAAACACAAACAAAAGAGGAAGATATAGGGAATCTACCTGATAAAGAATTTCGAATTTTTGTGGTGAAAATGATTCAAAATCTTGAAAGCAAAATGGAGTTACAGATGAATAACCTGGAGAAAAGGATTGAGAAGATGCAAGAAAGGTTTAATAAGGATTTAGAGGAAATAAAAAAGAGTCAGTATACAAGGAATAATGCAATAGATGAGATCAGAAACACTCTGGAGGAAACAAACAGTAGAATAATGGAGGCTGAAGACAGGATAAGCGAGCTAGAAGATAGAATTGTAGAAATAAATGAAACAGAGAGGAAAAAGGAAAAACGGATTAAAAGAAATGAGGACAAAATTAGAGGTCTCTGGGACAATGTTAAATGCCCCAACATTCGAATCATAGGAGTCCCAGAAGAAGAAGACAAAAAGAAAGACCATGAGAGAATACTTGAGGAGATAATAGTTGAAAACTTTCCTAAAATGGGGAAAGAAATAATCACCCAAGTCCAAGAAACCCAGAGAGTCCCTAGCAGGATAAACCCAAGGTGAAATACTCAAAGACACATATTAATCAAATTAACAAAGATCAAACACAAAGAACAAATACTAAAGGCAGCAAGGGAAAAGCAGCAAATAACACACAAGGGGATTCCCATAGGATAACAGCTGATCTTTCAACAGAAACTCTTCAGGCCAGGAGGGAATGGCAAGACATACTTAAAGTGATGAAAGAAAATAACCTACAGCCCAGATTACTGTACCCAGCAAGGATCTCATTCAAATAGGAAGGAGAAATCAAAAGCTTTACAGACAAGCAAAAGCTGAGAGAATTCAGCATCACCAAACCAGCTCTCCAACAAATGCTAAAGGACCTTCTCTAGACAGGAAACACAGAAGGAGTGTATAAACTCGAACCCAAAACAATAAAGAAAATGGCAACAGGATCATACTTATCAATAATTACCTTAAACGTAAATGGGTTGAATGCCCCAACCAAAAGACAAAGGCTGGCTGAATGGATGAAAAAAAAAGACCCCCAAATATGTTGCCTACAAGAGACCCACCTCAAAACGAGGGACACATACAGACTGAAAGTGAAGGGCTGGAAAAAGATATTCCACGCAAATAGAGACCAAAAGAAAGCAGGAGTAGCAATACTCGTATCAGATAAAATAGACTTTAAAACAAAGGCTTTGAAAAGAGATGAAGAAGGAAACTACATAATGATCAAAGGATCAATCTAAGAAGAAGATATAACAATTATAAATATTTATGCACCCAACATAGGAGCACCACAATATGTAAGACAATTACTAACAAGTATGAAAGGGGAAATTAACAACAATGCAATAATAGTGGGAGACTTTAATAACCCACTCACACCTATGGATAGATCAAAAAATTGATACAGAAAATTAGAAAATTAACAAGGAAACACAAACTTTAAATGATACAATAGATCAGTTAGACCTAATAGATCTCTATAGGACATTTCACCCCAAAACAATGAATCTCAAGCGCACATGGAATATTTTCCAGGATATTCACATCCTGGGCCATAAATCTAGCCTTGGTAAATTCAAAAAAATTGAAATCATTCCAAGCATCTTTTCTGACCACAATTCAGTAAGATTAGATCTCACTTACAGGAGAAAAACTATTAAAAATGCCAACATATGGAGGCTGAACAACACACTGCTGAATAATGAACAAATCATAGAAGAAATCAAAAGAGAAATCAAAATATGCATACCAATGAATGAAAATGAAAATACGACAACGCAAAACCTCTGGGACACTGTGAAAGCAGTGCTAAGGGGAATGTTCATAGCAATACAGGCACACCTCAAGAAACAAGAAAAAAGTCAACTAAATAACCAACTCTACATCTAAGGAAACAAGAAAAGGAAGAAATGGAGAACCCCAGGGTTAGTAGAAGGAAAGAAATCTTAAAAATTAGGCAGAAATAAATGCAAGAGAATCAAAAGAGACCAGAGCAAAAATCAACAAAGCCAAAAGCTGGTTCTTTGAGAGGGTAAATAAAACTGACAAACCACTAGCCAGACTCATCAAGAAACAAAGGGAGAAGAACCAAATCAATAAAATTAGAAATGAAAATGGAGAGATCACAACTGACAACACAGAAATACAAAGGATCATTAGAGAATACTATCAGCAATTATATGGCAATAAAATGGACAATTTGGAAGAAATGCACAAATTCTTAGTAAAGTACAACTTTCCAAAACTGAACCAGGAAGAAATAGAAAATCTTAATAGACCCATCACAAGCACAGAAACAGAAGCTGTAATCAGAAAACTTCCCGCAAACAAAAGCCCAGGTCCAGAGGGCTTCACAGCTGAATTCTACCAAAAATTTAGAGAAGAGCTAATACCTATTCTACTCAAACTCTTCCAGAAAATTGCTGAGGAAGGGAACCTTCCAAACTCATTCTATGAGGCCACCATCACCCTAATCCCAAAACCTGGTAAAGATCCCACAAAAAAAAGAAAACTACAGGCCAATATCACTGATGAACATAGATGCAAAAATCCTGAACAAAACTCTAGCAATCAGAATCCAACAACACACTAAGAAGATCATACATTATGACCAAGTGGGCTTTATTCCAGGAATGAAAGCATTCTTCAATATCCGCAAATCAATCAATGTAATACACCACATTAACAAAATGGAAAATAAAAACCATATGATTATCTCAATAGATGCAGAGAAAGCCTTCGACAAAATTCAACATCCATTTATGATAAAAACCCTCCAGAAGGTGGGAATAGAAGGAACATACCTCAACATATTAAAAGCTATATATGACAAACCCACAGCAAAGATTATCCTCAATGGTGAAAAAAAGAAAGCATTTCCCCTAAAGTCAGGAGCAAGACAAGGGTGCCCACTCTCACCACTACTATTCAACACAATTCTGGAAGTTTTGGCTACAGCAATCAGAGCAGAAAAAGACATAAAAGGAATACAAATTGGAAAAGAAGAAGTAAAACTTTCACTGTTCACTGATGACATGATCCTATACACAGAAAACACTAAAGACTCTACCAGAAAACTACTAGAGCTAATCAATGAATACAGTAAAGTTGCAGGATATAAAATCAACACACAGAAATCCCTTGTATTACTATACACTAATAATGAGAAAATAGAAAGAGAAATTAAGGAAACTATTACATTCACTGTCACAACGAAAAGAATAAAATATTTAGAAATATATCTACCCGTTCAGTTCAGTTCAGTCACTCATTCGTGTCCGACTCTCCCCGACCCCATGAGTCACAGCACGCCAGGCCTCCCTGTCCATCACCAACTCCCAGAGTTCACTCAAACTCATGTCAGTGATGCCATCCAGCCATCTCATTCTCTGTCGTCCCCTTCTCCTCCTGCTCCCAACCTTTCCTAGCATCAGAGTCTTTTCCAGTGAGTCAACTCATCGCATGAGGTGGCCAAAGTATTATAGTTTCAGCTTTAGCATCAGTCCTTCCAATGAACACCCAGGATTGATCTCCTTTAGAATGGACTGGTTGGATCTCCCTGTAGTACAAGGGACTCTCAAGAGTCTTCTCCAACACCATAGTTCAAAAGCATCAATTCTTCGGCGATCAGCTTTCTTCACAGTCCAATAGAAAACTATAAAAGACTGGTGAAAGTAATCAAAGAGGACAAAAATAGATGGAGAAATATACCATGTTCATGGATTCGAAAAATAAATATTGTGAAAATGAGTATACTACCCAAAGTAATTTTTACATTCAATGCAATCCCTATCAAGCTACTAACGATATTTTTCACAGAACTAGAACAAATAATCTCACAATTTGTATGGAAATACAAAAAACCTCGAATAGCCAAAGCAATCCTGAGGAAGAAGAATGGAACTGGAGGAATCAACCTGCCAGACTTCAGGCTCTACTACAAAGCCACAGTCATCAAGAGAGTATGGTACTGGCATATAGACAGAAATATAGATCAATGGCACAAAATAGAAAGCCCAGAGATAAATCCACGCACTTATAGACACCTGAGAAGCACCAGAGATCAAATTGCCAACATTCATTGGATCATGGAAAAAGCAAGAGAGTTCCAGAAAAACATCTATTTCTGCTTCATTGACTATTCCAAAGCCTTGGATACTGTGTGGATCACAATAAACTGTGGAACATTCTGAAAGAGATGGGAATACCAGAACACCTGACCTGCCTCTTGAGAAACCTGTATGCAGGTCAGGAAGCAACAGTTAGAACCGGACATGGAACAACAGGCTGGTTCCATATAGGAAAAGGAGTATGTCAAGGTTGTATATTGTCACCCTGCTTATTTAATTTATATGCAGAGTACATCATGAGGAACGCTGGGCTGGAAGAAGCACAAGCTAGAATCAAGATTGTTGGGAGAAATATCAATAAACTCAGATATGCAGATGACACCACCCTTATGGCAGAAAGTGAAGAGGAACTTACAGGCCTCTTGATGAAAGTGAAAGAGGAGAGTGAAAAGGTTGGCTTGAAGCTCAACATTCAGAAAGCAAAGATCATGGCATCTGGTCCCATCACTTCTTGGGAAATAGATGGGGAAACAGTGGAAACAGTGTCAGACTTTATTTTTTGGGCTCCAGAATCACTGCGGATACTGATTGCAGCCATGAAATTAAAAGACGCTTACTCCTTGGAAGGAAAGTTATGACCAACCTAGATAGCATATTAAAAAGCAGAGACATTACTTTGCCAACCAAGGTCCGTCTAGTCAAGGCTATGGTTTTTCCCGTGGTCATGTATGGATGTGAGAGTTGGACTGTGAAGAAAGCTGATCGCTAAAGAATTGATGCTTTTGAACTGTGGTGCTGGAGAAGACTCTTGAGAGTCCCTTAGACTGCAAGGAGATCCAACCAGTCCATTCTAAAGGAGATCAATCCTGGATGTTCATTGGAAGGACTGATACTAAAGCTGAAACTGCAATACTTTGGCCACCTCATGTGACGAGTTGACTCACTGGAAAAGAGTCTGATGCTGGGAGGGATTAGGGGTGGGAGGAGACGGGGACGACAGAGAATGAGATGGCTGAATGGCATCACCGACTCGATGGACATGAGTTTAAGTGAACTCCTAGAGTTGGTGATGGACAGGGAGGCCTGGCGTGCTGTGATTCATGGGGTCGCAAAGAGACAGACACGACTGAGCAACTGAACTGAACTGAACTGATGGACACCTATCTTTGACAAAGGAGGCAAGAATATAAAATGGAGAAAAGACAGTCTCTTTAACAAGTGGTGCTGGGAAAACTGGTCAGCCACTTGTAAAAGAATGAAACTAGAACACTCCCTAACACCATACACAAAAATAAACTCAAAATGGATTAAAGATATAAATGTAAGAGCAGAAACCATAAAACTCCTAGAGGAGAACATAGGCAAAACACTCTCCGACATAAATCACAGCAGGATCCTCCATGACCCACCTCCCAGATTATTGGAAATAAAAGCAAAAATAAACAAATGGGACCTAATTAAAATCAAAAGCTTCTGCACAGCAAAGGAAACTATAAACAAGGTGAAAAGACAGCCTTCAGAATGGGAGAAAATAATAGCAACTGAAACAACTGACAAAGAATTAATCTGGAAAATATACAAGCAATTCCTTCCCCTCAACTCCAGAAAATTAAACGACCCAATCAAAAAATGGGCCAAAGAACTAAACAGACATTTCTCCAAAGAAGACATAAAGATGGCTAACAAACACATGAAAAAATGCTTAACATCTCTCATAGTCAGAGAAATGCAAATCAAAACCACAATGAGATACCATTTCACACCAGTCAGAATGGCTGCTATCCAAAAGTCTACATGCAATAAATGCTGGAGAGGCTGTGGAGAGAAGGGAACACTTTTACACCGTTGGTGGAAATGTAAACTAGTACAGCCACTATGGAGAACAGTGTGGAGATTCCTTAAAAAACTGGAAATAGAACTGCCATATGACCCAGCAATCGCACTCCTGGGCATACACACAAAGGAAACCAGAATTGAAAGAGACACATGTACTCCAATGTTCATCGCAGCACTGTTTATAATAGCGAGGACATGGAAGCCACCTAGATGTCCATCTGCAGATGAATGGATAAGAAAGCTTTGGTACATATACACAGTGGAGTATTACTCAGCCATTAAAAAGAATTCATTTGAATCAGTTCTAATGAGGTGGATGAAACTGGACCCTATTATACAGAGTGAAGTAAGCCAGAAAGAAAAACACCAATACAGTATACTAACGCATATATATGGAATTTAGAAAGATGGTAACCTTAACCCTTTATCAGTTCAGTTCAGTTCAGTCGCTCAGTTGTGTCCCACTCTCCATGACCCCATGAATCACAGCACGCCAGGCCTCCCTGTCCATCACCAACTCCCGGAGTTCACTCAAACTCATGTCCACAGAGTCAGTGATGCCATCCAGCCATCTCATTCTCCATCGTCCCCTTCTCCTCCCGCCCCCAACCTTTCCCAGCATCAGAGTCTTTTCCAGTGAGTCAACTCGTCGCATGAGGTGGCCAAAGTATTGCAGTTTCAGCTTTAGCATCAGTCCCTCCAATGAACACCCAGGATTGATCTCCTTTAGAATGGACTGGTTGGATCTCCTTGCAGTATAAGTGACTCTCAAGAGTCTTTTCCAACACCACAGTTCAAAAGCATCGATTCTTTGGTGATCAGCTTTCTTCACAGTCCAACTCTCACATCCATACATGACCACGGGAAAAACCATTGCCTTGACTAGACGGACCTTGGTTGGCAAAGTAATGTCTCTGCTTTTTAATATATTATCAAGGTTGGTCATAACTTTCCTTCCAAGGAGCAAGCGTCTTTTAATTTCATGGCTGCAATCAGCATCTGCAGTGATATTGGAGCCCAAAAATATAAAGTCTGACACTGTTTCCACTGTTTTTCCATCTATTTCCCATGAAGTGATGGGACCAGATGCCATGATCTTTGTTTTCTGAATGTTGAGCTTTCATCAAGAGGCTTTTGAGTTCCTCTTCACTTTCTGCCATAAGGGTAGTGTCATCTGCATATCTGAGGTTATTGATATTTCTCCCAGCAATCTTGATTCCAGCTTGTGCTTCTTCCAGCCCAGCGTTCCTCCTGATATACTCTGCATATAAATTAAATAAGCAAGGTGACAATATACAACCTTGACGTACACCTTTTCCTATTTGGAACCAGTCTGTTGTTCCATGTACAATACACGACAGCAAAAGAGACACAGGTGTATAGAACAGTCTTTGGGACTCTGTGGGAGAGGGTGAGGGTGGGGTGATTTGGGAGAATGGCATTGAAACATGTATATTATCATATGTGAAACGAATCACCAGTCCAGGTTTGACGCATGATACAGGATGTTCGGGGCTGGTGCATCGGTGATGACCCAGAAGGAGGATAAGGGGAGGAGGGAGGTGTGAGGGAGGTTCAGGAAGGGGAACTCATGTACACCCAGGGTGGATTCATGTCAACGTATGGCAAAATCAACCAATATAATATTGTAAAATATTAGCCTCCAATAAAAAAATAAATTTTTTAAAAAATCATACATTTTAGCTGAAACAGGGAAACATTTGGTATCCATGGGTTTCACAGTGATCATGTTTCTGTCTTACTTTATCATGGTCTCAGACTGACCTCGCTGCATGCTGACAGTCACCAAGATGGTTATGTCCAGCAGAACCAGATGACGGGCTGGCCAGGTGGGTCAGACCACAGCTTAGACAGGCTAATGTTTTCTTTCTCAGCTGTACCATTGAAGCAGGACCCACACTGGGTCATCTCCTTTGATATATTTCTTAAGTGTCTTTTAATCTTTAGTGGACTCCCCAGCTGGCACTGTTGGTGGCACTAAGAGGTAAAGAACCCACCTGCCAATGCAGGAGAACAGGAGATGCGGGTTCAACCCCTGGGTTGGGAAGATCCCCTGGAGGAGGAAGTGACAACCCACACCAGTCTTCTTGCCTGGAAAATCCCATCGGCAGAGGAGTCTGGCAGGCTACAGTCTGTGGGGTCCCAAGAGTCAGACACATATATACACAATCTTTAGGGTTCTCTTTCCATTTCTTTTCTTCTTCTTCTAATCTATTTGTTGAAGAAGTCAAGCCATTTGTGTTGGAGAAATTTCTAGAGTTTCGATTTTGCTAGTTATCTCCCAGATGTGCTATTTCACAAACTCATCAGTCTTTTAGTTCCTATAAGCTGGTAGTTAGATGTAAAGGCATGATCAAACTCAGATTCAGTACTTTGCCAAGAAAGAGGTAGTGACATGTTTCAAGCACAGAACAAGTGATCTGGTTCCTTCTGTGATATTAATGAGTCAATTAGTTCATTAGAGGTTGTAAAGGGTGACTTTCTAATTCTCTTTTTTTTAATAGTACCTGGAATATATGTGGTCTATTCATTTCAGTGTCCCAGCTTTTCCCAAGTGACTGAGGACGCTATGTATATTAAAAGAATAGAAAATAAGACATTGAGAGATGGAACCCACTCCAGTGTTCTTGCCTGAAAAATCCCATGGGCAGAGGAGCCTGGCGTGTTGCAGTTCATGGGGTCACAGAGTCAGACATGACTCAGTGACTAAACCACAACAACAGCTATTTCCCAAGCAACTGGCATATTAAAAGAATAGAAAATAAGACATTCAAAGACAGAACTCAGTCAAAATCATAAAAGAAGATATTGGATACAGTTTCAGCAATTCTTTTAAGTTCTTGGTTGAATTTTTTGTGCTCCAGAGATAATATGAAGTGTCTGGATGTGAATGCTATGAAAAGGGACATATTCAGTGTGGTCAACCAGGATGTCAAGAGATGACAGCTTTCTGGAGTTAACTGGAGACATAAAATCTGTACAATTCTCTTGCATAAAGAATACAGAAAAAGCTTCTATACTCCTAAGTAGACAGTTATCCTTAACACTGTCACTTTGGGTTAAAATATACACACAACATGTGTCAAGTATATTGAGAAGAGTAAGGATATCCTCTAGTTTCTAACTGTGAAGCACTTCTTGTCACTGTGATAAGACCTCAAATTATCCAAAATACTTAAGAGCATATTCTTGTGGTGGAATAATGAACCAGAAAGGTATATGTATTTTTATGTGTTTATGACACATTCCAGTTCAGAATGTATCACTAGTCACTATCCACAATAACTGTGGGCTTCCCAGCTGGCACTAGTGGTAAACAACCCACCTGCCAGTGCAGGGGACACCAGAGACTCGAATTCCATCCCTGGGTCGGGAAGATCTGGAGGAGGAAATGGCAACCCACTCCAGTATTCTTGCCTGGAGAATCCCATGGACAGAGGAGCCTGGAGGGCTACAGTCCAGAGAGTCACAAAGAGTTGGACATGAATGAAGCAATTTAGCACACACACACCACACACAATAACTAGCATTTATTCTGTGTGTGCTCTTAAGGTCATATTCTGCTATATACTAGGGCTTCTCAGGTGGGGCTAGTAGTAAAGAACTTGCCTGCCAATGCAGGAGACATAAGAGATGTGGGTTTCAATCCTGGATCGGGAAGATCCCCTGGATGAGGCCATGGCAACCCACTCCAGTATTCTTGCCTAGAGAATCCCATGGACAGAGGAGCTGGGTGAGCTGTAATCCATAGGATCACTAAGAGTAGGACATGACTGAAGTGACTTAGCATGCACAATGTACGCTGCTATACTCTACCAACATTAAAGTATAAACATCAAAGAAATGTCAGCTTCATATTATGTATTTAGACATAGAACTCTAGTCTCCAGGTCATTTGGGTCTCCTGCCCCTCCTGCTCTCTCCTTGAGATTAAATTAGGGGATTCAAAGGAGAAGGAACCTGCTGAGCCCAGGGCAGTTGTTTGTCCAGCCTCTGGTGAGTTTTCCACTCCAGAAACCCTGACCTTCCTCTGTAATACTCCTGGTCACTTAGGTTCCCTATGCCTCGGGGGCAATTGCTCAAAGGTAGACCAGAAAGCTGTCCAAACTCTGCTACTATATTTTCCTGACATAATAAGCATAATACCCACTCCAGTATTCTGGCCTGGAGAATTTCATAGACTGTATAGTCCATGGGGCCACAAAGAGTCAGACATGACTGAGCAACTTTCACTTTAATTTATTGAACAGACCTAAATCTTTGATGAACTTAGAGTGCTTCCAAGTCATGATTTTTGACACCAGTGACAGTCTTGAAGACAGGGAGCTGGGGGAGACCAGACAGATACTGTGTTGACCAAAGACAAGACCTGGCATTTGCTTTTTGACTAAAGCTCTGATACATGTCAGCTTTATCTTGAGTTGATTCTTGCTTTCCAATGTGATGTGTGACCCAAAGAAACACTGGAAGAACAACCTCTAGGATGCTTTTTAGGAAAAATGAAACACTTGATAGACTAGATCTACAGCATAAGTAAAACATGACAAGGGAAATCACAGAATCATAGAATTGGAAGGAATATTTAAGATCAACTCATCACATTCCATGGCTTCCCAGGTAGCTCAGTGGTAAAGAATCTGCCTGCCAAGCAGGAGATGCGGGTTCGATCCCTGGGTTGAGAAGATCCCCTGGAGAAGAGAACGGCAACCCACTCCAGTATTCTTGCCTGGGAAATCCCATGGACAGAGGAGCCTGGTGGGCTACAGTCCATGGGATCGCAAAGGGTCAGACACTGAACACACACACACACATCACATTCCACAGGTGAGGAAAACTGAAATGACTTAACTGAAGATAGAGGTCCAGTGAATAATAGGTCTAGAACTCATGTCCTTGATTCTCAACTGCAAATCATTGAAGGCAACTTTTTTAGAACTTAGTTGCTATCCTGAACAATAAATATACTAATGAATGTGTAAGTTCTTGGAGCATAGTGAAATCTCTAGTAAAAAAGGGAAAATACATTCAGAAAACTGCTGTACTTAATATTGACAGTAACAAGACACCAAAATGTCACTTGAGTATAACTCAACATTTCATTACTGCCTCCCAGTGATGTCATAAACCTTGGGCAAAAATTGGTATATGTGAAATTATATTAACTTTTCCAGGTCATCAGGGTACCACTTAGTGGATTTTAGCAGTAATATTTCCACTGCTAGTGTAGGGTCACCAACCAAAAAAAAAAAAAAAAAAGTTAATGGTTCTACAAATGTTTCCTAATCAAAAAAGAAATGTCTCTTTTATAAAGATAGCATAAATTCTCCTGTCATTCTTTAAATTAAATAAGTTCAAAAGGGATCTTCAAATATGCTGTGTTTAAGTAATACCAAAGCATGTTTAAAATAATTTGAGTAAGCTTTTGAAATGAATCTCAAAACTGTTCATACAAAGAAATGAAAAATGTTTTTAATTTAAAGGCATCTCCTCCATCCACAGGAATTTCCTTGCAAGAGAGTCTAATTTGCTAATCAGATGGATAATATCTTCTTCACGGTGATCTATGGTTAATTAAATGCTACAATTGAACTAAGAAAAAACAGACCACTCCATGGGGCAGTCAACTAGGTCATTACTCGGAGGCACAGCAACCTAATTATTACCACAAAGTTCAAATTAGAGGAATTGATTTGAACATTTAGTGGACTCTCTGTGGGGTCAAACCCCTTGAGATTAGTGCATTCATACCTGACAGTCTTCTTCCGTTCCGTTCCGTCGCTCAGTCGTGTCTGACTCTATGCGACCCCGTGGACTGTAGCCTACCAGGCTTCTCCGTCCATGGGATTCTCCAGGCAAGAATACTGGAGTGGGTTACCGTTTCCTTCTCCAGGGGATCTTCCCGACCCAGGGATCGAACCCGGGTCTCCCGCATTGGCTGCAGACGCTTTAACCTCTGAGCCACCAGGGAAGCTCACTTTCTCATAGGCAGCTACAAATAATTAATCCTCTCTCCCTTGAAGACTTTACTTGACTACTTTAGTCCTTGGGGGTCAGAGAGTCAAGCAGAGAATGCAGTTGGATTATCAAGATGATACCCACAGTGGTACAACCAACAGAAGAGCAGTGAGGTTTGCAGAGATGTGGATGGACCTAGAGGCTGTCACACAGAGTGAAGTAAGACAGATAAAAAGAAATACCGTATATTAACTCATATATTTGGAATCAAGAAAAATGGCACTCATGAACCTATTTGCAGGATAGGAATAGACACAGATGTAGAGAACAAACCTACGGACACTGAGCGGTGGACAGAGGTTGGGCTGGGATGCACTGGGAGTTTGGGATTGACAAATACACACTATTGATACTTCGTATACAATAGGTGACTACTGAGAACTTACTGTATAGTGCAAGGAATTCTACTCAGTGCCCTGTGGTGACCTAAATGGGAAGGAAATTCAAAAAAGGGGATATATGTATACATGCAGCTGATTCATTTTGCTGCACAGCAGAAATTAACACAACATTGTAAAGCAACCGTGCCTGCATGCTCAGTTGCTCAGTCATGTCTGACTCTTTGTGACCCCACAGAGTTTTGCCCACCAGGCTCCTCTGTCCATGGGATTCTCCAGGCAAGAATACTGGAGTGGGTTGCCATTTCCTTCTCCAGAGGATCTTCCTTACCCAAGAACTAAACCCGAATTTCCTACATTGGTAGGCAGATTCTTTACCACTGAGCCAATATTCCAAAAAACAAACAAACAAAAAAATTAGCAAGATCATAAATCCTTCCATGAACCACTATTGTTAGAAATCACGGAAGGAGACTTAATAATATTGCCTTTGATTGCAAACAAGCAGAGACAGTTTGAAAGTGAAACCTACAGAACATACAGCATGCTAAGATTCTATTTCAATGAATATTAGACTCTACTTGTTACAAACTCCAGGAAAGCCCTCCTAAGGTTTTACATGTGGGAGGCTTAGAGCAGATGATGTCAATTACATGAGCACATATCCCACAGAAAGCTACCAAAATGAACTTATTTGGCATACAAAAGGACTGAGAGATAAGTGTACTTTATCACAGACAGTAGAAAATGTTTTATTTCACAAATAAGTTATCTCATTTCATTTTGTTTATGTTTTTTTAATTAGGCAAAGAAACCTTTCCAATTTTTTTTCCAGTCTTAGCCAAGTCCAAAATGATTATGTAGCATCTCATCTGCCTGTCCCTCTCCATATCTAATTTTCACAGTAAATCTGTCACTTTCCACTTCAAATCCAAATCCAGGAGCTGAAGTTCCTCACCAGTCTTCTATTACCTGGCAGGGGGGGAAATCTGGTTCTTGTTATTTGTGCTAAGTCACTTCAGTTGTGTCCAACTCTTTGTGACCTCATGGACTGTAGCCCACCATGCTCCTCTGTCCATGGGATTCTCCAGACAAGAATACTGGAGTGGGTTGCCACACCCTCCTCCAGGGGGTCTTCCCAACCCAGGGACTGAACCCACGTTTCTTATATCTCCTGCTTTGGCAGTCGGGTTCTTTACCACTAGACCCACCAGGGGAGCTCTTCTGTTGATTTGGGAGGTATTTTTCCTTTCCTATGGTTTTATATGCACTATTTTCAATACAGAGAACAGTAGGCAAAGCCTTGCTGGAAAGGCCCTCTTGTTGGCAAAAGCCCATGTGCTGGAACAGTCACCTGACCCAGCCAGCAAGGACCCGGGGCTGATTCCCACCTGGGCGCAGGCCGGCCAGGCTGCAGCCTGGGGGTCCCAGACCCACAACAACTTTGGGGTGGAGCACTGGCTGGTCCCTGTCCACACAAAAGGCAGTATTTGCATCTTATGGAGCATTCTGGAACCTGTGGGCTTCCCTGGTGGCTCAGCTGTAATGAATCCACCTGCCAATGCCGGACATGCAGGTTCTATTCCTGGGTTGGGAAGATCCCCTGGAGAAGGGAATGGCAACCCACTCCAGTATTCTTGCCTGGAGAATCCCATGGACAGAGAAGCCTGGCAGGCTACAGTCCATGGGGTCGCAAAGAGTCGGACACGACTGAGCAACTAAACAACAACACCTGGGACTTGTAAAGTATAGAGACCTCTAGGCAAGGAGTCTTCCAAGCCCCTCCCCTCAAGAAGAAAGGAGGAGAGAAAGGCCCTCAGCCAGATTTCTCCAAGCACGCTGTCAGCACAGACGCCCTGGAGTCAGTCTGCTGTAGCTAATGTTCCGTGTCCTTCTGTGTCTGTCTTCTTCTTTCCCAGAACACTTGAAGGAGAAGCTGGAAGAGTACATGGCTCGGTTTTCCAAAGTGAGGATCGTCCGCACCAAGAAAAGGGAAGGGCTGATCCGGACCCGACTCCTGGGGGCGTCCATGGCCAGAGGAGAGGTCCTGACGTTCCTAGACTCCCACTGTGAGGTCAACGTCAACTGGCTGCCCCCGCTCCTCAGTGAGTGCCCCTCAGCCTCCTGGGATCTAGGCAGGGGAGGGTGTTTGCTTCTATTTAGTCTGCCATTGACGAAGGCTAGAGACACCTTTGATGGGGTTTGCAGTGGGAGCCTGAACTCTTTTATTAACCACTGCTGGGAAGTATAGGTAACTAGAAAACTACATTGAAACTGCCATTTTAGATAATGCAGTCTAACTTTGGTTTGATAAGGTGTGATTTATTATCTTAGACATCCACTGAGTAAAGACTAAAAGGAAAAAGTGTTTATTATACTACCTACAAGTACAGTGGGCTTCCCAGGTGGCACTACTGGTAAAGAACTCACCTGCCAAAACAGGTGATGTAAGAGATGCAGGCTTGATGTCTAGGTTGGGAAGATCTCCTGGAGGAGGCCATGACAACACACTCCAGTATGCTTGCCTGGAAAATCCTATGGACAGAGGAGCCTGGCGGGCTGCAGTATACAGGGTTGCAAAGAGTTGAATATGACCAAAGCGACCGAGCACACATAAGCACAGTATGGTTAAAATGCACGCACACACACACACACACACACACACACACACAATGTTTAGAGATTATTACAGGATTGTTAAGAGATGAGAGCTGCCCGTTTTCCTAAGAGAAAAACAAACCTCATTATTCACTGCTGCTGCTGCTGTTGCCGCTGCGTCACTTCAGTTGTGTCCGACTCTGTGTGACCCCATAGACAGCAGCCCACCAGGCTCCCCCATCCCTGGGATTCTCCAGACAAGAACACTGGAGTGGGTTGCCATTGCCTTCTCCACATTATTCACTACCGTGATATAAAACTAATAAGTCCACATCACCAACTTTGTCTCAGCCCTCCTGCAATTCTTGAGAGCATCTCTGAACTGATACTTGATCTGATGCTGCGATGAAAAAAGCATTCAGCCCCAGAATACAGTCACAGTGTAAGCATTCTGACATTTTCTCAGGATTTATAAGGCTATTCTCTTTTTCACTCTGGCTCCAGCCTAGCTGCCTAAATATATGACCCCTTAAATTCACATGGAACCCCTCAAACACACAGAGCTGCCCCCCAGGTGATACATCTTAGATGATCACAAGAAGATTCTCTGACACTTGAACTGTTAAAAACACCAAAGTCCTCAAATGCATTCAAACTAGAAAACCTATGTGAAGCTGAGTCCAAGCATTACTATTATATTTCTTTAATTTCACAATGAAGACAGAGATAAAGCCCAGTCGTAGCTAAGGAATAAATTGTAAAATGAGAAAAAAATGTGTTTCTAAAAAGTTCTTGGTCTGCACATTGTGTTCCTTTATGTTCCTCCAGATTTCACTAAATCAACTTTTATTGTAAATATATCCCTGGTCTTGGAGCTAAAGCAAGTAACAACCACCTTCACAATAGCAGCCTCAGACAGAATCCCTTGCTATTGACAACTGTGCAGGATTTCAGGCGGAACTGGCAAAGCTCCATTAGTAAAAGATGAGGGACGGGGTGGGGGGGTGAAAATCAACTGAAACTGTGTTGCATTTGAAACAGGAAATGATCAGCCAATAAGGTCCCACCATATCTCAGATCCACCCCTTGTCCGACAGCAAACCTCCTGGCCACCCTAATCCACAGGGTGTATCTATGCTCCTAATTAATGGTCAGAGACTCCTCTGAGCCTTTAATTAACAGTACTTGTCCAAGGACATATCAATTTAAAGTTTCATCAGTAGCCATGAGCTTCCCTTAAACTGAATTTGGCCTGTAAGGTGTTGAATAGGCAAGGAAGTTAGCACAAGGCCTAATTATTTATGAACCAAAACAATTCCTAAAAGCCAATTATCAAGGCTCTGATTGTTCCCATGCATCTGAAAAGAGACGGGAAAAGGGAAAAGACAGAAAATAAAGAGAAACCCACTTTTTCCCTTTAGAGCATTTCATTTCCTATAGGCCTGATGGTTAAGACATGATCTGAGCTCAGGATTGCTATCTTTTTTTAGTTTCCTCTATCACTGTCTTCATACATCTTTCAAATGAAATTTTAAAGAAATAGGTGGAGTCACACGGTTTCTGGGTTCATTTTTCACCCTGGGTTTATACCTGAATTTCAATTTCCCATTAAAGGCCTGTTTGTTTGATCCCGGGAAATTGAAATGTAGGCACAATCCTTAGACAAAAAACTGCCTTCACTGTAAGCTAGAGTGGCTGGATGAGAGCTGAGAGGAAATTTGACAGGAAAGCTGACAGTTAATTTAACAGACTCATTCTCTTTGGGTCACCTTGGGACTCCTTGGTGGTCAAGGAACTTGTAAGTCAATCTGGTTCTGAATCGGATTGAAGAACATCATTGAAACTTTAAATGGCAACCCACTCCAGTGTTCTTGCCTGGAGAATCCCAGGGACGGGGGAGCCTGGTGGGCTGCCGTCTATGGGGTCACACAGAGTCGGACACGACTGAAGTGACTTAGCAGCAGCAGCAGCAGCAGCAGAGATGATTGAAGAAATATTTTGGACACAGCAGCGAAGGTCTCCTCTATCAAAGACATCTATGGGGAAACACCACTTAGTGAAAGAGAAAACCCACTGTAAGACTTGCCTGGGTGAAAAAAGGTGTGTAGAGAGCCCTTGGTGGGGACTGATCTGAAGGTGCTGGGGGTGGGAGGTGGGATCTCTCTGCCTTCAAAATAACTAAATAAGATGAAGGTGACCTTAGGCTCTCTGAGGCCTCTTGGGACCACACTAGCTAAGACTGCAACCCCTTGTCTAACAAATAAATAAATAAAGACAAGGACCCCAAACATAATAAGCTAAAAGAATTAAAAATAAAATAAAATCACAACCCTTTCCACATGCCACATTCACCTTACCCTGTTTTATTTTCTTTCCATCACATTTAAGACCATTTAGCAGACCAGGATGGGAGAGAACCACAGGGCATCTTTATATTTTTTTAGTCAGAATCATCTAGAAAAATCTATGAAGGTAATACTTTTCATTTAAGAAAAAATAATTGGTTCTATACCCCTGGAAATAAGAGAGCAATTGGTACTGAGTTCAGTGTCTATATCAACTTTTAGGGTGTAAGAGAAACCCAAATAAGATGATAGGTATTGCAAGAGGGCATCAGAAGGCAGACACACTGAAATCATAATCACAGAAAACTAGTCAATCTGATCACACGGACCACAGTCCTGTCTAACTCAATGAAACTAAGCCATGCCATGTGGGGCCACCCAAGATGGGCAGGTCATGGTGGAGAGGTCTGACAGAATGTAGTCCACTGAAGAAGGGAATGGCAAACCACTTCAGTATACTTGCCTTGAGAACCCCATGAACAGTATGAAAAGGCAAAATGATAGGATACTGAATGAGGAATTCCAGGTCAGTAAGTGCCCAGTGTGCTACTGGAGATCAGTGGAGAAACAACTCCAGAAAGAATGAAGGGATGGAGCCAAAGCAAAAATGGTACCCAGTTGTGGATGTGACTGGTGATAAAAGCAAGGTCCGATGCTGTAAAGAGCAATATTGCATAGGAACCTGGAATGTTAGGTCCATGAATCAAAGCAAATTGCAAGAGGTCAAACAGGAGATGACAAGAGAGAACGTCGACATTCAAGGAATCAGTGAATTAAAATGGACTGGAATGGGTGAATTTAACTCAGATGACCATTATATCTACTACTGTGGGCAGGAATCCCTGAGAAGAAATGGAGTAGCCACCATGGTCAACAAAAGAGACCGAAATGCAGTACGTGGATGCAATCTCAAAAACGACAGAATGATCTCTGTTCGTTTCCAAGGCAAACCATTCAGTGTTACAGTAATCCAAGCCTATGCCCCAACCAGTAATGCTGAAGAAGCTGAAGTTGAACGGTTCTATGAAGACCTACAAGACCTTTTAGAACTAACACCCAAAAAAGATGTCCTTTTCATTATAGGGGACTGGAATGCAAAAGTAGGAAATCAAGAAACACCTGGAGTAACAGGCAAATTTGGCCTTGGAGCACGGAATGAAGCAAGGCAAAGGCTAATAGAATTTTGCCAAGAGAACGCACTGATCATAGAAAACAACCTCTTCCAACAACACAAGAGAAGACTCTACACGTGGACGTCACCAGATGGTCAACACTGAAATCAGATTGATTATATTCTTTGCAGCCAAAGATGCAGAAGCTCTATACAGTCAGCAAAAACATGACTGGGAGCTGACTGTGGCTCAGATCATGAACTCCTTATTGCCAAATTCAGACTTAAATTGAAGAAAGTAGGGAAAATCACTAGACCATTCAGATATGACCTAAATCAAATCCCTTATGATTATACAGTCAAATTGAGAAGTAGATTTAAGGGACTAGATCTGATAGATAGAGTGCCTGATGAACTCTGGACGGAGGTTCGTGACATTGTACAGGAGACAGGGACTAAGACCATCCCCAAGGAAAAGAAATGCATAAAAGCAAAATGGCTGTCTGAGGAGGCCTTACAAATAGCTGTGAAAAGAAGAGAAGCGAAAAGCAAAGGAGAAAAGGAAAGATATAAGCATCTAAATGCAGAATTCCAAGAAGAGCAAGGAGAGACAAGAAAGCCTTCCTCAGTGATCAATGCAAAGAAATAGAGGAAAACAACAGAATAGGAAAGACAAGAGATCTCTTAAAGAAAATTAGAGATACCAAGGGAATATTTCATGTGAAGATGGGCTCGATAAAGGACAGAAATGGGCTCAATAAAGGACATAATAGAAGCAGAAGATATTAAGAAGAGTTGGCAAGAATACACAGAAGAACTGTACAAAAGAGATCTTCATGACCAAGATAATCATGATGGTGTGATCACTCACCTAGAGCCAGACATCTTGGAATGTGAAGTCAAGTGGGTCTTAGAAAGCATCACTATCAACAAAGCTAGAGGAGGTGATGGAATTCCAGTTGAGCTATTTCAAATCCTGGAAGATGATGCTGTGAAAGTGCTGCACTCAATATGCCAGCAAATTTGGAAAACTCACCAGTGGCCACAGGACTGGAAAAGGTCAGTCTTCATTCCAATCCCAAAGAAAGGCAATGCCAAAGAATGCTCAAACTACCACACAATTGCACTCATCTCACACGCTAGTAAAGTCATGCTCAAAATTCTCCAAGCCAGGCTTCAGCAATACATGAACCATGAACTCCCAGATGTTCAAGCTGGTTTCAGAAAAGGCAGAGGCACCAGAGATCAAATTGCCAATATCTGCTGGATCATGGCAAAAGCAAGAGAGTTCCAGAAAAACATCTATTTCTGCTTCGTTGACTATGCCAAAGCTTTTGATTGTGTGGATCACAATAAACTGTGGAAAATTCTGAAAGAGATAGGAATACCAGACCACCTGACCTGACCTTCCTGCAGGTCAGGAAGCAACAGTTAGAACTGGACATGGACGGAGTACGTCAAGGTTGTATATTGTCACCCTGTTTATTTAACTTCTATGCAGAGTACATCATGAGGAACGCTGGGCTGGAAGAAGCACAAGCTGGAACCAAGATTGCTGGGAGAAATACCAATAACCTCAGATATGCAGATGACAATGGCAAGCCACTCCAGTACTATTGCCTAGAAAATCCCATGGATGGAGGAGCCTGGTAGGCTGCAGTCCGTGGGGTCGCTAAGGGTCGGACACGACTGAGCGACTTCACTTTCACTTTCCACTTTCACACATTGGAGAAGGAAATGGCAACCCACTCCAGTGTTCTTGCCTGGAGAGTCCCAGGGACGGGGGAGCCTGGTGGGCTTCCGTCTATGGGGTCACACAGAGTCGGACACGACTGAAGTGATTTAGCAGCAGCAGCAGCATGCAGATGACACCACCCTTATGGCAGAAAGTGAAGAGGATCTAAAAATCCTCTTGATGAAAGTAAAAGAGGAGAGTGAAAAAGTTGGCTTAAAGCTCAACATTCAGAAAACTAAGATTATGGCATCTGGCCCCATCACTTCATGGCAAATAGATGGGGAAACAGTGGAAACAGTGTCAGACTTTATTTTTTTGGGCTCCCCTCCAAAATCACTGAGGCTGCTGATTGCAGTCATGAAGTTAAAAGACGCTTACTCCTTGGAAGGAAAGTTATGACCAACCTAGACAGCATATTAAAAAGCAGAGACATTACTTTGCCAACCAAGGTCCGTCTAGTCAAGGCTATGGTTTTTCCAGTGGTCATGTATGGATGTGAGAGTTTTTACTGTAAAGAAAGCTGATCGCTGAAGAATTGATGCTTTTGAACTGTGGTGCTGGAGAAGACTCTTGAGAGTACCTTGGACTGCAAGGAGATCCAACCAGTCCATTCTAAAGGAGATCAGTCCTGGGTGTTCATTGGAAGGACTGATGCTGAAGCTGAAACTCCAATACTTTGGCCACCTCATGCAAAGAATTGACTCATTGGAAAAGACTCTGATGCTGGGAGGGATTGGGGGCAGGAGGAGAAGGGGACGACAGAGAATGAGATGGCTGGATGGCATCACCGACTCAATGGACATGAGTTTGAGTGAACTCCGGGAGTTGGTGATGGACAGGGAGGCCTGGCGTTCTGTGATTCATGGGGTCACAAAGAGTCAGACACGACTGAGCGACTGAACTGAACTGAACTGAGCATACTCTATGAGGCTTCTCTAGTGGCTCAAACAGTCAAGAATCTGGCTGCCAGTGCAGGAGATTTGGGTTTGATCCCTGAGATGAGACAGTACACTTGAGAAGCAAATTGCTACCCACTCCAGTACTCCTGCCTGGAGAATTCCATGGACAGAGGAGCCTTGTGGGCTCCAGTCCATGAGGTCGCAAAGAGTCGGACATGACTGAGCGACTAAGCACAGCACAGCACACTATATAATTTAGTGATATACTGTATGTATGGATTCTGTTTGGTCCATTCATGAAGACAGGGGTTTTTGTGGTTGTGGCTCACTGCTGGCTCTCCTAGAACCGTGCAAAGTGACAGGCATGCAATTTCTACTCAGTGAACAACTACTAAACTATGAATGAATGAATGAACAAATCCATGAGTGGATGAAAGGCACAGAGATCTGGAGGGGAGGTTTTCCACAGGATTCTGTGATCCCCATGTCCTCCTCATGACTGTCATCAGGACAATGATGTGGAAACTGTCAGTCCTCATTATTTCTCCATGATGCCTTTTCTCTTTTAAAGATATTTAAGTGTGTTTTATTCCACATGGCACATCCAAAGGTCTTCCAAAGAACCAGAAAGCAGGTGTTAACACTTAAAAGCTCAACCTCTCTGACAGTATTAGCTGTTATAATAAAATATTGAAGAAATGCACATTGTGGAGAAGACAGTACTTCACATGAAGCTCTTGTAGGTGAACCAGAGTACATGTGTGTGCCCTTTCCAGCACTGGCTGTTCATGTCTGACACGATAGCAACTACCAGGGGGGATCTGGGGCTGACACTGGAGAATAAGTCTCCTTTCTGCCTCAGAGAAGCACCACGGCCAACTGGACAGACCCCAGGCTTTAGGACCAGACCGTTAAGCGGGGCTTGCATCCTAGTGCGTGTTCTCAAAACACAAGCAAACTTGGACAAGTTACTTAACTTCTTTGCACCCAGTTTCCTCATATGTAAATTGGGATGATAATTAGAGCCACCTCATAGGGTTTCTAGGAGGATTAGAAACAGCATGAGTAGCTCGTACACATATACCCTATCATGTGGAGGCTCAGTGTCAAAGGAGCTGCCTGGGATGTAGCAGTAACCGGCTTCAGTTCCTGGGGTTGAGAAAATCCCCTGGAGGAGGAAATGGCAACCCATTCCAGTATACTTGCCTGAAAAATCCCATGGACAGAGGCGACAGGCGGGCTACAGTCCATGGAGTTGCAATGAGTCAGACACAACCGAGCAACTGAGCACACGTACATCTATGCAATAGACAGCTGGTGGGAAGCTGCAGGACAGCACAGGGGGCTCAGCTCTGTGCTCTGTGATGACCTAGACGGCTGGGGTGAGGAGGCGGGAGGGAGGGTGGAGAGGGTGGGAATGTGCGTGTAGAGGGAGAGAGCTGGCTCACCTAGGCGTGCCGCAGAGACCAACGCAACATTGTCAAGCCATCATTCTCCAGTTTAGAAGAGGAAAAGAAACAGCATAAGTGTATTAGTAGTTGCCCAAGACTTTAATAGAAGAGCAGTTATCACATCACCTAATACGTTTGTGGATGTGATGAGAGAAGAGTGACGCTAGGAGCACAGCGCAGAAGGAGAGGGCAGGGAGAGCTGAGAGCGTAGCACTGAAACAGGCGTCCCTACGTGTAACAGCGTCGCCCAGTGGGGATCTGCTGCATGACGCGGGGCTCAAACGCAGGGCTCTGTGACAGCCTAGCGGGCTGGGGCAGGGTAGCGGGTGGGAGGGAGGCTCCGGAGGGAGGGGCACACGTATGCCTAGATGGTTATTCACGCTGACCTATGGCACAAGCCAACATAATAAAACCAACTACCCTCCAATTAAAAATAAATAAATGTATTAAATCAAAGATTGTAGCTTTGACAAGCAAAGTCTATATTAAAGAACAGTGACAACAGCAACAGAGCAAAGCTAGGACTTGGTGAAACCTCAGGCAAGCCTGAGAGCAAAGAATTCTGTGTCATTTCCGAGCATTTGGGGGGACAGGAGAGGGACAGCCATCAGGGCCACTGTTAGGTTAGATGATAAAACCATGAAGTTAAATATTTACATTTTGGACCCTCCAGAAAGCAGGCCAGTATTCTCTCAGCAGGCTACAGCCGCATGCCTAAAGGAACACGGGGAGTGTTCATACTCCATGCATGTTGGAGGCACCATAAAATGACAGATTGGGGACAGGTCAGAGCAGAAATGTGACAGAGGTAGAGTTAAATGTACTTCTCCAGGTCTCTCTGGGACATCACTTTCTTAAAAGTAAACACCACAACACTAATTGCACCTGTTCAAGGTCCCATCATGTCAAGCCCAGCATTCAGAGATACTGCAAAGTGCTCTGAAGACAACAGGGAACCAGGCTTCCAGGGCGACGGGTGAGGAAGGGCTTCTCTTTGCAGAAAAGTGAGGGACGACCTAGGCAGCCATATCACTTCCTACTCTGTGCTTCTGCTTTTCAGACCAAATTGCACTAAACCACAAGACCATTGTTTGCCCCATGATCGACGTCATCGACCACAATCACTTTGGGTACGAGGCGCAAGCCGGGGATGCCATGCGTGGTGCCTTTGACTGGGAAATGTACTACAAGAGGATCCCCATCCCACCAGAGCTGCAGAGGGCAGACCCCAGTGACCCTTTCGAGTGAGTAGCAGCCTGGGGAGCTGAGAGGGAGGGGGTAGGGGACTGAGGCATGTGTGTGTCAACCTGAGACCCACCAGGACAATGATCTCTAATGAAACGGAATAAAACAGGTGGCAAAGATATGCAAGACATTGGGGAAAGGTCAGACCTACAAGGTATACAAAATCATAAGGTGGCCAGAGTACATTCTCCAACTTTCGAAGCACGAGAGGGCGTGTGTACTGTGGAATCAGGAAAAAGCAGAGCTCACAGCAAACGCAAAGAGAAGCGAGGCACAGCCCCGTCCAGACATTCTCTTACAGCGCCTCTCTTCACTCTCAGCTCCCTCTGTTCTTTCCTGTTGTTTAGTCACTAAGCCTTGTCCAGACTCTGTGACCCCGGGGACTGCAGCACAGCAGGCTCCTCAGCCCCTCATTATCTCCCGGAGCTTGCTCAAACTCATGTCCATCCAGTCGGTGACACCCTCCGACCGTCTCATTCTCTGTCACCCCCTTCTCCTCCGGCCTCAGTCTTTCCCAGCATCAGGGTCTTTTTCGATGAGATGGCTCTTCGCACTGGGGGGCCAAAGGATCGGAGCTTCAGCTTCAGCGTCAGTCCTTCCAATGAATATTCAGGGTTGATTTCCTTTAGGATTGGCTGCTTGGATCTTCTTGCTGTCCAAGGGACTCTCAAGAGTCTTCTCCAGCACCACAATTCAAAAGCATCAACTCCTCTGTTCTTTGTGCTTTTCCCTAAAGTGGGAGTCCCCAACCCCTGGGATAGGAACAAATACTGGTTCATGACCTGGTAGGAACTGCGTCACACAGCAGGAGGTGAGCAGTGGGCAGGTGAGGGAGGCTTCATCTGTATTTACAGCTGCTCCTCATCACTGGCATCCCACCTGAGATCACCAATGATGGTGGCCTTAAAACTATGTTTGACACCACTTCAGATCACAATACTTTCTGGATTAAAGTCTAGGTGGAATATTCTAGATTGCCACAAAAGTACCAAAACGCCTGATTCCATTTCCAAAATCCTATCTTTGTGAAGTAGGGTTTATGCAGGGACAGCAACCAAAATGACAATTCGGAGTAGACTGGACATAAGCAACATGCTTCGTCTCTCATTGTCTCCCATCACCCCCAGATGGGACTATCTAGTTGCAGGAAAACAAGCTCAAAGTACCCACTGATTCTGCATTATGGTGAGTTGTATAATTATCTCATTATATATCACAATAGTAATAGAAATAAAGTGCACAATAATTGTAATGCACTTGAATCATCCCAAAACTATCCTCTTCCAGGTCTGTGGAAAAGTTGTTTCTTATGAAATGAATCCATGGTTCCAAAAAGCTTGGGGGTCACTGCCCTAAATAATTATTTAAATGAACTACTCTACTTTTATTTACAGTATAAGGGAACGACATGAAATATGCAGACGGTAAAGAATCTGCCTGCGATGCAGGAGACTCAGGTTCTATTCCTGGCTCCTGAAGATCCCTTGGAGAAGGAAGTGACAACCCACTCCAGTACTCTTCCCTGGAAAAAAAAAAAAAAAATCAATCTCATGGACAGAGGAACCTGGTGGGCCACTGTCCAGGGGTGGCAAAGAGTCAGATATGACTTAGTGACTATCACTTTCACTTTCATTTTTTCCATCTCTGCTAAGAACTGCTTCTGTATAAAGGAAGGTCATGTTTCTGAGCAGCCACTCCCAGAACTTAAACTTGGGGAATTCAATCCAAACGACAGATCCAGAGTAGAGCATCTACTATATATACACATACACATACCATGGATACACCTTCTTGATCCATTTATCTATTGATGGACACTTAGGTTGCTTCCATATCTTGGCTATTATACATAATGCTGCTGTGAACATTGGACAATTGGTGATTTTGTTTGTTTGTTTTTAATATATACCCAGGAGTGGAACTGCCGATTCATGTGGTAGTTCTATTTTTAGTTTTTTGAGAAACCCCCACACGGTTTTCTGCAGTGACTGTACCAATTTACAGTCCCACCAATGGTACACAAGCAAGCATTTCCTTTTTTCCACACCTTTGTCAACATTTGTTAATTGTGGTCTTTTTTGATTATGGCCACTCTGACAGATGTGAAGTGATATCTCATTGTGGTTTTAATTTGCATTTCCCTAACAATTAGTGATGTTGAGCATCTTTTCATGTGCATGGTGGCCATCTGTATTTTCTCTGTGGAGAAATGCTTATTAGGGTCTTCTGCCCACTTTTTAAAATTAGGGTTTTTGGTTTTCTTATGTTGATTTGTATGATTCTCTAAAACCATATACAAAAATAAACTCAATAAATGCCAAAACAAAGAACCTGTAGTGTCCAGCTTCACAAGCAAATACTTAGTAATACCTGAGGCAAGCAATACGATTATTGTGGTCAATCTCACTTATTTGTTACGATCAGTTTTCAAAATGCTTGTAAGTGCTAATAATAAGAGACAGAAATGACCCATATCAAATAAATAAATAAACTCAAAATGGATTAAAAACCTAAATATAAGACTATAAAACTATAGACTATAAAATTCCTAGAGGAAAACATAGGCAGAACACCCTTTGATATAAATCGCAGCAATATTTTTTTAGATCCATTTCCTAAAGCAAAGGAAATAAAAGCAAAGATAAACAGGTGGGAACTACTTAAACTTAAAAGCTTTTCTGCACAGCAGAAGAAACCATCATCAAAATGAAAAGACACCCAACAGAATGGGATCAAATATTTGCAGGTGATATGACCAGTAAGGGGTTAATATCCAAAATATATAAACAGCTCACACAAGATCAAAAAAAATTAAAACTGTCTTTTCATCAAAATATGGGCTATAAACATTTGCAGTAGAGAAACTCGCAAGTGTAAAACTGACTTCTGTGACACTCAGGCTTTAAATTACAGTAAACATTTGATAAATATCAGGAAGATGGTTCCTCTGATTCTAATAGTCTCTAGAAAGATAAGCTTTGGGGAGGACAAGGGGGATCTCAGAAGACATTAGCCTGAAAAAAGCTAATTATATTAATTTTTTAAAATCTATTATTTTTAAAAAAACTGTTCTATTGTAATAGAAATGTAATGTTTATGAAGCACACTCATTAAGTACCCAGAATTTCTGAAAGACGCCTCTTCAGACTCCTAAATTATTAGACAGTTTTGGAAAAGAAATAATGAAGCCCTTTGCTACTCTTCTAAATGCTCCAGCCAATATTTCAAGGATATTGAAAACTACCAGGGAAGTTTTTCAGTAATCCAAGAGAAGGAGTTTCTAGGAGATGATCTTCACACATCCATGAAGGTAACCATCTGAAAGTCTTAGCACAGGACTTAGGTTGGGTTTCAAAGCCAAGTGGGTGTGGGAGGATACCAAAAAAAAAACCCTTAACACAGTGGATGCTAAAAGACGCTTGCTCCTTGCAAGAAAAGCTATGACAAACCTAGACAGCATATTAAAAAGCAGAGGCATCATTTTGCCAACAAAGATCCAAACAGTCAAAGCTATGGTTTTTCCAGTGGGCATGTACAAATGTGAGAATTGAACCATAAAGAAGGCTGAGCCAGGAGGAATTGATGCTTTCAAACTGTGCTGGAAAAGACTCTTGAGAATCCCTTGGACTGCAAAGAGATCAAAGAAACTGATCCTAAAGGAAATCAACCCTGAATATTCATTGGAAGGACTGATGCTGAAGCTGAAGCTCCAATACTTTGTCCACCTGATGCGAAGAACTGACTCATTGGAAAATATCCTGATGCTGGGAAAGATCAAGGACAGGAGGAGAAAGGGGTGACAGAGGATAAGGTGGTTGGGTAATTGGATGGCATCACTGACTCAGTGGATACGAGTTTCACCTGACTCCGGGAGATAGTGAAGGACAGGGAAGCCTGGTGTGCTGCAGTCCATGTGGTCACAAAGAGTCAGACACGACTTAGGGACTGAGCAGCAACCACCACCACAGTGGGACTCTTAGTAGATGGCAGCTGATGGTAGAATAGCCATGGTCTAGTCGCTACCACTCAAGGTTGCTGTGTTTCAGGGCAAGGATTCATCCAAGATGACTTTTCCAATAGATAGATACTGCAATCATGGTTGGGTTATAATGTATTTCATTAATACTTTACTTCCACTGAAATATTCAAATGGGGCCCCTGCTTTCTGCAGACATGGGATCAAGATACTACCAAAGGAATTTCAATTCGTGAAAATTCTAAAACTATCCTCAGTCCTCGAACTGACAGTTAAAATTTCGTCAGGCAGACCCCAGCTATAGCCATCACAGTATCAGGCCCATTGCTGAACCCCAGAGCTGGCAGAGTTGCTAACTTTTGGAATTAAATAGCTCTCGATCCTGTCACCTATTTAGATGGTTGCCATCCTGTCAAAAATGGGATTCTGTCAAATGTAAGCCCGCCTTATTGCTTGAAGTCCCTTTGATTCCTGGGAAGGCAGGCACTTCAGCCTTTTGCAATAAACATAGCTTCTAGAAGTGTCCACTTTGATCTTGGAAACTGCATTTGCCTTCCTGATAATAAGTAAATGCTTAGTTACCCATGCAGCTCTGAGCAGTGTGTCTGCAATCCCATTATCTCGGTGGCCAAGTGCATGTATGAATAAACAGACACGCTTTCGGCAAACACTCACTTCTCTAGATGTAAAAGCTTTAAGACACACAGAAGAAATGTGGTCTATCTACACATCTCTCAAGTCTTTCATGTTTTCTGCTGGCTACTGTGAGGATTTACTGGGGATGGGGGTGGGGGGAAACAGGCAGAAAAGTCAGGAAGAAAGGAACTGAAGAGTAAGATGGAAATGCATTTCAAATTCCAAGACCTTTCTGATAATATATATGCAAAGCTGATCTTCTGTACAAGTGGATCAAATGTCCTAAATGACAAGATCTGAATTCTCTCATTGATTCTACCATTATTGGAATCTTCTCCAACTAGCGATTGCAGTGGTATTTTTTAACCTGTAAATCATGTAAAAATAGTGTGGCGTGAATAGTATTTAACAATGAATTAATTGAACTGAATTGAAAATTTTAGAGTATTATATCAGTAGTAAGTATAGGTATCATCTCAGAGATGTGACTTTGTGTAATGCATGTAAGATTCTGAGTCATGGTATAAATGGTATTTATTAATATAGGTTATGCAGTCAAGAGAGTTCGAAATCTATCAACTTTCTAAACTGAGGCTCAAGAACTTCAACAATCTAACTAGGAAGGAAAAGGAAAACTCATGGATAACTTTCAGCTCTGAGGGAAAAAAAATTATTTATATTAGAAAAAGTGATCTAGTTTTCAGACAAACTGCTCCTAGAATGTGAGATACAATGCAATATTCACAGTTTAAATTATCTGGCAGTCACAATTCTGATTAGATTGGACATATTTGATAAATATTCTTGTCTTTTGAAACAAATGAAATATTTTCCTTTCCTGGTGGCTAACATCAAGGCATAATGCTCTTAGCTCTTAGGTAATTCTTGCTATCCATGGCTTTTAGCAGGTTTCCTTATTCCTGGCTTATCTCTAATTCAGGGACTTAGGAACTGAAACCGTTTCTGTGTGACTGAACATAATATGCTCTTTTAGTCGTGGTGACAAAGGGAAAGACATCCATCTGCTTTCTGACCACTAACATTTATTCAATGTTATCTCAGCACCTAAAGGTTTAGAAAGGACCAGAAGAAATTATTTTATCCAACTTACCTTTAATGCATGCAACCTCTAGACAATGTCCCAAACAGAACACCAGCCTATTCTTGAACTCATCAAAGAAGTCATATTGACTACCTCAAAAGCCTATCCCTTCCACTAGACTGATTGACACAAACCTTTTCCCTTGGATTAAGAAAAATCTACCTCCTTCAGCCCAAACTGTCCCACTTGAGACATAGGAAATGTCTAATTCCTCTCCAGTGACATACCTGTTAAACAAATATTAGCAAACAAATACCATTCATGCCTGTTCATACTGCTTTCATTACTTTGCCCACAAAGGTCCATACAGTCAAAGCTATGGTTTTTCCAGTTGTCAAGTATGGGTGTGAGAGTTGGACCATAAAGAATGCTGAGAGCTGAAGAATTGCTCCTTTTGAACTGTGGTGCTGGAGAAGACTGAGAGTCCCTTTGGACTGCAAGGAGATCAAACCAGTCAATCCTAAAGAAAATCAACACTGAATATGCCCTGGAAGGACTGATGCTGAAGCTCCAATACTTTGGCCACCTGATGCAAAAAGCCGATCCACTGGAAAAGACCCTGATGCTGGGAAAAACTGAAGGCAGAAGGAGAAGGGAACAACAGAGGACAAGATGGTTGGATGCCATCACTGACTCGATGGGCATGAGTTTGAGCAAGCTCCAGGAGATGGGGAAAGAATGGGGAGCCTGGTGTACTGCAGTCCATGTGGTCACAAAGAGTTGGACATGACTGAGCAACTGAACAACTATTCAGGCCTAGCCCTCCAAAGGGAGAAAAAAGAAACTGCTTTCATCTCCAGGCAAAATATCTCCAATTTTATCTTCCTATCCTCCAGGTCCTCCAGAATCCTTGAAAGTTCATGCTGATTCCCATAAATGCTCTATTTTTATAAACTCACATTTCTCCAACCTGTTCACAAGGATGATGTGAAACATTCCACCCAATATGTCAGGTGGTTGTTGCTGCTGTTCAGTGGCTAATTTGTGTCTCATTCTTTCGGGACCCTGTGGACTGTGGACTGTAGCCCACCAGGCTCCTCTGTCTATGGGATTTCCCAGCAAGAATACTGCAGTGGACTAACATTTCCTCCTCCAAGGGATCATCCTGACCCAGGGATTGAACCTGTTTCTCTTGCATTAGCAGGCAGATCCTTTTCCACTGTTTCACTAGGGAAGCCCTAAATGCAAAATAGAAATATCAACATTGCATATTAATTTCTTCTTCCCCTAACTGGGAGAATTGGACAAAGGACTTATAATGATGACTGCTGTAAAAATGTTCTTGAAATAGTCACTTCATAGATAAAATAAGAGATGCCTTCACTGCAGCCGAGATTTATGGAGATTCTATGAGAGGTTCTGTGAGATGGCAAAATGGGGTTTGCAATGCAGGATGTTTATTGCTCCCAAGGGCTGTGGCTAATCTCTCATGAAGAAAGATTTCAGAAAAGAAATAGGAATCAAAATCATATACACAGAATTAGGACAATGTTGTTCTTGCTGTTCAGTTACTATGTCATATCCAACTCTTGTAATATATTCAGTTCAGTTCAGTTCAGTTCAGTCACTCAGTCGTGTCCAACTCTCTGCGACCCCATCATTCACAGCACGCCAGGCCTCCCTGTCCATCACCAACTCCCGGAGTTCACCCAATATTATAAGGTAATTCATCCCAGAATTGTTTCTGGGAACACATTTACCATCTATTCTAAATACCAAAATAATTTTAAGAAAGATAGTAAGGACAGGTCATATATCCAGTTCCTCTGAGTAAATTTTGTTGTTCAGTCACTCAGTCGTGTCCGACTCTTTGTGACCCCATGGACAGCAGCACGCCAGGCTCCTCTGTCCTCCACTGTCTCCCAGAGTTTGCTCAAACTCGTGTCCATTGATGATGCCATCCAACCACCTCACCCTCTGTCAGCCCCTTCCCCTTTTGCCTTCACTCTTTCCCAGCATCAAGGTCTTTTCCAATGAGTTGTCTTTTCGCATCACCTAATATGTCAGGTACTCAGGCCCTAATGTATGAGTCCGTCAACCATAAGAAAAAAGTTAATTTCTAGGAAATCCGCACTGGTTTCCAGAGATCATGTTTCCTTGAGTAAGTGCTCATAGTCAGCTCAGCAGTCCATTCAATTTTGCAGTTTTGCTGGGTACTTCAGAATCCGCCTCTATTCTGTCTTTCAGTTTTGGAGCAATTACTTTTACTCTGCCAGTCTTCTGCAGACAGATCTCCAATTCCCCAGAGGCTTCTGAAATGTAGAGTTTTGAACACTGTAAATGGATTTCTTGTACACCATCATTAGCCAGGACTGACATTCTCTATTTTCCACCTTTACATACCACTAATTTCTAAAATTTTAAAAATTATGCTATCTACCTTTGGCAGTGAAAAAGCTTCACACGACTAATGTTGTTGCTGTTCAGTCACCCAGTCAAGTTCAACTCTTTTGAGACCCCATGGAATGGTCTTTTCCAGGTGAGAATACTGGAGTAGGTTGCATTTCCTTCTCCAGGGTAACTTCCTGACCTAGGAATCAAACTGATGTCTCCTGCACTGCAGGTGGATTCTTTACCACTGAGCTACCAGGGAAGTCCCCAGGATACAAATGTCCATTTATTCTCTCAAAAGTCCCTATGTCTGCAGACACATCAGTTTGAATTCAGTACCTCCTCCACCAGCGACCTGGCTTAGAGATACTTCAGGACACAGAAAGCAAAGGCCATGACTCATTGGTAGGCAACTCAAGGTTGGCACTTCAAGTACCGAAGATCCCCTGAGGTGTGAGCACCAAACACAGATCCTTGTGGTCTGGTCCTGCAGCCTGGAACTGGGACGCTTAGGGCATGCTCAAAGGGATAAGATTCTCCTCGAAATTAAAGGGAGCTGTAACCCTCTGACATGGGAGTAGAGAGACTTCTAAAGAGTTACCACCAGGGTCTCCATCTGTTCTTCCAAGGGACGGAGAGCAGATCCCTGGGAACTCGCTGACTACCTCTCCCATACCAGAGTGCCATGAAGTGCAGATGCAAACACCGCGTGAAAGGCAGTACCCCTGGGTGACAAAGACATTGCTGTGCAAAATTTAACTGCACAACTGATTCTCACACACACACACAAATGTGCCAGTAATCATAAGCCCACCAAGCTAGAAGAAACCTTAGAGACAATACCACCTCTCGTTTTATTGTTTTTCACTAAGGTACATTTGCTGTTGTTTAGTCACTAAGTTGTGTCTGACTCCTTGAGACCCCATGGACTGTAGCCCGCCAGGCTCCTCTGTCCATGGGATTCTTCAGCAAGAATACTGGAGTGGTATCCATTCCTTCTCCAGGGGATCTTCCGTACACAGGGATTGAATCCACATTTCCTGCACTGCAGGCCAATACCACTGAGCCACCAGGAAAGTCTTCTTATTTTATTTATTTATTTTTCTTTGTTGTGCATTTTTTAATTAATTTTTTAATTGAAGTATAATTGCTTTATAGAATTTTGTTGTTTTCTGTCAAACCTTTATTTTTTTAATTGAAGAATATTCTCATCTTGTGTGTGTGTTTAGTCATGTCCAACTCTTTGTGACATCATAGACTGTAGCCCGCTAGTCTCCTCTGTCCATGGGACTTCCCAGGCAAGAATACTGGAGTGGGTTGCCATTTCCTTCTCTAGGGAATCTTCCTGACCCAAGGATCAAACCCAGGTCTCTAGCATTGTAGGGAGATTCTTTATATAAGTTATGGGTGTACAATATAGTGATTCAGGTTTTAAAGGTTATACTCCATTTACAGTTATTATAGAATATTGGCTAGATTCCCCACGCTGCCCTGTGGCTTACTTTACACACACCAGTCCATGCCTCTCCTCTCCTACGCCTGTACTGCCCTCCTCCCCGCCCTCCTCCCTCCCTCCTCCCCACCCTCCTCCCTGCCCTCCTCCCTCCCTCCTCCCCACCCTCCTCCCCACCCTTCTCCCTCCCTCCTCCCTCCTCCTCCCTCCCTCCTCCCTCCTCCTCCCCACTAGCTGGCTCTCTGTAAGTCTGCTCCTCTCCTGTCATAGTCACTCGTCAGTTGTAGTTTTCAGAGTCTGTACATAGGTGATACCACATGGTATTTGTCTGTCTCTGGCTTATCTCACTTAATATCCTCCAAGTCCATCCATGTTGCTACAAATGGCAAAATTCCATCCTTTCTACAGCTGAGAAATATTCCATTGTGTAATGCACCCCATCGTCTTTACTCATTCATCTGTTGATGGGTACTTAGGTTGCTGCCATATTTTGGTGATTATAAATGCTGCTGCTGTGAACACCAGGGTGCATATATCTTTTCAAACTAGCACTTGGCAGCAGGGAGGGGTGGGGGTGGGTGGATGGCTGGATATATACTTAGAAATGGGTTTCTAGGTCATATGACAGTTCTGTTTTTAGTTTTTGGAGGAAAGTCCATACTGTTTTCCACAGAGGCTATACCAATTTACATTCCCACCAACAGAGTACAAGGGTTTTCTTTTTTCCACATCCTCACCAACATTTGCAAACTCAAAATGGGTTAAAGATTAGATTAAATAAAAGACCAGAAACCATAAAACTCCTAGAGGCAAACATAAGCAGAACACTCTTTGCTACAAATCACAGCAATGTTTCTTTGAATACAACTCCTAAAGCAAAAGAAATAAAACCAAAAAAAATTTTTAATGAGACCAAATTAAACTTAAAACCTTTTGCACAGCAAAGGAAACCATCAACAGAATGAAAAGACAACCTACTGAAAGGGAGAAAATACTTGCAAATGATGTGACAATAAGGGATTAATATCCAACATACATAAACAGCTTATACAACTCAACATCAAAACAAACAATCAACCCAATTAAAATATGGGCAGGAGAACTGAACAGACAGTTTTTCAAAGAGGAAATGCAGAAGCCCAACAGGCACATGAAAAGATGCTTAACGTGGCTAATTAATAGAGAAATGCAAATCAAAACCACAGTGAGATATCACTTCACACCTGTCAGAATGGTCATCACCAAAAAGAACACCTCTTGTTTTTATATAAGAAATCTAGACTAGAGAGTCTATGCGACTCTTCCAGTGTCACAACTGATAAATTTAGCATTTATTACTATAATCTGGGCTTACAGACTCCCCAGTCTGCACTTGATTCTTTCATCCACACCACCAACGTGAGGAGAAAATTTAGAGTTGTTAAATGCATGTTAAGGAACCTCCCTGGTGGTCCAGTGGCTAAGACTCCATGTTCCCAAAGCAGGGGGCCTAGGTTCCATCCCATCCGACAACTAAAGATCCTGCATGCCACAACCAAGACTTGGTGTAGCTAAATAAATAAATAACAAATAAATATTTAAATGCCTATTTCTATGCATGAGACGCTGGGGAGGGAATCTCCCTCCATTGCTAATTCACTTAATCCTTATCTCAGGTCTAAGTCTAATAAATAATACTGTCTGCATTTTTACAAATGAGGTAACTCAGGCTCAAGAGGTAATTTTCTCAAGTTTATAAGAAATTGGAATAAGAACCCAGATGTAAGGGTTGCCACTAGCCCGTGGAAATTTCCACCTCCCTTTCCACTCAGAGAAGGTTTATACTCAGTGTTTAAGAAGTAATCAAATAGAAGAAAGCATTTTCAGAGAAAACAATCACTTCTTGCTCAAATAGCAGCAGGTAAATGACCACCACAAAGCTGACAGCAGAACTAACCATCACCAATCCTCTCACAAGTCTTTTCTCCAGATGTGCTCAACACACTGAGTTAAACAAAATCCCTGCAGGTCATCTCACCCAGATGGACTGTGGCATCACAGGGGTGCCCAGCAGAGGGGTGTGCGTGGGGCTGAGAGCTGGCTGGCCCTCTCCTCACAGGACATGGGCCCAAGCTTGGGCTAACCGTCAGAGAGCAAGAGGGGCTCTTTCTCCTTGGTGGGCATGGGGGCTTTGCCTTATTCCAGCAAAGAAGAGAACAACAGATTGCAGTCAAATTCCTAGGTGCCCAGAATGAACTAGCTGTCATCAGCACCTTACTAATTACGTTGACTGACATTCAAAATGTTAACATCCCACTTGAGTCAATCCCAGTGGGGGCTAAGCTGTACCTTAGCTTAGAATTTGAGAGCACTCGCTTTTACTCAAAACTCTTTCCAAGTGAGTTTTGACCCAGTATTGGTCATCCTGAATTTAATCAATATTAGTCTTCCTTGGAGGAAAAGCTATGACAAACTCAGACAGCATATTAAAAAGCAAAGACATCACTTTGCTGGCAAAGATCCCTATAGCCAAAGCTATGGTTTTTCCAGTTGTCATGTATGGATGTGAGAGCTGGACCATAAAGAAGGCCAAGCGCCAACGAATTGATGTTTTGAACTGTGGTGTTGGTGAAGACTCTTGAGAATCCCTTGGAAAGCAAGGAGATCAAACCAGTTAATCCTAAAGGAAATCAACCCTTCCAATGAAATCAAGGAATATTCACTGGAAGGACTGATGCTGAAGCTGAAACTCAAATACTTTGGCCATGTGATGGAAAGAGCTGACTCACTGGAAAAGACTCTGATACTGGGAAAGACTGAAGGCAGGAGGAGAGGTGGTGGCAGAGGATGAGATGGTTGGATGGCATCACTGACTCAATGGACATGAGTTTGAGCAAACTCTGGGAGATTGTGAAGGGCAGGGAAGCCTGGCGTGCTGCATGCAGTCCATGGGGTCACAATGAGTCGGATACAACTTAGCAACTGAAAAACAACAAGAAATGCAGTTGGGTCCCCTTGTGGAAAAGGAGACTGGATTTAATGCAGCACAGAAAGCAAGAAGGACAAGTTGGTGTGTCGCTCTACTTTCACCTTTGAGTTGCACTGAACATTGTTCACCTCCTCTTTTTTACATTCCAGGCCCTTGGCTTACCTGTAAACCCTGCAGTATTTGTCTGGTAGGCGGGAGAACTTTGTTCATATTCTACTTCTCAACTAAGTCAATATACCTCATGGATTTTGTTGTGACCTTCAAGCAATTGCTTCCAAACTTTGCCCCATTTTTCTTCAAAAACCAAAATGATATTAATGCATACCAAGTGTTAGTTGCTCAGTTGTACCTGACTTCTTGCAATCCATGGACTGTAGCCTGCCAGACTCCTCTGTTCATGGAATTTCCCAGGCAAGAATACTGGAGTGGGTTGCCATTCCCTTCTCCAGGGGATCTTCCTGACCCAGGGATCAAACCTGGTTTCTTGCATCACAGGTGGATTTTTACCATCTGAGCCAGCCAGGGATATTAATGCATACAAACTACCACGGCATTAGCTGCCTTGGCCTCAGTCTTCAAATATATAGTTCTCTGTGATCAAGGTTTTGAAACTGTAGTCACAAACTTTGGAAGGGACTGGGTTAGAAAGTATATTCCTCTGGACTTGTGGACACAAAGTGGGAAGCAGAGAGGCGGATGAATGGAGAGGGTGGCACGGACCTCTATACACCACCATACACAGACAGCTAGCGGGGACCTGCTGTGAAGCAGGAGGAGCTCAGCGCGGTGCTCTGTGATGACCTAGAGGGGTGGAATGGGGTGGAGGCAGAAGGGAGGCCCCAGAGGGAAGGGATATATGCATACACATGGCTGATTCATGGTGTTGTACAGCAGAAACCAATGCAACATTGTAAAGCAATTATATTCCAACTTTTTGTAAAAAAAATGTTCATCAATTTAGTCTATGGATGAGGTATGTGGGAATGAAACAGGACTCTAGCTCCCCAAAAACCTCAACCACAGTTGTCGCCCGACCTTCAAATGATTCCAGAATCCTTCAATTAATCAAAAACCAAATAACCTATTTCATTAAGCCCATGTAGTATGTAAAGCAAAACCTAACGTTTGCAAAGCACTTCACTACATCATCTAATTGATTCCCTAACTCCCCAAATAATCGTTTGGCATAGGGAAAGGAGTTACTGTTATTTTTTTTAATTTTGCAAATAAAGAGAGAACCAAAGAAATTAACTAACTCTTGAGAGGCAAAACCAGGACTCAAATCAATGTCTTCTCTTCATTCATTCAGATTTCAAGTCTAAGTTAATCAATAATCTCACAGAAGTCAAATCAATCCCTTCTTTCATTCATTAGAACTTTAAATCCTAGAGCTAATGGATACTATTTGCCTCCTCTCTCTGGAAGAGACCCACTATATGAAGCCATTTTATCAATGAATGATCCCCGGTGAGTCTGTAATGATCGCAGGAAGGGAGACAGACTGCCTTATTCCCACACTGTGTCTTATCTGCAGACTGACTGGAGCTGATAGGTTGAAATGTCAGCTTTCAGTATCTTCCTAATGAAGGAAAATGTCAACAACAACAGCTTCTATTCCATTTATAATGAGACTTAATTCAATATCTGACAACTGCAAAAGGACAGGAAAAATACTGTCAAATTTCTAAATGGTGTCCTACTCTACAGAGGATGACAATAAAGAAATAGAAATGACTCAGGGTCTTAAAAACTTAATCAAAACACTGAATAAAATCAATGTCCCTCAAAGACCCCAAATGAAACCCCACAGGAGAGTTTTATAATGGAAAGTTAAAGGCTGTAACATGAGCAGGGGTGTGGCAAAGCAAACTTGTTAATGGTCCATCTGTGCCCCTGAAGATCACTCCCCGTTGCCCCCTCTCTGGGGTCCCTGGCTGCCCAGTGCTAGGTCTTGGAGAACATAGCCATTTGATACAAATTCACACCAAGGGCTCCTGAGAACATGTTTCCCTGGTCAGGATCTGTTCACCAGAAAGGACTATTTCTTTCTCCTTCCCTGGGGATGTGGTCTTTATCCAAGCAAGATGTTCCCTATGACTTTTTTCTTTTTCCCAGCAACCAGAATAAAATTAGACTCCTGAATTAACAGTCCCTGCCTCCCCTCCATCTGTGACATCCCAGTGTTCCCCCCTGTGTCCAGCTCCCTGGAGTCTCCAGGTTCCTGAGGGGCTCCAGCTTTGAGGCCCTCTTTCTGATCTCTGACCATGAGCTGGACCTTTACACCTATTTCTGCATGACTACCCTTAGGGTCACTCAGTCACAGGACTGAAGCCATGAAATTAGAAGTCAACTGCTTCTCGGCAGGAAAACTAGGACAAACCTAGACTGTGAGTTAAAAAGCAAAGCCATCACTTTGCTGACAACTGTCTGTCCAGTCAAGGCTATGGTCTTTCCAGTAGTCATGTACAGATGTGAGAGCTGCACAATAAAGATGGCAGGGCACCGAAGAATTGATGATTTTGAACTGTGGTGCTGGAGAAGACCCTTGAGATTCCCTTAGACTGCAAGGAGATCAAATCAGTCAATCTTAAAGGAAGTCAACCCAGAATATTCACTGGAAGGATGGATGCTGAAGCTCCAATACTTTGGCCACCTGATGTGATGAAATGACAATTGGAAAAGACCTTGATGCTGGGAAAGATTGAAGGCAAAAGAAGAGAATGACAGAGGATGAGATGGTTGGATCACTGATTCAATGGATACGAACCTGAGCAAACTCCAGGAGATGGTGAGGGACAGGGAAGCCTGGAGTGCTTCAATCCATTGGATTGTGAAAAGTCAGACACGATGTGGCAGAGGAGTCTACCAAGTCACAGGAGACCAGGTAGACTTTACAGTTTTGAAAGGAGATGACACCCATTCCTCTAGCCTGAGATGGATTCTTGTCCCTGTTCAGCAGTCACTCAGGACCACGGCCCCAGTGGAGCTTAGAAACACACTCACTGTGACTTTTGTCCTAAGGAGCCCCGTTCTTGTTTCCTTGGTATTATCTCCTATTAATCCTTGGACTCTGACTCTCACCCTGGTGCCACCATAGCCAGGCTGCCGACTGAATTCCTCATCTCAAGCACCTTTGGGCAAATCAGCCAAAAACCTCTCAACCTCCAGGGCCATAAAGTAGCCGATAAACCTGCATGGCTTAAGACATAGCACTGGCTTCCAATGTACTGAAGAACTGTGGAGTGCACAGACTTGGACTGTTGACTTTTGCTGTTCATTTGCCTGTTCTTTCAACCACTAACCACTTTGCTCAGCTTCTCAAACTGGAGTCCCGAATCCATCTTTCTGTTTCATTGTGATGATGAATTTCTGCTTTCTTGCCCCAACCCCGATGTGTGACTTGATTCTACCTACAATTGCTCCTTGTCTGGACACTTTTATGGGCTCTGTGCTGCATGATCTAATCACACTAAGTCCAAATCTCCTGCTTCTGCTCCCTATTCCTCTTTCTGGTTCTGCCAGCATTCAACTAGGGCTTCCTTGGTGGCTCAGATGGTAAAGAATTTGCCTGCAATGCAGGAGACCTGGGTTCAGTCCCTAATGGCAACCCACTCCAGTATTCTTGCCTGGAGAATTCCATGGACAGAGGAGCCTGGCGGGCTACAGTCCATGGCGTTGGAAAGAGTCAGACACAACCGAGCAACTAACACACACACACACACACACACACACACACACACAGCATTCAGCTAAGGAGGAACCTCTATGAATGTCCCCCTTTCCTAGAATCCTAGGTTCAGCAACATTTACTCTACCTGTGAGGCCATCGCATCAGAGCCAGGAGAATTAACAGACTCCTTCACCATTCGCCCAACTTCCTCTTGCCTTCCAAGTGAACAGGAATATAGACCCAGGACCTGGGTGCTTCTAGCTTCATTTTCTCACCTGAGGCTTCCACTTTGCATTCCTCTTTCCTTCCCTTCTCATGTTAACAGATCCTTTTTCCCCACTTCTTAACACTGCTAACCCTGATACTAGAATGAAGGCAGGGAGGACTGTTTCATTCAACTTATTCATCACTGGAATCTAGTACCTACCCATGATAAGGGCCTAATAAATATTTATTCAATGAATGCAATAAATAATTAAGTTCAGGAGAAGATGTGGTCCAGCAGGGAGGGCTGTGTGTGCTTGGAGAAGAGGTGTCCGTTTTTCAGAAGTGGGAAACAGTCAAGGAAAATTTTGCAGCACAGATATTTGGAGGACATCAACCCTAGACTAGTCTGAGCAGAGAGGCTATTCTTACAGGGGTGTGGTAGCAGATAAAGAGAAATAAATAAATTGTGGTTGAGACCGGACTTCAGAAGGTCTTTATTCTGCACATAGAAAGAAAAGAGCTGATAAAAACCACATTCAAAAGAAAATACATCGGGAGTGGAAGGCCTTCCTGGAATCCTTTACAATATGAATGATTATGAAAATCATTTGGAAAACCACAATCCAGGGAGAGAAGCATCTCCCACAGGAGGCTGGTTCATAATAAGGTAATGATATCGATCCTTCCAGTCATGTCTATTTCTAACAAGCATTGAGATGCTTTAAGAGAACAGGGCTGTCAAAGTTCCAGATGCCAACTGGAAATTAGGGTAGCAGGAGGCAGTAAGAGAACTGCCTGGAGGCCACTGGAGAGACGAGCTGGAGGGGCAGTGGGCTTCGCACAGGTCATGGCCCTGGAACTGGAGGGTAGATAAGTGTCACAACCTGGGGAACATGCATAGATCTGAAGTCCAGTGAAGAAGAGTAAACCTCACATGCACTGTTGAGATGAAGCCTTGAGGGTTTATAGTGAAAGAAATTATGAAAACTAGAGTCTTCACCAGGGACTCGGTGGACAGTGGACTGATGGTCTTGCAATGATGCCTGACTTGAGCAAAGTTCAGAGGACAGGTCTGTAACCTGACCAAAGGGCTGGAAAGTGAGCAACTTAAATCTGCTGTCCTGAAGCTCTCTGCCGCAGAGATGTAACTCCTTGTCTTCCATGGGTTGTGTGTGTGTGTGTGTGAGTGTGTGTGTGTGTGTGTGTGTGTGTGTGTGTGTGTGTACTTGGGCTTCCCTGGTGCTCAGATGGTAAAGAATCTTCCTCCAGTCCAGGAGCCCTGGGTTTGATGCCTGGGTCAGGAAGACCCCCTGGAGAAGGAAAGGGCTACCCACTCCAGTATTATTGCCTAGAGAATTCCATGGACAAAGGAGCCTGGTGGGCTACAGTTCACGACTTTGCAAAGGTTTGGACACAACTGAGTTACTAAGCAGCAGAGCATATATATACTCATTATCATATTATCATTATACAATTATTAGCTATTATAATGATTAGATGTGAATTTTACTGTCATAAATTTGATTATTTATAAGCTAAATTTGCCTGTTGCTGCTGCTGCTAAGTCGCTTCAGTCGTGTCCAACTCTGTGAGACCCCATAGACGGCAGCCCACCAGGCTCCCCTGTCCCTGAGATTCTCCAGGCAAGAACACTGGAGTGGGTTGCCATTTCCCTCTCCAATGCGTGAAAGTGAAGTCTCTCAGTCGTGTCTAACTCTTAGCCTACCAGGCTCCTCTGTCCATGGGATTTTCCAGGCCTGTAAATCACCTCAAATTATTTTTCAAAGTGAATACATATGAATAGTTAGAATAGGAAAGATATAAAGCCTGTCTCTGAGACTACAGTGAGGTCTTCTGAGGGCGCTGGTTTTCATTCCAGATCGTGTCGCAGTAGGTGAGCGTCTGAGTCTGTTCGGGCTGCTGTAAGAAAACATTGTAGACAGGGTGGCTTATCAACAACAGACACAGATCCCTCACAGCTCTGAAGCCTGGCAAGTCCAGGTGTCTCCTGAGGACTCACTCCCTGACTTGCAGACGGCCGTCTTCTTGCTACGTCTTCTTCACCTGGGGCAAGGGGGAATGAGCGCTCTGCAGCCTTTTTCATAAGGGCACTAGTTCCATTCATACACGCTACACAATTATGACCTCACCACCTCCAAAGGCCTCACCTCCAAACACCGTCACACTGGGGGTTGGGCTTCGACATTTGAGTTTTAGAGGATGCCAAAATTCAATCCACAGCAGTGAGATTGTCCTCAAAAATAAGTCATATATATGATTGAAAAGAGACTTCAGAAGAAAGAAATGAATCGGAGATGGATTCCCCATCTCAACCTTCTAACAAAGTTAGAGCAAAAATAGAATAGAAAAATAAAATAGCAGTGCACACACCCCCTTGACGTGAGTGGAGCTGAGTGACACTAGCAGAGTAACAGATTTTCATTAGCTTCCCAGTGACTGAAGTGACCCGTCTTTGCTTGCGTCCTGATTACCTACTCGGGGTCCAGGAGCGGTACCTACAATGAGACCACATCCCCAGAGGAAACACTTTAGCCAAAGCAGCACTGCCTCCTTCAAAGCAACAATTTAGCAGTTTCTTTCCCTTTTTTTCTTTCTTTCCTTTTTCTATTTCTCTTGGCTACTACTTCTTGGGATATATCCATCTGGAAATATGTTAAGGAGAAAAGAATGTCTGCTTTCATTTCTTGGAGTGCCAAAAAAAAAAAAAAAAAACTGGACAAATGGAGCTCTTGAGGGAGAAAGGTCACAGAGAGGCAGCAGCCCCAGCCATCTGTCCGGGCAGCTCTGTGCTGCTGGGGCTGGAGACTCAGAGGCTCCAGGCTGCAGCTTCTGACTCTACAGTGACCTTGAGGACCTCTACCAGCCCAGCCCTCCCCTGGCTGAGGGACATGGGCCACACCAGGATGTTGTGGTGCCTTGCTTTCCTTATCATTTTTGGCTGCTCTGCCATCAGTGGGGACGAGAAGGAGTCTGGCCTGGACCTTCCATGGCGTCCAGGGAGCCAGAGCAGGGAACAGGAGATGCTCAAGGCCAAGGTCCGAGGGTCCCAGCCACAGTGGATGGGGAGAAAAATGCGCCCAGGGCGTGGTACCCAAAGGGAGTGAGCGAGTGAAGAACAATGCACCAGAAACATCAGAGAAAGAGGCAACAACGCGCAAACCAGAGGGCGGGAAGCCAGTCTGAAGGGCAGTGAGCCCAGGACAGCATTGGGATCAAGGATGGCACCCATTAGAAAACCTGGGCGGAGCTCAAGCCACGCACAGAAGAGGGAGGCAGTGTGGGGCTGGGAGCGGGCGGCATTTCCCACCACCTGGCCCTCCCCAGCTCCCTATGTATAAAGGCTCCAAAGACTCAGCCCACCAAGTGTTCTCCTTTGGCCTACTGCGCTCCAAGGACTGATCTTTATAAAGCAACAGCAGCCACTTCATAGACAGTAACTCTAACACACGGAACAGGCTTCAGACACACAGTGAACACCCAAATGCACACAAATGCCACTGCCTGTCCCTTCTACTGAACTCACGGTGGGGGGCAGGGGAGGCGGTGCAGACAGAGCATCCTTTTCAGGGAAAGCAGCTGGCCTGCCTCCCACACTCGTGGGCCCTGAAGTCAGAGTACTGATGAAGGCCAGCTCTGTACAGACCCTTACAAGTTATAAATCTAACAAGCAAACAATCTAGGTTTATTCTGTGCTTCCATGTTGGTAAATACACCTTAATGTCCCCAGGAAGGCCAAGTCTGAGGGTGGAATTCCTCCTGAAAGCTCTGCAGACATGATGGCTGGGGGAGAACATGGAACACAGCAGCCCTGGGCCAAGCCCGTCTCCACCCGCGTGTTCTGCCTGTACCTCCACCACCATGGGCACATGCAAGCTGACCTGAAACCCGAGTGTCCTGCTCCATCCACAAAAATACCCATCCTGTGGCCCCTCCCTGTGCCCCAAGCCCCCAGCCACAGGAAGGCAGCCCCAGGAAAGAGGATGAAAGAAGAGACTGCAGTCTCAGAAGCCCCCATCACGACTGCGTGGGGATAACGCAAACCTAGCACCTGGCTCTCAGGACATGTTCAGCTTCCAGGCGGCATATCCTGTCGGTCGAGGACCATCCGTCCAGCTGAGCAAAGTCCAGCAGGCCATCTTTCTGGATCCAAGGTCCTGGTAGGGGAGTGAGCCCTGATCTTGCCACATAGATTCCTTCTGATCCAGATTGTGGTGCCTGACAGGTAAATTCTCAGTAAATTCTCAATGCAAACTCAGTCCATTCAAAAATCAAATTCAGGACTTCCCTGGTGGTCCAGCAGTTAAGACCCTGAGCTTCCAATGCAGAGGGCCCGGGTTCAATCCCTGGTCTGGGAACTAGATCCCACAGGCCAGAGCAAAGACTCTGGATGTAGCAGCAAATACCCTGCATGCCACAGCTAAGACGCGGAGGAACCAAATAAATAAATACAAATAAATGTTTTGTACAGACTGGTTGCAAATAAGAAAAGGAGTACGTCAAGGCTGTATGTTGTCACCCTTATTTAACTTCTATGCAGAGTACATTATGCGAAACGCTGGGCTGGAGGAAGCACAAGCTGGAATCAAGATTGCCGGGAGAAAGATCAATAACCTCAGCTATGCAGATGACACCACCCTTATGGCAGAAAGTGAAGAGGAACTAAAAAGTTTCTTGATGAAAGTGAAAGATAAGAGTGAAAAAGTTGGCTGAAAGCTCAACATTCAGAAAACAAAGATCCCATCACAAATAGATGGGGAAACAGTGGAAAGAGTGGCTGACTTCATTTTTCTGGGCTCCAAAATCACTGCAGATGGTGATTGCAGCCATGAAATTAAAAGACGCTTGCTCCTTGGAAGGAAAGTTATGACCAACCTAGATAGCATATTAAAAAGCAGAGACATTACTCTGCCAACAAAAGTCCATCTAGTCAAGGCTATGGTTTTTCCAGTGGTCATGTATGGATATGAGAGTTTGACTATAAAGAAAGCTGAGCACCGAAGAATTGATGCTTTTGAACTGTGCTGTTGGAGAAGACTCTTGAGAGTCCCTTGGACTGCAAGGAGAGCCAACCAGTCCATCCTAAAGGAGATCAGTCCTAGGTGTTCATTGGAGGGACTGATGCTAAAGCTGAAACTCCCAATACTTTGGCCACCTCATGGGAAGAGTTGACTCATTTGAAAAGACCCTGATGCTGGGAAAGGGCAGGAGGGGAAGGGGATGACAGAGGATGAGATGGTTGGTTGGCATCACCGACATAATGGACATGGGTTTGGGTGGACTCCAGGAGTTGGTGATGGACAGCGAGGCCTGGCGTTCTGTGGTTCATGGGGTCGCAAAGAGTCGGACATGACTGAGCCACTGAACTGAACTGAAAAGATCAAATTCCACATCAGGTCCAGGATGGCATCTTATATTATTTTTAAAATTTTTGTAATTATGAAAGCATGATTAACAAATTTACAGGAGACTTGGAAAACACAGAACAAAGTGACATATAGTTCCATATATTACAATTACTTTTTTAAGTAGATAAATTAAGATTTTTAGTTAGAGTTTCAATATTAAACTCAAAACTTAATAGAATGAATAGACAAAAATGTAGAAGGATATAGTAGACCTGAAAAGCGCTATTAACCAATTCAACATAATATTTGTACAATTTTCACACAACAGCAGGACACAAATTCTACTTGAGTTCCCAGAAACTCAGGTGGTGGTAAGGAACCCACCTGCCAATGCAGGAGACATAAGAAACATGCAGGTTTGATCCTTGGGTCAGGACGATCCCCCAGAGAAGGAAATGGAACCCACTCCAGTGTTCTTGCCTGAAGAGTCCCACGGACAGAGGAGCCTGGTGGGCTACAGTCCATGGGGTCCCACAGAGTAAGACATGACCCAAGTGACAGCACAGCACAGCACACAGACTCAGGATGACATCTTGATAACATGGAAGGCGTGAGTTTTTAATTTTTCCCACGAACTTCCACCGGATTCACACTTAACACAAAGGATCTTTGGAAAAGAGGCTTTCTTCCCCACGGGACCTGTTGCTGGTGTCCCCAGCTGCCATGCCCTCTGGGAGTACATCTCAGAGAGTCAAAGGTCTTGCTAAGCTCTCATCCTGGAGACCCAGATTCCGACTCTGACCCCTCTGTCCAGCCCTAAACCTCAGAAGACTCCTACAGCATGGTCACCCCTGTATTTTGGTTTTCTGAAGGTCAGCTCCATTTGCCTATCACCTGCCCGCTCCTCCAGGCATGTCTGCTCTAACCAGTAAGTTGTCATAAGACAGACTACCATGGGCTTCCCAGGTGGCACTAGTGGTAAAGAGCCTGCCTGCCAATGCAGGACATGTAAGAGCCATGGGTTCGACCCCTGGAATCCGGTCCAGCGTTCTTACCTGGGAAACCTCATGGACAGAAAAGCCTGGCGGGCTACAGTATATGGGGTCGCAGAGAGTCAGACAGGATGGAAGCGACTTAGCAAGACAAATGAATAGGAGAAAAAGAAATAAATTTCGTGTGCATGGGAGCTCATAAAATACGAGAATCAAAGAAGTCTCCTATACCTCGTCTACCTTCTGAACAAAGAAACAGTAAATGTGGGAAGAGGTGACAGGAGGAAGGGGTTTGGGCTTGGGGCGGTAAGTCAGCAGCAAGTCACCTCGGTTTGTTTACACAGCCTGAAGGGCCCTGGGTTTCCTGTCTCTGGTGATAAAGGATGCCTTCTCCCCTGCAGGTGCAGGGAGGCGACTCTTCACCGGGGAGATTTATCTCTGCTTTCAGGGGCACAAAGGACAGTCAGAGTGTGTGTTTTGCACTGGCCGCTTCCTGAGTAAGTTTGACTCAAACATCACCAGTGTGGAAAGCGGGGCATTGGGAGCAGGCCGCTCTGCTCCTCCGACAGGTGAGAACACCGGCCTCCTCCACACACACGCGTCCGACCAAGCACCCTGCCCACTCAGTCACTCACGGGCTGCCTGGGGGGCCCCAGCCTCGCTCCCACCTTCTCAGTAGCGCAGCCGCATCAGCTCGCCCCTCCCGTCCGCGGGGTGCCCGCTCTGTGCCTCCGCGGAGTCTCCCTCTACACACGCAGCAGCGGGAACCGAGGAGGGAAAAGTCACAGGAGGGGAGAGATGCGAGCAAGACACTCGCGCCCCCGAAAAAGCAGCATTCGAGGCAGAAAAGCGGAGAGACGGGCTCGCCCACAGGACACGGCGGAGCGCGCCGCTCGTCCCGCCCGCCGGGCGCCGAGTATCTGCCGGCGAAGACCGCGGGCCGAGCGGCAGCCGCAACACGCCCTGCGCTGGCCGTTCCCCCCGCCGCAGCCCGCGGCCCCGCTGCCGCTCGGCCCGGGGTCTGCCGTCCAAGTTCTGATCAGCACAAAGGAGCAAGAAGCGAAAACAGCCCTCAGACAGGAGACGGCACAGGGCTGGGGTCCACGGTAGGAAGATGCTTCTTGTGTCTAGAATAAGAAAATACACTCAAGGCACGTTTATTCACAACTGAACTGGGATACCGTAGATAATGAAGATTTAGTCACCATAAGGGAGCAATTTGCTACTATTTGTCTTTCCAGAGAATAACAATAGATATATCCCTTAAGTAGTAGATATCTGACTTCCAATCTCTGCTTTCTTGTTATCCAAAATTTTATCTAGACTCATCCTGAAAACTGTTTCTTGGCTCCTCTGACATATAATTCATCTTAGTCTGATGAATACTTTTTTTCCAGTTTTACTGAACAAATTCCCTAAAAGTTATGGAAAGCTAAATAAAGGTATGGAGATTCCTGAGAAATTATGTTAAAGAAAGCTAATTTTGCAAGCTGTGCTGAGTCCAAAAAATAAACCATAATTCTGAGAGGCTGAAATAACTCCTCAAAAGACGCATGTGCCAATAAATATACACATGTCCAGAAAGTACACATTCAAATAAGTTCCACAGAAAGACTATTTTCTCATCTGAAGTCATATGAATAGCCCCAATGATTTCATTTTAACTAACATAATAGAGTGAATTAAACATAGCAACACTGTTGGTGGGCATGTAAATTGATACAGCCACTGTGGAAAACAGAATGGAGAGTATTTGAAAAACTAGGAATAAAACTACCATATCACCAGCACTCTCACTACTGAGCATATACCCTCAGAAAATCATAATTGAAAAAGACACATGTGCCCCAAAGTTCACTGCAGCACTATTTACAATAGGTAGGACATGGAAGCAGCCTAGATGTCCCTCTGAAGTGACTTAGCAAGCAAGCAAGGACATGGAAGCAGCCTAGATGTCCCTCAACAAGTGAATGGATAAAGGAATATACACAGGGAATATCACTCAGCCATAGAAAGGAACACATCGGAGTCAGTTCTAGTGAGGTGGATGAACCTAGAGCCTGTAATTCAGAGTGAAGTAAGTCAGAAAGAGGAAAACAAAATTCATATAAGCACTGCACATATGTGGAATCTAGGAAGATGATACTGATGAGCCTATTTGCAGGGCAGGTAGGAACAGAGACTCAGACATGGAGAACAGGCTTGGACATGGCGGATGCGGGGGGTGGGGAAGAGGACGGGGCAAGCTGAGAGAAGAGCACCCACATGTGCAGACTGCCAGGTGTAAAGCAGAGAGCGGCTGGGAAGCTGCCGCCCAGCACAGGGAGCTCAGCTCAGTGCTCCCTGCCAGCCAGAGGGGTGGGGTGCGGTGGAGGTGGGGAGAAGTTCAACATGGAAGGAACATACGTATTGATTGGGGCTGACTCACACTGCTGTAAAGCAGAAGCCAACACAATATTGTAAAGCAGTTATTCTCCAGTTAAAAAATAATTTAAAAAAAAGGCAAAAAGAGCATAGCAACAAAACACCTTTTAAGTCTAATACTTAAATAGTGAAGGAGAGGTTTTCCTCAATACTCCCTTTTGTTTCATATTTTCAAGTGCCAGATGTAAAGGAGCTCTCAGAAAACCAGGATGAAATTTTTCTACCTGAGAAAGTCTATAACAATTGGCAGTGAAAAGATGACCCACAGATCAAATTGTTAGAAAGCCCCTTTCTTCTTAATTTAGAATTATTGTGGAAATCTAACCGGGAATGAAGCTCCCTGGTTGCTTTCAACCTAAAATAGGCCAGACTGTTTGCTCAGGTTACTGCTGTGTTATACTTCCACCTGCTGGAAGGGAAGGTAAATTGTTCTGAAAGAAAGCATTGACACAATGTACAAACCCTTGTTTTTGCAAAGGAGTTTTGACTCTTAAAGGTAATGCACACTTCAAATCAAAACAAATAACCTCCAGGCTGAATGTCCAAAATGTCCCAAGATGAAGGAGGAGAAAGTAAACCCTGATGGTGGAATCATCGAGCAGCCACTCTGTGACTTTATTTACATGTGAGCTGACAGTGACAGCATCTTCCTGCTCTCCCTCTATCAGAGCTCTTCTGAAAGAACACAGTGACAGAAAAAATATCAACCCTTGAGGTTCTCAAGGGCGGTTGAGGAGGTGTGTGCGTGGCTGTGTGTGTGTTAGTCGCTCCATCGTGTCTGACTCTGCGACCCCATGGACTGTAGCCCACCAGGCTCCTCTGTCCAGGGGACCTTCCCAATCTAGGGGATCAAACCTGCATCTCTTATGTCTCCTGCATTGGCAGGCAGGTTCTTTACCGCTAGTGCCACTTGGGAAACCCTTCTCGACCTAAGCCTTTTCTGTAAAACACAAGAGTGCTGGTCTTGACCTTGACAGTTGCTGAGGTCCTAAAGCCATTGCATCCAGGTGCAAATCTGAGCACAGAGAGGTCCAAGGTGACTTGGCAGTTGTCTTTCTAAGTGTTGGCCTTTAGGAAGGACCCACATATCAGAGGAGGTGCCAGCGTGCCCCACCTTAGGACCCACAAGGACAACCCAGGAAAGATAAATATCACAAAGCATAATTACAACAGTAGCTTCTGTCATTGCTTGAGCCTCCACTGATGCCCAGTTGCAGCCTGAGATGTTTTACTTTGATTGACTTTCATCCCCACAACAGCCCTTTATCTGATCATTGGTATCCTCCATCTAAGTGGTGGGAAAACAGAGGCTCGGAGACCCCCTCAAGAGCATGGGTTTGGTCCCTCATCAGGGGATTAGATCCCACACGCCACAACTAAAGATCTCACACTCAGCAACTGAGACCCAGTGCAACCAATTAAGGAAATGTTAGAACACACACAGCCTGGAGGATTCCACTCCCTAGAAAGCCAGGGACCCCAAACACCCAGCTGTGCTCTGTCATCTCCCCCAGAGTTCAGCCGGGTAGTGAGGAGTCAGCTTACCTGACGATAACACCTTGGAAGCTGGGGTCACTGTCTGCAAAGGAACGGGCTCACCTCTCCTGCCCAGCAGAATCAAGGGCAGAAACAGTTCTGGTCCCTCCCTCCAGCCCCCAGAAGTGGAGAGCATCTCGGTCCTTACCCCTACCTCGTGGAGAGTAAAGGAGCAGCCCGAGCTCACCAGGACCCCTCATTTCTCCTGCATGAGGGGCGGATGTGTCAAAAACAATGTTGTTTGTGATAGTTTCCCTCACCTGGAGAGAGTCTTATGCCCACCCCCAACCAGCAAAGAGCATGACCTCACCAGCCAGGCACGGCCTTCACTCCCCTTTTTCACGCTCAGTGAAAAAGATGAGGGGTTTCCTAGGTATTCTTCAGTTAACACTGTGATAGGGAATTCCCTAGCGGTCCAGTGCTTAGGACTCTCTGCTCACAGTTAACAGCCTGGGTTCAGTCCCTGGTTGGGAAACGAAGATCCTGCAAGCTGCATGATGCAACCTATATATATAGTGATTTTACCCAGACCTTTCTCCAATGCCTGATAACATCAGCCTGTGTTTGGGGAATGACTTCTCAGTTACTCTTGCAAAAGCTGCCTACCAGTTGTGGCAGATTAAATCAGATCCAGAAGCCCAGACATCTTGAAGAAGGGAAAAATCAATGTAAATAAATGTAATTTCTAAATAAAATATGCTTTCACCTAATTGAAAAGTCGTTATCAATTAGTCAGATGCAACTTTAATCAGACATGAACGATTGAGGAATTTGAAATGCAGAGGACGAACACAGGTTGGCATTTTAAAACCGTCGAGTCTCTGGCCATTAGCCTTGAAAGCCTTTTACCAGGTAACTGAGCTTTAATTCCCAATATCAAACCAAGAATAAAATTATTTTAATTATGGTCAACTGGGTAAGGAACTGACGGTCTAATTGCCGAGCAGTAATTCTGTATTCTGGCCCCGGGAGATGCACACCTGTGCCCAGTGCTTCAATAATTCATTAAACACCTCCCTGTGCATCGATTATCAAATCGTGCGTCTTGATTACTTAGGAAAGTTAGCCTTGTGAAAAAGGCTTCTACCAACCATCAGAACATGGAAAAAAGCCTATAACCTATTTTATGTTTGATTTTCATAAAGAGAATATATACTTTTACAACCACTCTAAGTTATCCAGGGCACATTTGTCAAAGGCAAGATGCAAGCTAATTTCAAGGGGTGCAACTTGAATAATTTACACACAATTATGGAGAGGTGGGTTTAGGGTTCCTACCGTTCTAATTCTTACTTTTGCCAGCTTCAATACCCTTTTTTCCCCCCACAAACTTGATGAAAAATTTAATAGATTGGGATCAGTTCATCAAAAGTATATAAGAATTCTAAACATTTTGCCTCTACTTTTGTATTTTTAATTAATTTTTATTGGAATATAATTGCTTTATCATGTAGTGTTAATTCCTACATACAGCAAAATGAATCAGCCATACGTGTATACACATACGCCCTCCCTTTTGGACTTCCCATTCAGGTCACCGCAGTGTATTAAGCAGAGTTCCCTGTGCTGTACAGGAGGTTCTCATTAGTTACCTATTTTATACATAGTATCAATGGTGTGTATGTGTCAACACCAACCTCCCAATTCCTCCTCCTGCTGCTGCTGCTGCTGCTGCTAAGTCGCTTCAGTCGTGTCCAACTCTGTGTGACCCCATAGACGGAAGCCCACCAGGCTCCCTGTCCCTGGGATTCTCCAGGCAAGAACACTGGAGTGGGTTGCCATTTCCTTCTCCAATGCATGAAAGTGAAAAGTGAAAGTGAAGTTGCTCAGTCATGTCTGACTCTTAGCCACCCCATGGACTGCAGCCCACCAGGCTCCTCTGTCCATGGGATTTTCCAGGCAAGAGTACTGGAGTGGGGTGCCATTGGCTTCTCTGCCTGATTCCTCCTACCCACCCCTTTATCCACATTGGTATCCACACATTTTATCTCTATTTCTGATTTGCAAACAAGATCTATACCATTTTTCTAGATTCCACATATACGCATTAATATACAATATTTGTTTTTCTCTGACTTAACTTCAGCCTGTTTGACACTATGTCAGGTTCCTTTAAATATCAATGTATTTATGGTCCAGGATCAGATTTTATCTTTATGTTCCCATGCTGCCAAATTCAATGCCTTGAATATACATCAGTTCAGTTCAGATCAGTCGCTCAGTCATGTCCGACTCTCTGCACCCCCATGAACCAAGGGACTCTCAATCATAAATTGATGCTTTTCTCAATAGGTTATTTGTCACTTTGATAGTCTATACTTATTTTTGTATTTCCACTACTTTATCCAAAATACCAAAGTGAACAAAAATATTATGAGGAGAGGAAAGGCAACTGAACAAATACAAAAATAGAGTCAGTAGATGGAAAAGTTAAAAAAAAAAAAAAGGATATTTTCCTACATACATAGAGAAGACATTCCACAAATGTCTTTTGAGTGGTAGATCTACAAAAGATTAGAAGAAAATTAGAGAAAAACACATCTTCAACTTGAGAGCAATGTTTTTGTCCATGCTGCCAATAAAAAGGAGCAATTTTGCTCAAAGTGAAATTTAACTCTTCCTCTTGTTCTAATCCAACCCCCTACCTTAAAGATAATGTTAAGAAAATGGCTGGATTAGTGTCAGGGTGAGAAACATAAATGAGAAAAGAACAATTCACTGGTAGAATGATCCACCCTCGATAGCCAACAACCATCTTCATGTGGCCTACTAACTCAAAAGGACAAGACACTGAGGATTTCACCTTCTAGCATTCTTATTATCAACAGTCTTCTTGATCCTATAGTTTTAAATGGATTCTAAGGGCCAATGTTGACACCAGAATTGAGTCAAGGATAATGCATCTCAGTGCTACTCCTTGGAAGGAAAGTTATGACCAACCTAGATAGCATATTAAAAAGCAGAGACATTACTTTGCCAACCAAAGTCCGTCTAGTCAAGGCCATGGTTTTTCCCGTGGTCATGGATGGATGTGAGAGTTGGACTGTGAAGAAAGCTGATCACCGAAGAATTGATGCTTTTGAACTGTGGTGTTGGAGAAGACTCTTGAGAGTCCCTTGGACTGCAAGGAGATCCAACCAGTCCATTCTAAAGGAGATCAGTCCTGGGTGTTCACTGGAAGGACTGATGCTGAAGCTGAAACTCCAATACTTTGGCCACCTCATGCGACGAGTTGACTCACTGGAAAAGACTCTGATGCTGGGAAGGATTGGGGGCTGGAGGAGAAAGGGATGACAGAGAATGAGATGGCTGGATGGCATCACCGACTCGATGGACATGAGTTTGAGTGAACTCCGGGAGTTGGTGATGGACAGGGAGACCTGGCGTGCTGTGATTCATGGGGTCGCGGAGAGTTGGACATGACTGAGCGACTGAACTGAACTGAAGGGCCAGTGTTGACACCAGAATTGAGTCAAGGATAATGCATCTCAGTGCTCCTGCACTTTATCTACTTTGGAAAGACACGCCTCCAAAATAGGAACTCCATTTAGTAGACACTTGTCAGTGCATGTCTGCACAGCATGGAAACATACTTCCTAGTGTGGAAATCTCCAGGGGCAGCGTGGGGGGTCTGGGGGGGGGCGGGGCAAGCCCAGAGTTCTGCTGCCCTCCCACCTCCCAGGTGTATCTGTGATCCATTGGAGGTCAGTCAGGGACTTTGAACCTTGAAGGAATATAATTACCATGTGCAAAATAGCTAGCTAGTGGGAAGCTGCTGCATAGTGCAGGGAGCTCAGCCTGGTGCTCTGTGATGACCTAGAGGGGTGGGAGTAGGTGGGAAGTGGGCAGGAGGTGCAAGAGGGAGTGGACAAGTGTATACTTATGGCTGATTCATGCTGATGTATGACAGAAACCAATACAACATTGTAAAGCAATTATCCTCCAATTAAAAAAGAATAAATTAAAAAAAAAAAAAAAAAAGAACAGATCTGGCGCTCAGGGCCTGAGCTCATTCATGGCGGGGGTGGGCTCAGAGACCAGCACACGGCCGCAAGCATCCAGGGCAGAGTCCGGCGCATGGCACTCTGTCCGCAGGGGTGTGCCCCTGGTGGCCTCACTTCTCAGACCGTTCCTGGAGAGGAAGCTGGTCTTGGCCATGACCTTGCCTTTTAACTGCCCATGTGTTTTAACACTTGCATAATGTGAGCCACCTGAGGTCTTTCGAACAAAATTCCTTCTCTGTGTAAGTTAGACAGAGTGGTTTCTTTTATTTGCAACCAAAGTGCTACTTTGTAAGAAGAATAAAACACAATTTTTAAACTTTTTTTTTAATGTGGACCATTTTAAAAGATTTTATTGACTTTGTTACAACATTGCTTCTTGTTTACATTTTGGGGTTTTGACCACAAGGCATGTGGGATCCTAGCTCCTCGACTAGAGGTTGAACCTGCACCTTCTGCACCAGAAGGCAAAGTCCTAACGACTGGACCTCCAGTGCTCAGTCGTTCGGTCGTGTCCATCTCCTTGTGATCCACGGACTGCCGGCTTCCTCTGCCCATGGGGATTTCTTAAGCAAGAACACCGGAGGGGGTTGCCATTTCCTTCTCCAGGGAATCTTCCTGACCCAGGGATGGAACACTTTTTCATTTCCTGCATCGACAGGCAGAGTCTTTACTACTGTGCAACCTGGGAGGCCCAGGGGCTGCCAGGGAAGTTCCCCTAAATTTTTTTTAATGTAATTTTCTCATAAATGAGGTGCTTTATTTTTTTAATTTGGGGCATTCTATTGAATATTCGTGTATATGTTCTGCTTCATCCCAGCACACGTTAATCTTTCCATATGCACATTGTAATAAATCTAACAATATATAAATAGAATCTGGTAGTTGATATGAAAATAAGAAACCCTAGGGTTGTCTCAGTCTTTTAAATGCTACACAAAGCTACTTACTGAGAGCATCTTTCTGTCATGGGTTCCCAATCCCGGGTTCCCTGTCAAGAGCATCTTTACTGAAGTGAATTCCAGCACCGCCGTGGGCCTGGCTCAAATACAACCTCCAAGAGCAGTGGAATTCTGCCCTTTCCAGGGTCACTCTTGGTGGAAACGTTTTCAGTTCCTCAAAGTTGGATGTGTTACTTTGCAGCACACTCTTGGTTTTATTTCTTTTTATATACATAGTTTAATTATAATAGTATATTAGTTTCAGCTGTACAATAGAGTGATTCTATATTTCTATAGATTATACTCCAGTTAAAGTTACTATAAAATAATGGATCTTAGATGTACAATATATCCTTATTGCTTATTTACCCTATGCATAGTAGTTGGATCCTCTTAATCCTCTAACCCTATACAGCCTCTCCCCACTTTTATCTCCCCTAGCTTGTTCAGTAGATTTGTGAGTCTGCTTCACTTTTGTTATGTACATTCAATTGTTTTACATTTTTTTAGATTCCACCTAAAAGTGAAATCCTTGAAAAGGCAACCTACTCCAGTCGGCAAGAGCCTGGAGAATCCCATAGACAAGGAGCCTGGCAGGCTACAGTCCATGGGGTTGCAAAGAGTCAGATATGACTGAGCAAGCATGCATGTAGATAAGTGAAAAGATAGAGGATTAGTTTCTATCTGACTTGCCTCACTTCGCATGACATCCTCTGGCTCCATGCATGCTGTTACAAATGGCAGCACTTTATCTGTCTTCTTTTACTCTTCTTTATGGTTGAGTAGGACTCTGTTGGGAGAAGGCAATGGCAAGCCACTCCAGTACTCTTGCCTAGAAAATCCCATGGATGGAGGAGCCTGGTAGGCTGCAGTCCGTGGGGTCGCTAAGGGTCGGACACGACTGAGCGACTTCACTTTCACTTTTCACTTTCACACATTGGAGGAGGAAATGGCAACCCACTCCGGTGTTCTTGCCTGGAGAATCCCAGGGACGGGGGAGCCTGGTGGGCTTCCGTCTATGGGGTCACACAGAGTCGGACACGACTGAAGTGACTTAGCAGTAGCAGCAGCAGGACTCTGTTGTGCGTGTGGACCACAGCTTTACCATTCACCTGTTGGTGGACACTCACCTCTCCTATTACTACTGCTACTACTAAGTCACTTCACTCGTGTCCAACTCTTTGAACCCCTGTGGACTGTAGCCCACCAGTCTCCTCCGTCCATGGGACTCTCCTGGCAAGAACACTGGAGCGGGTTGCCATTTCCTCCTCCAGGGGATCTTCCTGACCCAGGGATTGAGCTCGCATCTCTTATGTCTCCCGTGTAGTCGGCAGGTGATTTACCACCTGTGCCACCTGGGAAGCTGGTTGGTGGACACTTAGGTTGCTTCCATATCTTGGCTATTGTAAATGCTGCTACGAACAGTGCGATACATATACCTTTTTAAATTTGTGTTTCTGGTTTTCTTTGGATGTACACATTTTCAAATACAAAAATTTGACACAGTTTAGCAGTTGCTTGATTGTCTTCATAGGGCACATCTCCCTGCAGTCGGCGCTCTCCTCGGATATATATAGCTACATCCTATAGTTACCAAGACTCTTGAGAGTCCCTTATACTGCAAGGAGATCCAACCAGTCCATTCTAAAGGAGATCAATCCTGGATGTTCATTGGAGGGACTGATGCTAAAGCTGAAACTGCAATACTTTGGCCACCTCATGCGTCGAGTTGACTCACTGGAAAAGACTCTGATGCTGGGAAAGGTTGGGGGCGGGAGGAGAAGGGGACGATGGAGAATGAGATGGCTGGATGACATCACCGACTCTGTGGACATGAGTTTGAGTGTACTCCGGGAGTTGGTGATGGACAGGGAGGCCTGGCGTGCTGTAATTCATGGGGTCGCGGAGAGTCGGACACGACTGAGCGACTGAACTGATAGTTACCAGAGACTCTACTAGAAGTCTCTTTATGCTTTAGCAAAATACTCTTTGCCAGCTGAATTATAGTAAAAAGTGGTCTTTAATTGGGCATTTAGAGAAATGTACAGGTATTCAAGTTAACGCCACCACCAGTTGAAATAACTCAATGGGTAGGGGAAAGAATGTCAAATTAAATTATCCAACCAGAGAATCTGTTGATAAGTGGAGAAAATGTAATTATTTGATGGTCATTCTGTTAAACATACTATTTTTTTTAAAAAACCTGGCATTTTCCTTTGAAAGTTGTTATTGTGGATTATTATAATGAGCAAAGAACCCTTAACAGAAAAAATTTTGCAGATGAAAGTTCATTTTTGCTTTGACAATAAAAAAAGGTGGAAATATAGTAAGGTGGGGGGACTTCCCTGGTAGGTCAGCTGGTAGAGAATCTGCCTGCAGTGCAGGAGAACCCAGTTCAATTCCTGGGTCAGAAAGGTCCCCTGGAGAAGGGATATGCTACCCACTCCAGTATTCGTGGGCATACCTGGTGGCTCAGATGGTAAAGAATCTGCCTGCAAATGCAGAAGATGCCGGTTTGATCTCTGGGTCTGGGAGATCCCCTAGAGGAGGAAATAGAAACCTACTCCAGTATTCTTTCCTGGAGAATCCCATGGACAGAGAAGCCTGGCAGGCTACAGTCCATGGGGTCACAAGAGTCAGACACAACTGAGCAACTAAGCACAGCACACAGCATAGTGAGGTGGAAAGTCTGCAACACATCACCTTTGGGGGAGGATCCAAGGTCAAGGGTCTGAGCTAAGACACGCAGGTGTATTGGAGTCATGGCCAAAGTGATCACACATAGTATTTCATGGAGGGCATAAATAGTGAAGAACTGGCGCTGTCCTGAAACTGCTGACCTAACTCTCAGACAGTACTAAATGCATGAAGTGTCGGTGATAGTTTAGCCTGCAGTGTCTGGTAATCACTATGGCCTTCAGTAAAGAACCGAGTTTAAATTAAATTTCGCTTATGTTCTTAAGATTACACTATGAGCCATGGCAGAGTCATAGAAGAATGAAGATAGTGATGGGTGTGTGTGTGAGATAGCTGAGATATTATTTTAAATTATCTCTTTAAAAATATTACAGTCCAAGTTTTGAAGATGACATGGTAGATTTTCATCACTGTCAAAGCTATTTCTAGACTCCAGTCAGTATAGGAAATATAACTGATGTATCAAATGGAAGTTTTAGCAGCTTAGCCAGTGCTGAAAATATAATGCCTGTTTCAAAATGTTGAATTACCTTTGAGGCAAAGATCAAATGGTCTAAACATCAGAAAATGTAAAACTTCTAACCAGAGAAAAATTACTCTTCCCTATTTAAAAATAGGAAAAATATTTATTGACATGTAGCAAAAGATCCTTTTGGATGAGACAAAAAAAATTCTTTCTATGAAAACATTGGCAATTTTCAAAAGATTTTAAACAAAAAATACATAATACTGATAGTCAAATTTCTCAAGACTAGTTTTCTTACCCTTTATACGTATGACTGTAACTCCAGTGCCAGAATCAGAGGCAATTGCTTCAAAATACTTTCGGATTTTTAATATCCTCAGCACTAAAAATAAGGCTATGGCTTTTCCAGTGGTCATGTATGGATGCGAGAGTTGGACTGTGAAGAAAGCTGATCGCCGAAGAATTGATGCTTTTGAACTGTGGTGTTGGAGAAGACTCTTTAGAGTCCCTTGGACTGCGAGGAGATCCAACCAGTCCATTATAAAGGAGATCAGTCCTAGGTGTTCATTGGAAGGACTGATGCTAAAGCTGAAGCTCCAATACTTTGGCCACCTCATGCGAAGAGTTGACTCATTGGAAAAGACTCTGATGCTGGGAGGGATTGGGGGCGGGAGGAGAAGGGGACGACAGAGAATGAGATGGCTGGATGGCATCACCGACTCGATGGAGGTGGGTTTGAGTGAACTCCAGGAGTTGGTGATGGACAGGGAGGCCTGGTGTGCTGTGATTCATGGGGTTGCAAAGAGTAGGGCACAACTGAGTGATTGAACTGAACTGAACTGAACTGAACTAAAAATAAATATATCCCCAATAAGTGAGCTATAAAAACAATGTATAAGTTAAATCTGAAGCATCAGAGCAAATATTTCTGTTTGTTTTCTACAATGCTCCCATTTCTGAAAGAATGAAAGTAGGGTCCATGATGTACTTTAATCTTCAAATTTTTATTGACTATTTTAAAGCATTTCTTTATTAAGAATCACATGGAAAGTCTCTAGCCACTGAATTCAAATTCTTCAAGCTGAGAATTTTCAACCCATCAATTGGATCCATAACTACAAGTTACAATTTACTATTTTATTTATTTTGGGGGGCTCCAAAATCACTGCACACAGTGACTGCAGCCATGAAGTTAAAAAACTCTTGCTCCTTGGAAGGAAAGCTATGAAAAACCTAGACACCATATTAAAAAGCAGAGACATCAATTTGCCAACAAAGGTCTCTATAGTCAAAGCTGTGGTTTTTCCAGTAGTCATGTATGGATGTGAGATTTGGACCATAAAGAAGGTTGAGCACCAAAGAACTGATGCTTTCAAATTATGGTGCTGAAGAAGATGCTTGAGAGTGCCTTGGACAGCAGGAGATCAGTCTATCTTAAAGAAAATCAACCCTGAATATTTACTGGAATGACTGATGCTGAAGCTGAAGCTCCAGTACTTTGGCCATCTGATGCAAACAGCTGACTCATTAGAAAAGACCCTGATGCTGGGAAAGACTGAGGGCAGGAGGAGGGGGTGGCAGGGGATGATATGGTTGGATAGCAAAGTCAGTGGATATGAATTTGAGCAAACTTTGGGAGATGGTGAAGATCAGGCAAGCCTGGTATGCAGTCCATGAGGTCACAAAGAATCAGACTTGACTGAGTGACTGAAGAACAACTTAAATTTTATGAATTTGAATGTTTTTACACTAACTTCTCCCCCCAAAAAAGCCCATACGAAACCAAAAGCATAAAGAAACATTCTCAGGCATCAAGGCTTACAAGCACTCATTGTCTCCTTCCCCCATTGCCCTGCTCACACAGTACTGAGAAGCAAGCAAGCCCTGACAACTCTCTTCTAGGCTCCACCAGTCCCTTCTCTGAATCCCTGTGTTTCATCACGAGCCATCCACTGGTTTATTCCTGCAGTGGGATTTATCGAGCAGCCACGATGCACTGAGCGTTACTTTAGGTACTTGGGAGGCAAAGATGAACTGAAACACAGCACTTGCCCTCTGGCAGCTTAGAGTCCATCCAACCCATCAAGAAATGCAGAAGCACCACTTGCACAGAACTGTAGATTACACAGAAATACACATTTTTAAAATCGTGCAAATACAGGGAGTTCCCTGGCAGTGCAGTGGTTCGGATTCTGTAGTTTTACTGCTGAAGACCTGGGTTCGATCCCTGGGTCAGGAACATATATATATACATATATATATACATATATATATATATATATTACATATAAAGTGAAAGTGAAATCACTCAGTTGTGTCCGACTCTTTGTGACTCCATGAACTGTAGCCCACCAGGCGCCTCTGTTCATGGGATTGTCCAGGCAAGAATACTGGAGTGGGTTGCCATTTCCTTCTCCAGGGGATCTTCCCAACCCAGGGATCGAACCCAGGTCTCCTACATTGCAGGCAGATGCTTTATCCTCTGAGCCACCAGGGAAGCCTCATATATAGATATATATGTAGTCAAAACAACCGTCTCAGCGCCTGGCAAATATATATTTCTGTGGCAGAGGGAGATGTGAGTTGCTGGCCCCCCTTCAGGGTGGGACTTGCTGTTTCAGCTGCCAGAAGGGCTGTGCATGGACACCCCACTCCGGTCCTCCCCCCAGGGATGTCCCAACCCCCTCACCGGAGGCGCACCCTGCCCGTGGCAGCCGCATCCAGTGAGTGACTGAAGGTGAGTCTGTTGGTTCCCACACCCTGCCCCCCACGGACAGACTGAGCTGCCAGAGGGGAAGGCTGTCCTGCAGGCTTGCATACAGCCCCTGCTCTCACCTCAGTCTGGCTGCCCCCCTCCCTTCCACAGGGTGGATTCCAAGGGCACTTTCTAAAAAAAGAAAAACAAACAAACAAAAAAACAGCAACCCTGCTGCCAGAATCTGCTTCTTGGAAAAACCAACTGGCAACACTTCTTAGATGAGTTTAAAAAAGGAACTATGGTTAGCAGATGATCCAGCAATCCCACTCCTGGGCAAATACCCAGACAAAACTCCAGTCATTCAAAAAGACACACGCATCCCAGTGCTCACAACAGCGCTATTCACAGCAACCAAGACAAGGAAGCAACCTAAATGTCCACGGACGAACGAATGGCTGAGAGATGGATGCCCATACATACCATGGAATACTGCTCAGCCTTATAGAGGATGAAAAGTGCCATCTGCAGCAACATGGATGAATCCGGAGAGCATCGTGCTCAGTGAAATAAGTCAGACAGAGAAAGACAAGTACCACACCATATCACTTACACGTGGAATCTAAAATACACTTACCTGTCAAACAGAAACTGACTCACACACAGAAAACAAACTTCTAGTTCCCAAAGAGGAAGTGGGGGTATAAATTAGGACTCTGATACTAACAGGAAACCACCACCATATATAAAATAGCCAACAAGGACCTACTGGATCGCACAGGGAACTATAATGACTATCTTATAATAACCTATAAAGGAAAACAATATACATATATGTTGTTTCCATTTGTTAGTTGCTAAGTCATGTCCAACTGTATGTGACCCCATGGACTCCCGCCAGTCTCCTCTGTCCATGGGACTTCCCAGGCAAGAATACTGACGGGGTTGCCATTTCCTCCTCCAGGGGATCTTCCTGAGCCAGGGATCGAACCCATGTCTCCTGCCTGCATTGCGGGGGGGGGGCGGTGGATTCTTTACCACTGAGCCACTAGGGAAGCTGTGCACACACACACACGCATGCACGCACACACAAACACACACACACGTATACATCACTGAATCACTCTGCTGAATGAAACACAAGAAGCAAATACACTTGTAAATCAGAAAAATGAACCATGGCTCTAGCTTTCTTGTACTGGAATGTGACTGCCAGGAATATGTACTGGAGACCACTGCATTAAATTTAATAACAGTAATTCACAATAGCCTCACAGGCCAACCAAGGACACACGCAGTGTCAGTTTGAAGGGATCTGTAGCCCTCTGCTTATTCAATCCCCACAGAAGCCCTACGAGTGGGCCTGTCATTGCTCCCTCTTATCTGCTGGGTGGCGAGAAGGACAGGGCCTCCCTCACACTCCTGCTCTTCCTGTGCTGCTTCCAGGCAGTGCGACTCCAGGTCTGGCCTCCTGACCACCCTCTCGCCCCACTTCTCGAGTCCTCTGGTGTATGCACAGCATCACTAGCATCTACATGGAATGACACAGTACAAGCACTGTCCGATGATAAGTGACATCTGCCACTGGGAAGCCTGGGCTACATGCCAGCCCTGCTATGGTTCTCAACAGCATCAAAGGATTGTTCTAACGTCTCTGTGACTTAGACCTGACTTGGGAGTCCTGTTTCACCAATAAGAAAGGAAGTTAGATTATGTGACTTAAAGTCACACCTCGCAAGTAGCAGAGATGCCCTCAAATGTAGCATTTCTGTCTCTAAAACAAGTGATTTCAAAGTTCAGTTAGCTATTTAGATTGATGTAACTATATTTAATCGGGTGGCTCAGCAGTAAAGAGCTTGCCTGCAATGCAGGAGATGTGGGTTCAATCCTTGGGTCAGGAAGAGCCCCTGGGGAGGACCTGGCAGCCCACTCCAGGATTCTTGCCTGGAGAATTCCGTGGACATAGGAGCCTGGCAGGCTATAGTCCATGGGGTCACAAAGAGCCGGACACAGCTTAGCGACTAAATAACAACAATCTATGAAAAAATTCTCACCTACAATGGCTAAAGTCAACATCTTGGATGTCCATCATTTTTAGTTCTTTCATCTGAGACACTCTCCAAACATTCCAGAAACGTGGAAAAAGGCACTGACCCCCTCTGTCAATGAGCACAGCCCTGGCTATGACCCAGGACCTTCTCTCCTAAACCCACAGGACTTGAACAGACTCCAAGCACTTTCTGGATCCCCCTGAATGTGTACTGGAGCTTCTACCCAAAACGAAGAGAACGCATTCTTCCCTTTCCAGCTGACGCTGTGAATGAACCACATTTTGCATTTGATTCTGCTTTTAGAGTGCCGATGCCAATTCTACAAAATCCCAGTTCACAATGTATACTCAGATGATGTCCTATTCTGCCTCTTGAAGATGGATTTAATTTCTAGGAGACCATTGAAGCTTTTGGCCCAAGAATAACGGATTAAATTTGGATTAAATTTAGCCAGCAGCGGTCTCTCCTAGGGTTGAAATACGGGATTGGGGGGGAGGGGGTACAGGATGTTTTCCTTTATGTCATTTCTTTTCATGGAAGTGGAATTACATGAGTTTGTCATCTTGGGAAATATAGGGTTATAAATTCCTCCTGACAAGAAAGGGGGAAAAGGCATCGGAATCACGTTGCTGTGACCAAAGCGGGCTGCGAGGAAGGAAGAAGAGTTCCAACGCCTACCGCCAGGCAATGCCAGCTTTTCGTTGACAGCCACAAAGAATAAGACTTCCGCGGGCTCACTCCCCACTTCAGAAATGCACACACTCTTCATCTCTGTCATCTGCTGCCTGAAAATGGCTTCCTAGCAGCAAAAGGTGAGCTGGCCCTCCGGGAATGGTTTCAAATATAAATGACTTAGGTCCTCATCCAAGGTGACCTGTGGCTGATGCCCTTCTCGTCCACCCCAACCCCCTCGAGGGCACTTCATTTTTTCTTTATTACTTTTTCCCTCCAAGGGGAGGTTATGGTCCAGAAAAAACGCTACCAATCAATGGAGATTCCTGACGACGGGCCCAGATGTGTACCCTCTCTCAGGCCCAGCTGCACCTGTTTGCCCCTTTGCTGGACACCAGGCCCCTCTGTGGTGCCTGGAAGAGGCTTTGAGAAGGCTGCTGTGAGACCCTCCAAGAACAAGAAGAGCAGGGACAAATCCCACAGAGCATGACTTAGCCATCTATTTACTGCTGCGGATAGCGGACAGCCCCCTGCACAAAATGTTTGCGTCTCCTTCCCCAGGAGGCAGGTTCACCCTCCTCCGTGATCTGGTGTGAAAATTGCAACCATTCACCTTTCTCTGGAGAGTTACAACCCAAAACCACAGTGACAATAGCCTCATCTTTCAAAAACTCCAATAAGAATCATGGAATTCATCACAAAGGAAGTGACAAATGTCCTTGAAGTAACTTCTAAAGATGCAATTCCACAGTCATTTAAAAAATAATGATTGGCAGTTCAAATTCAAAAGATATAGGACAGAAAAGAGGTGCTTAGCTTCTACAAAGTCAGGTCACATCCATCACACTGAGCCATTCGGCATGACTATTCAGTGTGACTTTCTGCCAATGGAGGCCCAGTTTCCATGGGGGAGACTGGAAAAGGCATTGGAACAGCTGAGATTCAAAAGCTACCTGCCTGTATCGTGACACTGTTACTGAGTCAATGCTTACACTGCTTACTACATAACAGGCAAATAAATTGAGAGGAGGAATCAGGGCAAGGAATAGTGACTTTTCCAGAAAGCCAGCAGACCAAGAAGATTGTGGACTAGTGTCCCAAAGAACCATCTTCCCAAAGTTGGAATTCAGGCTTCTTTTACATTAAAAGGGGAGAGGGTGTGGCAGGTTGCTGTAAACTTCATGCAGGAGTCCTTTGTTCTGTCCATGAAGATCTGGTTACAATGTTTTCATAAGCCTCCAAGAAGACAAATGTTATTCTCTGTTCTGCAACTTCTTATCTCTATATACATGGGAAAGTGTTATACCCTTTAAGATCAGAGCCTTGAGAATGGGCTGTCCTATGTATTTCAGTCTATAGGCAACGTTGACTTGTAGCAAAAACAATACAAATGTTTAAGAAAAAGAAACAGATCCCATATGGAGGCAGATTTTGTTCTTCCCAGGTACAGTAATTGATCTTCATGACAATCTGTAAAATCCCTATTTCACAGAGGAAACACTGAGGTTCACAGACACTTGGCCTTTGCTCAGGCAGCTACAGCCAAGAGAGGCAGAACTAGAAGCAAACTTGAATATTCCTGCAAAGCCAATGTGGTTTCCTGCACCGGACTTCAGTAACATATCAACTTCTGTGAGGGTTTTGCATTAAAATGAAATTTTCTTCAGTTATCCTAAACTGTCTGCCTACTAAGTTGCTTCAGTCATATCTGACTCTTTGCACCCCCAGGGATTGTAGCCCGCCAGGCTCCTCTGCCCATAGGATTCTCCAGGCAAGAACACTGGAGTAGGTTACCACGCCCTCCTCCAGGGGATCTTTCTGACCCAGGGGTTGAACCCGTGTCTCTTAAGTCTTATGCATTGTCAGGTGAGTTCTTTGCCACTAGAGCCACCCAGAAAACCCTATCTAAACTACTTCCTTAAAATATTTCAAATGAGAAGAACTCTTTTCTTTGTCAGATAAAGTGGTGGCTGTGTGGGTGTCTATGAATTAGAATTACCATACTTTTAAATGAGAAGCTGATTGACCAAACACTATTTAAATTAAAAAGATGACAACGTGGTGATGCTCTCACTGCATCTAGTCCTGGTCAATTATGTGAGCACTTCATAAATGAAACTTTATTGATATTTTATAATTAGTTTTTTTATAATTAGATTCACCAAAGACTTATTCACCTCTGGGAAGAGTTACAAGTTTTGAAGAAGAGCAAAGTGAAAGAAAATGTCATCATTCACAGATAGTAAAATTTGAAGCAAAGATAAAAATAAAATTCACATGCACATAAGAACCAATTCACACGTATATAAGATTCAATTGTTCTTTTTAAAAAATCTGATTTCTTGGGTCCTAGAGGTATGAATCCAATAGATCTCAAGGAGGTTCTAGGAAGGTTTTATTTCTGTGCTGTTCTCATGAACCCACCTCCCCAGCCACACTTGCGAATCCACTGGTTGGACGGTGAGTGGAAGGCTTGGGGAGGAAGCAGGTTTTCAGATAAGAGCTGAAGTTTAGAATTTGCAAGATGAGCTAAGGTAACCCTCCCTAGTACTGCCTTTGAGTAGGAACACTATTAGCTGTGGGCTTCCCCTGTGGCTCAATGGCAAAGAATCCACCTGCCAATGCAGGGGAACAGGAGATGCCAGTTCAGTCCCTGGATGGGGAAGATCCCCTGGAGGAGGAAATGGCAACCCACTCCAGTATTCTTGCCTGAAGAATACCATAGTGAGGGGAGCTCAGTGGGCTACAGTCCGTGGGGTTGCAAAGAATCAGACACGACTATATGACTGAGCAAGCATGCGTTGTTAGCAGTAACATATAATTAAGTTCTGCCTTCAGAAATCATCGAGAGTGATAATAAATTAGTGGACACTAATTTGACTAGCTTTTAGACTGATGCTGCTTTATTGCCTCTTACTATTTGTAGCTACAATAAAACCTCATTAATAGAGAATTTCATGGGCTGAAGTGACCCTCTCAACTATTAAAAACAAAATGGTTAGTGGAAGCAATAAGGATTTTTTGGTCATCAATTTAGCGAACAGTTTCTTTTTAGTATAAGGGAGACAGGGAAGTCCTTATATTTATTACCGTAGGAATGTACATTTCTGTAATGTTTCAATCATTCTAGAAAATAATTTGGAAATTTGTCCTAATAGTTTCCAAAAACTTTAGCTTAGCAATATGTTAAATCCTGAAGAAAAATGTGCATGAAGATCTATAAACAAATGTTTATAATGGTGAAAATCTGGAGATAATATGAAAATGAAAATAAAGTGAAAGTCGCTCAGTCGTGTCGGACTCTTTGCAACCCCATGGACTGCAGCACACCAGGCTCCCCTGTCCATCACCAGCTCCCAGAGCTTGCTCAAACTCATGTCCATCGAATCGGTGATGCCATCCAATCATCTCATCCTGTCATCCCCTTCTCCTCCTGCCTTCAATCCTTCCCAACATCAGGGTGTTTTCCAATGATTCACTTCTTCTCATCAGGTGGTCAAAGTATTGGAGTGTCAACTTCAGCATCAGTCCTTCCAATGAATATTCAGGACTGATTTCCATTAGGATATACTGATTTGATCTTCTTGCAGTCCAAGGGACTCTCAAGAGTCTTCTCCAACATCATAGTTCAAAAGCATCAATTCTTCGGCTATCAGCTTTCTTTATAGTTCAACTATCATATCCATATATGAGATGTGAAAACCTACTTCCTCCCCACTACTGGAAAAATCATAGCTTCGACTAGACGGGCCTTTGTCAGCAAAGTAATCTCTTTGCTTTTTAATATGCTGTCTAGGTTGATCATAGCTTTTCTTCCAAGGAGTAAGCATCTTTTAATTTCATGGCTGCAGTCACCATCTGCAGTGATTTTGAAGCCCAGAAAAATAAAGTCAGCCACTGTTTCCATTGTTTCCCCATCTGTTTGCCATGAAGTGATAGGACCAGATGCCATGATCTTAGTTCTCTGAATGCTGAGTTTTAAGCCAACTTTTCCATGCTCCTCTTTCACTTTCATCAAGAGACTCTTAAGTTCTTCTTCGCTTTCTGCCATAAGGGTGGTATCATCTGCATATCTGAGGTTACTGGTATTTCTCCCGGCAATCTTGATTCCAGCTTGTGCTTCTTCCAGCCCAGCATGATGTACTCTGCATATAAGTTAAATAAGCAGGGTGACAATATACAGCCTTGATGTACCCCTTTCCCAATTTGGAACCAGTCTGTTGTTCCATGTCTGATTCTAACTCTTGCTTCTGGACCTGAACACAGATTTCTCAAGAGGCAGGTAATGGTCTGGTATTCCCATCTCCTTAAGAATTTTCCACAGTTTGTGATGATCCACATAGTCAAAGCTTCTGGCATAGTCAATAAAGCAAATGTTTTTCTGTAACTCTCTTGCTTTTTTAGTGACCCAATGGATGCTGGCAATGTGATCTCTGGTTCCTCTGTCTTTTCTAAATCCAACTTGAATATCTGGAAGTTCATGGCTCATATACTGTTGAAGCCTGGCTTGCAGAATTTTGAGCATTACTTTGCTAGTGTGTGAAATGAGTGCAATTGTGCAGTAGTTTGAACATTGTTTGGTATTGCCTTTCTTTGCGATTGGAATGAAAACTGACCTATTTCAGTCTTGTGGCCACAGCTGAGTTTTCCAAATTTGCTGGCACATTGAGTGCAGCACTTTAACAGCATCATCTTTCAGGATTTGAAATAGTTCAACTGAGCTATAAATGGCCGCAAATAGGGAAATAAGAAAATTATGGTATGTTGGAATATAGAATAGAATACATTTCTTTTTAAGTTTCATATAAAAGTTTAAAATAATATGAAAAAGAAGCTTTCTATGGAAAGTTAATGCTTTAAAATCATCTTAAACTAAGGTATTACTTTTCACTAGGTTAACCAAAAATGGAAAAGAAAAAAAGCACCTCTAAAAAGAGATCATAAAAAAATATTCCAAGGTATTAAAAGACTTATCTTTAAAAGGTGAGATTGTGAATAATTAGCATTTGTTTGCTTTTACATTTTTCAGGCTTTCCCCAGGGGAAAGTATGTCTTTTATAATTTTATAAGTAATTTTCTTCAAAAATAGGAAGACAGGCTTTTTTTTCAATGTAATACAGGCCACAATTTCTATTTCTGGGTCAGGAAGTTCCCCTGGAGAAGGGATAGGTTACCCACTCCAGTATTCTTGCCTGGAGAATCCCCGTGGACAGAGGAGCCTGGAGGGCTGCAGCCCAAGGGGTCGCAAAGTTGGACATGGCTGAACAACTAAGCACAGCACAGCAGAGGCCACAGTTACAGATTTTCTCCTAATGCTCTAAAAAATGAAGAGAAAATATTGTTTCCTGATTTTTGATGTCTCACAGTGTGTCAGCTGGCTTCCCATAGGACAAGCCAGGGAGAAGACACCATAGGGACAAGCCACCGTCTCCTTGTCCCTGACCCCAGAAGGGGGATTCCATGGTCTCTGCCAACATTTATTCAATCAGAACACCGTCCAGAGTCACTCAAGAGGAGTAGGTCACACAACAGGATGAATGCAAAGACAGGGACAACTGGAAGGATGCTGACCCCGAAGGGGTCTAGCATGAGGTCTGCCTTGTTGACATGGGAAAGATGTTCTCTTCTCCCAAGCAGAAAATGTAGACAGTGCCCTCCAAAGGAAATTCTTCTACTGTGTATAAAGCTTTATCACTCATAAAAGCTCAGTCTCATCAGGTGTCCCTGCCATGGACCCCTGGCCCCCAGGACCCCTGCTGGAGGAGCTGTGGCCTGGGGAGGTAGGGGGCATGCATGCCTGAAGTCTGGAGTTTGGAACACATTTGCAAGAAAAAAAATATAGACAGTCAATGTTTTCCCAGGCCAACGACATGAAGCCTATTTAATACAAACCTTAAAACTTCAATAGGAACATGAACCTTAAAAAAGTACAATGCTACTATGTCAAGAAGCATCAAATCTGATAATATAATTGATCATCATTCTGTGGAAAAATACCTTTTTAGTTCTAAACAATTGACCTACAGGTAGACATTAGGAACATAATCACTTATTATCTGGCCGCGTATGTGCACACAAAGGTATTAACAGCTGAATGCCTTTAGGATAATTTCAAGGATAAATGATCAAATTCTGAAACCCATAAAATAGAACAACTGTCTATTTCACCCCAAATAGTATAGTCAACAATAGCAGCAACAAATTTTCCTGTATATGAAAAGGGAACATAAGGCCATTCTATCCAGTAGATTTCAGTTTGTTGTTTTAATAACAGTAATCACATGGAATTACTAGTCTAGTAGCATGAGCTGAGCTCTGCAATGAACCTCTCACTTATAAATAGGGAGTTAGGGAGTTACAATTATTACTATGGTCACTGCTAATTTACAGACCAATATCCCATAGCACATTTGCCAATAATAGCCATGCACACTGGGGATTCGATAATTGCTGGAATGGAAATGATGAGCTTTAACATTTCCAATGAAACCAATCATAACTATAATTCTGGACAGCCCAGTTTTTAGGGTTTTTATGCTCTTTCTATAACCATCAATTTGTTGTTATTTAGTTGCTAAGTCACACCTGATGCTTTCACAATCCACCTGCTATGAGGAGATGTACATTCAGTTTCTGGGTTGGGAAGATCCTCTGGAGAAGGAAATGGCAACCCACTCCAGCATTCTTGCCTGGGAAATCCCATGGACAGAGGAGCCTGACAGACGACCGTCCTAGTGTCACAAACAGTCGGACATGACTGAAGCAATGCACAGACTGTAGCCCATCAGGCTCCTCTGTCCATGGGATTTCCCAGGCAAGAATGCTGGAGTGGGTTGCCATTTCCTTCCCCAGCAGATCTTCTAGACCAGGGAGGGAACCCATATCTCCTGCGCTGGCAGGCGGAGCCTTTACCACTGGGCCACCCGGGAAGCCTACCACCACCTGAGCATGATGATATATCTTCTATCCTACAGTGTACTGAATTTCTCTCTTTTTTCTTTCCCTCTCTCCATCTCCCTTTGCCTCTCTGTCTCCTTCTTTTCTATTGCTCCCAGGCTGAGGCTTCTGATAACTATGCACTTAAAAAAGTCCCACAGATATAAGTCACAATCCCCTTTTGCCTCATTCGCATTGAAGGGCAGTAACAAAGGGATTACATTTTCTTCTGCTTGTAGCTTTAAAGCAGCCACTTGACCTCTAGCAACCTTGAACCAAAATTTACTTCAGAGGTTTGTCATTTCAAGGGCCGAACGTGATGTTGCACTTCCCTTGAGGAATTTATTCTAAATCAGTCTCTCAGGTTTATTTGGGTTTTCACCTACTATCTTGGCCTCAAGTATATGTTTTCCCTTTTTTTTTCTCTCATTGGATCTAGCAATACATCATATTCCATTCTATGGCACTCAAAAAATGAAATATTTCATGTTTATATTTTGCCCAGCTCAAGTAGATAAACAAATGAGAAATTTGTGTGTATTCTATTTTTTTTTTTTTTTTGTGAACAAGGAAACGTTTGCTTTGTGTGTGTGTGTTTGTGTGCATGTGTGTATGTCTGTATATTTATTACGGTCATTCTAAGTACTTCCCTTTGCTGAGACGGATAATCCTGCTTCATTTGGTTAAACTGCTGTGTTATTATTTAGGTTGTGATGGAATTATTTTTCCCAGCAAATGTTCACCGAGTGCCTGTGTGAGTCAGGCACTATCCTAAACTAGGAGCTGGGTAAGCAAATGAGACGTTCTCTGTTCTTGCTGAATTTTCACTCTAATGAAGAAGATGGTAACTTGATGCCACACAGATATCTTTTCATTTCCCCTCGCTTTGGTTAAGAATACAACCACCTCTCTAGAAATCAATTTCCAGACATACAAATTATGGGAGACTTTCCAGGGAGAACACATGATTGGGGAACTTGGAATTGGTTTTTCACACTGTCCAGCTTCTTCCTCCACCAGCCATTGAGGCTGGGAGACCCTTTATCCACTGGACCCCCACCTTATCCCTAGGCAACTGGATTGTGTCCAGTGCCTATCATGTGTATAAAGGTGATACTCACATTTATTTCTTGGCTCACATTTCTTCTTTGGACTAGCTTTCCTTGAATTAGATCCATATATTATACTGCCTTTGGCTTTTTCTCTTGAGATATCGTTAAGTCATCTCCATACACAGGACCTGTGTCTGGTCTGCAGGACCCTGAAGCCCTGGTCCTCTTGCACTGCTCCAACTCCTAAATAGGATACCATGCGTCTGTAAGCCATTCAGGTCTGAGCTCTAGCATCAGTTCCCACAGCTGCCCTACCTCAGTCCCCCTTCCCATCACTCCCTGTTTGCTTAGTAGCCTGCGTCTCCCTTTCAATGTTCTTGCTACAAGTTATAACCATGTCCTGGTGTGGATATGAATGTTTTAATACAATATACAAAGACTAGTGTAGCTCTGACAGTTATACTGTAGCCATTAATACAGCCCCAGTAGTGCTTAGAATCAGTACTCAAAAACAAGGTTTTGCAGGGCAGAAATGGAGACACAGACAGAGAGAACAGGCTTGTGGACACAGGGCAAGAAAGGGTGTCATGAACTGAGAAAGTGGTGTTGGCATATATGCATGACACGTGTGAAACAGACCACTGGTAAGACGCTGCGGCATAGCACAGGGAGCTCAGCTCGGTGCTCCGTGCTGACCTGGGGGGGTAGGAGGGTGGGGGTAGAGGAGAGGCTGAACAGGGAGGGGTATATGTATACATACTGCTGACTCACACTGCTGTACAGCAGAAACTAAAACACCGGTGTGGTGGTGCACATAGGCATGCCCGACTCTTCACAACCCCATGGACTGTGTCCGGCCAGGCTCCTCTGTCCATGGGATTTCCCAGGCAAGAATACTAGAGTGAGTTGCCATTCCCTTTACCAGGGAATCTTCCTGACCCAGGGATTGAACCCTCATCTCTGGGGTCTCCTGCATTGGCAGGCAGATTCTTGTCACCTGGGAAGCCCAACACAACACTGTAATGCAATATATAATAAAAGAAATAAGTGTTAAATGGATGAATGAATAGCACTGGATTCGCTGCTAAGAAGAAATGACCGGCTGCTGGCTTCCTGTGCGCTTCGGCAAGAGTAAGAGCTCATTCTGAGTCATGAAGGGGTAACCGAAAGAGTGTGTGGGGCCCAGCTGCTTGCCAACAAACAGACCAGGTAGGGGGAAGGAAATGCTGCTTTCTTTCAGATGCCGGCCACTGCAGAGGGGTCGGGGGAGGGGAGTGGAGAGGAGGACCGACATCCGTCCAAAGCCCAACTCCCTCCCCTGGCAACCAGTGGACAAGAGCTTTTATAGCCAGAAAGTGGGGGCTACACGCAGAAACAGCACAGTCAGCTCCAACAGGCATCTTCATATTGCTCACCAGTCTGGTCAGTGACATCTTGGTCATTTCAGGTGTAGTTAATCTTCTGTTCCAGGGTCCATTTGTTCCCATTTCTTTGAGGCCGATCCTCAGAACTGTGGTGGCTTTTGTTGTGGGTCCAGTCCTTCACTATGCTTAATGAGTACATTATTATTATTTGGCCTCCTTTCACTGTTTTCCTTTGCTTATGCATTTCTCTGATTAAACGTATTCTGAGTACAGTTTTCCACAGACAAAAGGCGGGCAGAGTACACAGGGCAGGGGGTGGCAGGGATCAGAAGTCCTGCCCTGCGTCAGTCCAGCACGACCGAGGAGGCTTACGGGGAATCTGGAGACTATGACACCATCCAAGGCACGCCGTGAGGGTTATTTTGAAGTTTCCTTAAACTTCTCCTCCAGAGGACTGAGCAGAGTCCATTCTGAAAACTTCTCTGGCCTGGTCCCTTCTGAGAGGCAGGAGTCACAGGAAGGAATGGGGAGCAGGGATTCTTCTCCAGCTGCCGAAAGAAAGAGCTGTGAGAAGCCCCTGCCTGGTCTCCAAGCCCCCTCTCTGGTCTCCGCTAGCAAACTGAGAGCAGTCACCACCGCAGACCACAGCAGCCGTGGAGCTTTCCTTCACCAGCCACTACTCAGAGCAGCTGCCAGTAAGACTTTCCAGCACGAGGATGGTCCCCAGACGTCTGCTCCAGGAGAGAGCAGAAATGAGGGACGCCACTGCGGAGACAGACAGACACCCGCCACTGAGCCACCACTGCGGAGACAGACAGACACCCGCCACTGAGCCGTCACTGAGGAGACTCCCTGTCTCTGGATGGCAGCAATCTTCATCTCACAAGGAGAGATGATAACAACTGACCTCAGGGAAATATGATTGAATTAGAGGCTTGGAAACTTTAGGTTTGGCTCAACTCAACATATAAATGTGTGTTTCAGTTCAGTTCAGTCCAGTCACTCAGTCATATCCGACTCTTTGCGACACCATGAATCACACCACGCAGGCCTCCCTATCCATCAGCAACTCCCAGAGTTCACTCAAACTCATGTCCATCAGGTCGGTGATGCTATCCAGCCATCTCATTCTCTGTCGTCCCCTTCTCCTCCCACCCCCAATCCTTCCCAGCATCAGAGTCTTTTCCAGTGAGTCAACTCGTCGCATGAAGTGGCCAAAGTATTGGAGTTTCAGCTTTAGCATCAGTCTTTCCAATGAACACCCAGGACTGATCTCCTTTAGAATGGACTGGTTCGATCTCCTTGCAGTCCAAGGGACTCTCAAGAGTCTTCTCCAACACCACAGTTCAAAAGCATCAATTCTTTGGTGATCAACTTTCTTCACAGTCCAACTCTCACATCCATACATGACCACGGGAAAAACCATAGCCTTGACTAGACGGACCTAGATATCTGAAATCAAGAACCTCCTAGAGCAATGAAAATAAACACAAAAACAAATGGGACCTAGTTAAAAGCTTTCACACAGCAAAGGAAACCATAAATAAAACAAAAAGACAATCCTTGGAATGGGAGAAAACATTTGCAAATGCAACAACTGACAAGGGATTAATCTCCAAAATATATAAGCAACTCATGCAGCTCAATATTTTTAAAAAAGGCGAACAACCCAATCAAAAAGCAGGCAGAAGATCTAAATAGACATTTCTCCAAAGAAGACATACTTATGATCCAAAGGCACATGAAAAGACGTTCAATATCACTAATTATTAGAGAAATACAAATCAAAACTACACTGAGGAATCATCTCACACTGGTTAGAATGACCATCATCAAAAACAAAAAATCTACACAAATACATGGTGGGGAGGGTGTAGAACAAAGGGAACTCTCCTACACTGCTGGTAGGAATGTAAATTGGTACAACCACTACGGAAAACAGTATGGAGGTTCCTTGAAAAAGTGAAAATAGATGATTCAGAAATCCTGCTCCTGGGAATATACCTAAGGAAAACCATAATTCAAAGACACATGCACCCCACTGTTCATTGCAGCACTATTTACAATAGCCAGGGCATGGAAGCAACCAGCAACAGAGACATGGATAAAGAAGATGTGGTACATGCACAAATGGAATATTACTCAGCCATTAAAAGGACAAAATAGTGCTATTTGCAGCAACACAGATGGACCTGGAGATTGTCATATTGAGTGAAGCAAATAGGACACAGAAGGACAAATATATGACATCACTTGTATGTAGAAACTACAAAGAAAGGGTACAAATTAACTTATTTACAAAAAAAAATAGAGTCATAGATGTAGAACACAAACTCACAGGTACCAGGAGATAAGGAGGTCATGATAAATTGGGACATGCCACTTTACATAAAATAGATAACTAAGAACCTGCTGTACAGCACAGGGAACTCTACTCAACACTCTGTAATGGCCTGGATGGGAAAAGAATATGTGTGTATAGATATATAAGAGTGTATGTATGTCTATGTGAAACCGATTCATTTTGCTGTACACCTGAAACTAACACAACATTATAAAGCAACTATAGAGCTGCCAGGCTCCTCTGTCCATGGCATTTTCCAGGCTAGAGTAGGTTGCATTTCCTTCTCCAGGGATCAAACCCCTGTCTCCTGCAGATTCCTCACCTCTGTGCCACTTGGGAAGCCCCACTTTCCAAAGCAGACTCTGCCAAATGTCCTAGATGCCACTGGTCTAGAAATGTATCCTCTTCGCAAAACAAGGGGAGAGGATCCAAGGACCTCTGATATCCTCTCCAGCTCTGTGTTTTCACCTTTTTGTTTTATGCTTTCCTCAGTAACCTCCAACAACCTCTAACAAGGTCATTCAAAAGTGTCAGCCCAGCATTCAAGAACCTACATAATATGACCCAAATTTTCCTCTCCAAATGTGTTCACTGCATATATCTGACATGTCAGTCACCCTTCTCTACACAAATATACTAGGTGATTCCCTCCCAGTGCTTTGCATCTTCCTCAATGCATTTCCTGGTCCTGTCTTAATTTAGGTCAAGAGCAAGTGCCCCAGCTCCACAATGCCGCCGCCATTCACCTTAGTCCTTAGAGATGGCTAAGGTCCTGCAACAATTCATGTGTACACTCACATGACCCTTGGATGATATCGGGTTCCTTGAATATCTCTATGTGTATTTTAAGGCTCTTTAAACACAGAGAATAGTTTTCGGACCTTTGTGTCTCCCACAGGATTTAGTTACAGGGACTCTTCCAGCGGTCCAGTGACTTAAACTCCTAGGTCCCAATGCAGGGGGCCTGGGTTCAGTCCCTGGTCAGTGAACTAGCTCCCCTGTGCCCCAACTAAGAGTTCACACGCAGCAGCTAAAGATCCCACACGCTGCAATTAAGACCCAGCACAGTCAAATAGATAAATAAATAATGTTTAAAAGAATGTAATCATAAATATCGTGAAATCAAAAAAGCTTCATTAAGTGAACATAACCCCAAAGAATTAAAATGAATGATAAGTTTAGTCAATGGTGTAGGTTAAAGGGGAAGACCGGGGAGCCTTTGACACCCCAATAAATACATCCTTGTCCCTTGATCTGCCTCCTCTTACCAGAGGCTGCTTCTGTATCCTACATTCATCACATTGAAATACTCTAAACATCACTATCACACTTTCCCTGTTCTATAGCCACTTATAAAGTCTTTTATAAGTGGCCCAGGGTTCAAGGCCAAAGTCAGCCTTTTCTAGGAGAATTCCCCTTGCCTTTCTGGCTGGAATGAATTTCTCTCTCCTTACTCTTGCTTTCTCACTTTCTGTGTCCATCTTTTATGATCTTGAATTATAGTTAGTTCTATTGCCTCTCTGAGTCACCCCAGTGAGTTGCAACCTCCTTGAGAATGGGAACTGCTCATTTCATGTTTCTCTTTTATATCTCTCAGAATATCAGCACAGACTCTGCAATAGTAGGTGATAAAATAATATTTATTAAATTATCTTGGGAAAGATGCCCCAGCAAATTTAGCCAGACTTTATGCTGAAGGAGATGGATGACTTACTATGCTCACTTTTAGAGAGTGGATTTAAAAGAAACTGTGTTCTAAATCAGAGCAAAACTGTGTTTTATCTCAAACAGAAAGCAGAAGAGAAAATGTGAAGAGGGCATGATTATGCATGTGGAAAACCAGTTAAGATTCTGAAGACTTTCAGAAAAGAAAAGAATTTTAAAAAAGATACATAGAGACTGATGTTACAAATGGTTTTCTTCAAAGATGGCTCACATTCCATGGATTGTCTAAGTGACAGAGATTCTCACTCTCATTTTTAATGTTAGCATTTTATATTTATTTTAACTTGTATTAGAAAAAAATACAGTAATGATGTTAAGGATAATTTTGCTTAAGATGATGGTCAATTAAAATTTCACATGTAAAGGAAACAAAATGCAAATCATAGTTCAAATAATGTGCGGCATAGTAAAAGGTGCGCGACAACTACTAGCAGCCACAGCTTAAGAAGGCAGTCCCTTGTTCTAACAGGAAACAAGGTCATGACCTCTCAGAGTTCCTGTTTCCTCAGTCCTACCATTTAACCTTGGGTCACTTCCTAAGGGTCTCTGAATACAAATCAGAAATCGCTCTCAAGGGTTTTCAATACCTTGGGGTATTTGCTTTTTAAAAGAAGACATTACATCACTAGTTGTTGTTGCTTAGTCACAAAGCAGCGTCCAACTCTTTGCAGCCCCATGGACTGTAACCCACCAGGCTCCTCTGTCCATGGGCTTTCCCAGGCAAGAGTACTGGAGTGGGTTGACACTTCCTTCTCCAGGGGGTCTTCCAGACCCAGGGATCGAAACTGCATCTCCTCCATAACAGATTCTTTACTGCTGAACCACCAGGGAAGCCCACATAATCAGTTACTCATGCAATTTCTACCAACATCCCTGAATTTCCTCTACCTCTATCTTTTCATTTTCCTGCAGCTCTGGTTTCCTGAAGTCCCTGACTCTTGCGGAGCCCAGCAGCTCCGGTGATTGAGCGTCTTTGTCCCTGCTGATGGGCCTCTCTTCTTCCTGAAAGGGGCATGCTTCTTCATTTGAGCAAACTCCCCTCTGTCTGCAGCGCCATCATGAACTGTCAGCATGTTTTCCATCTCAGTCTCTGGTGGTCCACATCCTGGCGAGTGTTCCTTCCCAGGGACCCAGCACTAAGCTCTGTGCAGCCCACTCATCAAGGACAGTTGATCTCTCTCTCTCCGAAGGCTGAAGTTTCTAACACAATACTGTCCTTGGCATCACTGATTGAAAACTGTGTCATGGGTTGCCTTGTTATCCCCACTTACCGTCAACGTCTAATCAAGGTATAGTCTTCCCAGCTGAATCTTAGGTAAATGATTATGTAAGACTGCTTCTCTGACTACTTGATGATCCCTGACCTTGCTGTTTTATTCAATGAGTTATTGGACCAGCTCACATATGAAAATCAGATTCAGTTCCAAAGTGCCAGACAGATCAGTCTGATAAACAGGAACAAACAATGTAGTGAGAACCAACTCTTTCAAAAACATTAGATCATACATCCTGGTAAGCTTTCAACTTGTTTAAAATATCATATTTGTTGTTGCTCAGTCACTAAGTTGAGTCTGACTCTTGGCAATCCCATGGACTGCAGCACTCCAGGCTTCCCTGTCCTTCACCATCTCCCGGATCTTGCTCAAACTCATGTCCATAGAGTCGGTGATGTCATTCAACTATCTCATCCTCTGTCGTCCCCTTCTCCTCCTGCCCTCAATCTTTCCCAGCATCAGGGTCTTTTCCAATGAGTCTGCTCTTTGCGTCAGGTGGTAGCATCAGTCCTTCCAATAAATATTCAGAGTTTATTTCCTTTAGGATCACACAGGTGCTTATTTTCCAATCTTCTCACTTTTTTGCCTTCTACACACATGCTTCTAAAGGAAACAGAAAACAATGATGCAAATTCAACAAAACAGCAGAAGTCAGCACCATCATTTCAAGACAGGACCATATTCTTTGTTGCTGTTCATCATCTGCTGCTGCTAAGTCGCTTCAGTCGTGTCCAACTCTGTGTGACCCCATAGACGGAAGCCCACCAGGCTCCCCCGTCCCTGGGATTCTCCAGGCAAGAACACCAGAGTGGGCTGCCATTTCCTTCTCCAATGTGTGAAAGTGAAGTTGCTCAGTCGTGACCGACCCTTACCAACCCGACGGACTGCAGCCTACCAGGCTCCTCCATCCATGGGATTTTCTAAGCAAGAGTACTGGAGTGGCTTGCCATTGCCTTCTCCAGTTCATTATCTAGAAACAGGAAAATTATCTCTGTAGACAAAACATGAAGGCGCTGGAGGAAGAAATGGCAACCCACTCCAGTATTCTTGCCTGGAAAATCCCATGGACAGAGGAGCCAGGCGGGCTCCAGTCCATGGGGTCACAAAGAGTTGGGCACGACTGAGCAACTGAGCACACACGCACCACGCCGCAACTAGAGAACGCCTACACAGCAACGAAGACCCAGCACAGCCAAAAAGTAAATACAATAAAGTCTAGGAAAATGCAGGCTTTGGCCCCAACCCCGACCCTCAGACCCTGCATCAGAGGTTCCCCAATGGGGCTTTGAGATCTGCCACTCTCTCTAGCACCAGATGATTCTAGAGGCCATTAAGCTTTTAGAACCACTTCCTAGAAGGAAACTCTTCGGGAAATGCTGTGACTGAATACATACCTAACTTCCACGATCTGTATTTCTACATGGATACGGATGCTATAAGAAACAAAATATACATTTATTTAATTGTTGCCCCCAAAAAACATGATGGCACATTGACTACTGTTTATCCTCCTCTCTCTGCCTGGCTTGCCGACAGCTTCAAACCAGGAGCAGGTGGTTCAGAGGGACAGTAACTGTGCAGCCTCATCAGCCTCGAGCTCTTTCATTCTTTATGGTGAAGTGGATTCCCATGTTTTTTTGTCATGTCTATTTTTGAGAAACCACTTGCACAGCTTTTACAAGATGTCACTATGCCTCTGGTGCAGGTGAGGGGGAATCTAATTTCATTACAGTTAAGTGCCTGCCTCTCATCACCCGCCAGTATAGCATAACATGGTACATTGTGGAGCTGAAATAAATAGGAAGGAGGTGGGTTGCGACGCCTTTTAGGAGAAGCCAAATTACTTTGGGCCACACATCTGCCTCTTCAGTTCATCCTATTTGCTACCGTTTCACAACCTAATTACAGGATTTTCTGGAAATTACTGTCCGGCGGTAACAGGATGACCTGCTTTATGGAGCAGAGACAGGCAGCCCCAACGGCTTCAGCCTTCATTGCTGCCTCCATGTAATTGCATCGCACTTCCCTGTGAATCCTCCATAGGCGGGAAGTAAATGAAATATTATAATTACCTTTTATTCCCTTTCCCCTGAAGCCAGAATTAGGGCAGTGTGTGTCCAGAGGAGAGAAGTAGGGGGTGAGGCCTTTAAGAATAATCCTGGTGGTCTGTTCAAGGGTAAGTAAGTAGTCCCATCCCCAGCCTTTTGGCTGCACACAAACCACATCAATAGCCGCACGTTTTGTTCACTTAGCAAAGTGTAAGACCCCATCTGTTTAAATCAACATCACAGTGAGACACATTGGCGCAACCCTGAAGAAAATGTCTATTATAGCAATATATATGTGCAAGGCACAAGAATGCAAAAAGATTTATCTGAAGGAAAGAGACAGGTGAATAGAGCCAAAAGAGCGAATGGGCACTTTCAGGCTATCCAAAAAACATACGAAAGCTCATTTCTACTCCTTTTGAGACAATTTTATTGGAGACATTTCAGTGAGATGCCTAAGCGGGACCTGAACATTGGAAAGGATGAGTGAATTTAGGGCTGTAGTTCTCTAGGCTTTTAGAAACTGCTTTTCCAATCCAACGAGCTTTAATGGATGAGATAAAAGCAATTCTCTGATTTAAGTTCTACTCATGAGCCTAAGTATGAAAATAATCTCTAATTCAACAAGACTTTTATTTTTATTTTTTGATATGGACAATTCTTAAAGTCTTTATTGAACTTGTTACATTATTGCTGTTTTATGTTTTGGTTTCTTGGCCATGAGCCTTGTGGGATCATAGCTCCTCAACCAGGGATTGATTGAACTTTCACCTCCTGCATTGGAAGGAGAAGTCTTAACCACTGGACTTCCAGAGAAGTCTCAAATTCTGCAAGTCTTGACTTGGAGGAAGGAAATGGCCCTTCCCTGTGTGTCCTCTGCCTTTGGTGGGGGTGGGCTGGGTGTAACTGTAGACTAATCACTAGTGATGTATTCTCCAATTGCTCAGCAGGAAGTTCTTTGAAAATAAAAAATAATGGAATTCACTGAATTTCTACCTCCCTCCTGAAGAGTTCTAAGCTGGGACAAGGGTCTGTGTCCTTGAAAAGTATCTTTAGAGTTACACTTTATGAAAATTCTATTATCTAGATATAATTTCCTCAAATGCATCTTTGAATGGCTCAGCAAGAAGTGTGATGGAAAAGAGGTGGCATTCCCTTTAGCCAGGTGCCTCTTCTGAAGAAAAAAACAACTGTAAACTGCTGCTTTCACCATGTGTGCATGCATGCTAAGCCGCTTCAGTCATGTCCGACTCTTTATGACCCCGCCAGGCTCCCCTGTCCCTGGGATTCTCCAGGCAAGAATACTGGAGTGGGTTGCGACACCCAGCTCCAGGCGATCTTCCAGACAGAGGAATCAAACCCACATCTCTTGCATTGACTCCTGCATTGCAGGCAGATTCTTTACCACTAAGCCTCCAGGGAAGACCTCACTAAGAATCAGTCATCTAATAGTCATTCAGAAAATATGCATTGTGTGCCACCCTCAGCATCATGCTCAGAGCCAGGGCATGGGTAGAAATGAAATGGCAATGCACCCACCCTCCTTGAATTCATATTGGAGTAGGGAGCCATCCAGGAAAGTACATATAATACAGCAAGGAATTGAAGCCTGATGGTGAGATGCAGAGCAAGGAAGGGCTAGACAGGGCAAGCAAAGGGCCTGGAGAGGTGCTTCTGATATCATTTGAGGAAAACCTGCAGAGATGGGGCACTTCAGGCTGGGCTGGAGCAGATCTGAGTATCGTAGGAGCAGCAGAGAGGCCAGGGGGCTGCAACAGAGCAATGGAGGAGACGACAGTAGTGGTAGCAGATGGAATCAGAGAGTGGGCTGTGGCCAGGACGGGGAGAGCCTTGTTGACTTTCTGGGACATTCCAAGAGGCTCTCTGGCTGCCATGTGGACAAGAAGCAGCAGGGGTGGGAAAGCACTTGGGAAACCAGTTAGGAGGCTACTGAAATCAACCAAGGAAGAGAGACTGGACGCACAGACCCAGTCCTCATCACAAAGCCATTTCATAACCTCCACAAAAGCTACTGAGTCAAGCAAGGGTTGTCATTTTGTGTCAACTATCAGCTGAGTGTGGACGGTGATTGCTGCCATGAAATTAAAAGATTCTTGCTCCTTGCAAGAAAAGCTATGACAAACTCAGACAGCATATTAGAAAAGCAGAGATATCATTTTGCTGGCAAAGATCTTTATAGTCAAAGCTAAGGTTTATCCAGTAGTCATGCATAGATGTGAGAGCTGGACCATAAAGAAGGCTGAGCACCAAAGAATTGATGCTTCTGAACTATGGTGTTGGAGAAGACTCTTGAGAGTCCCTTGGACAGTAAGGAGATCAAATCAGTCAATCCTAAAGGAAATCAACCCTGAATATGCACTGGAAGGACTGATGCTGAAGCTCCAATACTTTGGCCACCTGATGCAAAGAGCCACCTCATTGCAAAAAAAAACCTGATGCTGGGAAAGATTGAGGGCAGGAGGGGAAGGGGGTGACAGAGGATGAGATGCTTAGATGGCATCACCAACTCAATGGACATGAGTTTGAGTAAATTCCAGTAGACGGTGAAGGACAGGGAAGCCTGACGTGCTGCAGTCCCTGAGGCCACAAAGAGTCAGACGTGACTTAAGATAATGAACAGCAACCACAACACTGAGGGGCTTCCTTGGTGGCTCAGTGGTAAATGATCCGCCTGCACACGCTGACGAGACAAAGCTCAGGACGCAGACACAAATCTGACCTATCTGCTGTCCCTGCCCATCCAGGGGCCTCCCCTTCACTGCCAGCATCCTAACAAGAATGACCCCCTCCCCAGATGAACAACCAGACAACCTGAAGAGCAACCTGACTGTGACCAGTGCTAGGCAAGGCAAATGAAAGTGCTACATAGAGACACAAAATGACATTCATGAAGGAGATAAAAAATGAACAAACCTATCTCAGTGAAATAAATAAGTATTATCTTTTGAGGGGGAAAAACCTACAAACCCCAAGTGTTAAGAAAAGACAATATTGAAACAGACATTCAGTTCAGTTCAGTCGCTCAGTCATGTCCGACTCTTTGCGACCCCATGAATCACAGCACCTCAGGCCTCCCTGTCCATCACCAACTCACGGAGTTCACTCAAACTCATGTCCATCGAGTTGGTGATGCCATCCAGCCATCTCATTCTCTGTCGTCCCCTTCTCCTCCTAACCCCCAATCCCTCCCAGCATCAGGGTCTTTTCCAGTGAGTCAACTCGTCACATGAGGTGGCCAAAGGATTGGAGTTTCAGCTCCAGCATCAGTCCTTCCAATGAACACCCAGGACTAATCTCCTTTAGGATGGACTGGTTGGATCTCCTTGCAATCCAAGGGACTCTCGAGAGTCTTCTCCAGCACCACAGTTCAAAAGCATCAATTCTTCAGTGATCAGCCTTCTTCGCAGTCCAACTCTCACATCCATACATGACCATGGGAAAAACCATAGCCTTGACTAGACAGACCTTGGTTGGCAAAGTAATGTCTCTGCTTTTGAATATGCTGTCTAGGTTGGTCATAACTTTCCTTCCAAGGAGTAATCGTCTTTTAATTTCATGGCTGCAATCACCATCTGCAGTGATTTTCCCATATGTAAAGTAGACAGTCAGTGGGTATTTGCTGTATGATGCACGGAACTCAAATCTGGTGCTCACCTAGAGGGGTGGGGTGGGATGGGAGGTGGAAGAGAGCTTCAAGAGGGAGGGGACATACGTATACCTATGGCTGATTCATGGTGATGTATGGCAGAAACCAACCCAATATTGTAAAGCAATCATCTACCAATTAAAAATAAATAAGTTAACTTAAAAAAGAAAGGATAATACATTAATAGAAAGAGATAAAATATGAGTTGGAAATGGTCAGAAAAAAATAACAGTAATAATAATAAAGGAAGAGAAAATGCACTCAAGGATTGTATCAACTAGAATTCCTTTGCTGAAAGCAACAGAAACAGTCTCAACTAACTGAAACAAAAGGAGAATTTAATGACCGGATATAGTAGCTAGGAGAGATAAGAAAGCCTTCCTCAGTGATCAATGCAAAGAAATAGAGGAAAACAACAGAATAGGAAAACCAAGAGATCTTTTCAAGAAAATTAGAGATATCAAGGGAACATTTCATGCAAAGATGGGCTCGATAAAGGACAGAAATGGTATGGACCTAACAGAAGCAGAAGATATTAAGAAGAGGTGGCAAGAATACACCGAAGAACTGTACAAAAAAGATCTTCATGACCAAGATAATCACGATGGCGTGATCACTTACCTGGAACCAGACATCTTGGAATGTGAAGTCAAGTGGGCCTTAGAGAGCATCACTACGAACAAAGCTATTGGAGGTAACGGAATTCCAATTGAACTATTTCAAATCCTGAAAGATGATGCTGTGAAAGTGCTGCACTCAATACGCCAGCAAATTTGGAAAACTCAGCAGTGGCCACAGGACTGGAAAAGGTCAGTTTTCATTCCAATCCCAAAGAAAGGCAATGCCAAAGAATGCTCAAACTACCCCACAATTGCACTCATCTCACACACTAGTAAATTCATGCTCAAAATTCTCCAAGCCAGGCTTCAGCAATATGTGAACCGTGAAATCCCAGATGTTCAAGCAGGTTTTAGAAAAGGTAGAGGAACCAAAGATCAAATTGTCAACATCCGCTGGATCATGGAGAAAGCAAGAGAGTTCCAGAAAAACATCTATTTCTGCTTCATTGACTATGCCAAAGCCTTTGACTGTGTGGATCACAATAAACTGTGGAACATTCTGAAAGAGATGGGCATAACAGACCACCTGACCTGCTTCTTGAGAAACCTATATGCAGGTCAGGAAGCAACAGTTAGAACTGGACATGGAACAACAGACTGGTTCCAAATAGGAAAAGGATTATGTCAAGGTTGTATATTGTCACCCTGCTTATTTAATTTATATGCAGAGTACATCATGAGGAACGCTGGGCTGGAAGAAGCACACGCTGGAATCAAGATTGCCGGGAGAAATATCAATAACCTCAGATATGCAGATGACACCACCCTTATGGCAGAAAGTGAAGAGGAACTCAAAGGTCTCTTGATGAAAGTGAAAGAGGAGAGTGAAAAGGTTGGCTTGAAGCTCAACATTCAGAAAACAAAGATCATGGCATCTGGTCCCATCACTTCATGGGAAATAGATGGGGAAACAGTGGAAACAGTGTCAGACTTTATTTTTGGGGGCTCCAATATCACTGCAGATGCTGATTGAAGCCATGAAATTAAAAGACGCTTGCTCCTTGGAAGGAAAGTTATGACCAACCTAGATAGCATATTAAAAAGCAGAGACATTACTTTGCCAACCAAGGTCCATCTAGTCAAGGCTATGGTTTTTCCCATGGTCATGTATGGATGTGAGAGTTGGACTATGAAGAAAGCTGATCGCCAAAGAATTGATGCTTTTGAACTGTGGTGCTGGAGAAGACTCTTGAGAGTCCCCTGCACTGCAAGGAGATCCAACCAGTCCATCCTAAAGGAGATTAGTCCTGGGTGTTCATTGGAAGGACTGATGCTGGAGCTGAAACTCCAATCCTTTGGCCACCTCATGCGACGAGTTGACTCACTGGAAAAGACTCTGATGCTGGGAGGGATTGGGGATGGGAGGAGACGGGGACGACAGAGAATGAGATGGCTGGATTGCATCACCAACTCAATGGATGTGAGTTTGAGTGAACTCCGGGAGTTGGTGATGGACAGGGAGGCCTGGCGTGCTGTGATTCATGGGGTGGCAAAGAGTCGGACACGACTGAGCGACTGAACTGAACTGACTGAGGTCAAAAGGAAGCTAAAGAACACACTCAGGGAACAGGAAAATCTGGAAAGCCTTGCTGGAGGAATATGTTCATAGTTTTTGCTGGCACCATCACTGTAATAGGGCTTCCCTGATGGCCCAAGTGGAAAGAGTCTGACTGCCAATGCAGGAGATGTGAGAGACGTGGGTTTGATCCCTCAGTCAGGAATCCCCTGGAGGAAGAAATGGCAACCAACTCCAGTATTTTTTCCTGAAAAATCCCATGGACAGAGGAGCCTGGTGGCTACAATCCATAGGGTTGCAAAGAATCAGACACGACTGAGCGTGTGATGGATGGATGGACTCCTATTATAATGAAAGAAAGACCTATCTCCACTCCAGCTCAAGATTCAAGATCTTGGAGATGATGTCCTGTCCTAGCTCTTAATCCCAAGGCAGTGCATGAAGAGCTTCAGATAAGGGGTTAGCAGGGAAGTGAGAATATATTCCATCTCCCCAAACTCTACTCCAGAGGAGAGGAAGTTCCCCCAGGGAAATAATGGTATTGTTAATTAAGAGACATGAATGCTGCATTGCCAAAAAATTGCTAACCATCCACCGCAGAGGCCCCAGAGGCTACCTCCCAAGCCAGGGATTGTGGGTTCAAGCCCCACCTAGGGTAAGACTACCTTTGGGCTTCCCAGGTGTTGCTAGTGGTAAAGAATCTGCTGAGATATGGGTTCGATCTCAGGGTCAGGAAGATACCCTGGAGGAGGGCATAGCAACTTCTCCAGTACTGAAGAATCCCATGGACAGAGGAGCTTGGTGGGCTACTACTGTCCATGGGGTCACAAAGAGTTGGACATGACTGAGTGATTGAGAAGAGCAGCAGATCCACTACAGGGACATGAGCACAGGTTTGAGGAAAATATAAAAAGGGAAAGAATAAAAAAATAATTAAATGAAGAGCTTAAAAAGAAAATCATAGGTATAAATGACAAAGGAGATCAAATATATTCAAGTGTTTGCTTTTGAGATCCATCAGTGACTAAAAATGATAATATAAGAATGAGTGAAATATATTTACCTCCATAATTTACTACTACCTCATTCTTCTAAAGTTTTCTTTATTCTCTTCTTATTTTTTTAATTAATTAATTTTTACTTGGAGGATGATTGCTTTACAATATTGAGGTGGTTTCTGCCATACATCAACATGAATCAATCATAGGCATACATATGTCCCCTCCCTCTAGAACCTCTCACCTACCTCTCACCCCACCCACCCATCTAGGTTATCACAGAGCACCAGTTTGAGCTCCCTGAATCATACAGTAAGTTCCCACTGGCTATCTATTTTACATATGATAATTTATGTTTCCATGCCTCTCTCTCCATTGGTCCTACCCTCTCCTTCCCCCAACAGCAGCCCTGCTCATGTTGACAAGTCTATTCTCTATGTCTGCATCTCCACTGCTGCCTTGCGGATAGGCTCCTCAGTACCATCTTTCTAGATTCCATATATATATGCGTTAATATATTTGTTTCTCTCTTTCTGACTTACTTCATTTTGTATAATAGGCTCAAGGTTCATTCACCTCATTAGAATCTACACAAATGCATTCCTTTTATAGCTGAGTAATATTCCATTGTATGTATGTACTGCAAGTTCTTTATCCATTCACCTGTCATTGGACATCTAGATTGCCTTCATATCCTAGCTATTGTAAATAGGGATGCAATGAATATTGGGGTACATGTGTCTTTTTCAATTATGGTTTCCCCAGGATTTATGCCCAATAGTGGGATTCCTGGCTCATATGGTACTTTTATTCCTAGTGTTTTAAGGAACCTCTCTATACTGTGGTGCTGGAGAAGACTCTTGAGAGTCCCTTGCACTGCAAGGAGATCCAACCAGTCCATCCTAAAGGAGATCAATCCTGGGTGTTCATTGGAAGGACTGATGTTAAAGCTGAAACTCCAATACTTTGGCCACTTCATGCGTCGAGTTGACTCACTGGAAAAGAGTATGATGCTGGGAAGGATTAGGGGTGGGAGGAGACGGGGACGACAGAGAATGAGATGGCTGGATGGAATCACCGACTCGATGGATGTGAGTTTGAGTGAACTCCAGGAGTTGGTGATGGACAGGGAGGCCTGGCGGGCTGTGATTCATGGGGTGGCAAAGAGTCAGACATGACTGAGTGACTGAACTGAACTGAACTGATACTCTTCTCCAGAGTGGCTGTATCAATTTGCATTCCCATCAACAGTGCAAGAAGATTCCCTTTTCTCCATACTCTAAAACTCTTAGAGGAAACATAGGCAGAACACTCTATGACAAACTGCAAGAGCTTCTATGACCCACCTCTTAGGGTAATGGAAATAAAAACAAAAATAAATAAATGGGACCTAATGAAATTTAAAAGCTTTTGCACAGCAAAGGAAACTATAAACAAGGTGAAAAGACAGAGAATGGGAGAAAGCCCTCAGAATGGGAGAAAATAATAGCAAATGAAACAACTGACAAAGGATTAATCTCCAAAATATACAAGCAGCTCATATCAGAAAAACAAACAACCCAATCAAAAAGTGGGCAGAACAGCTGATCTTTCAGCAGAAACTCTGCAAGCCAGAAGGGAATGGCAGGATATATTTAAAGTAGTGAAAGGGAAAAATCTACAACCAAGATTACTGCACCCAGCAAGGATCTCGTTCAAAATTGATGGAGAAATAAAAAGCTTTTCAGACAAGCAAAAGAGAATTCAGTACCACCAAACCAGCTTTACAACAAATGTTAAAGGGACTTATATAGTCAAGAAATAGAACAGAAGAAAAAAGATCTACAAAATCAACCCCAATTAGAAAATGACAATAGAAACATATATATCAATAATCACTTTAAATGTAAATGGATTAAATGCTCCAACCAAAAGACACAGACTGGCTGAATGAATACAAAAACAAGACCCATGTATATGCTGTCTACAAGAAACTCACTTCAGACCTCAAGACACTTATACACTGAAAGTAAGAGGATGGAAAAATATATTGCATGCAAATGGGAAGCAAAAGAAAGCTGGAGCAGCAGTCCTCATATCAGACAAAATAGACCTTAAAATAAAGAAAATTACAAGAGATAAGGAAGGACACTACATAATGATCAAGGGATCAATCCAAGAGGAAGACATAACAATTGCAAATATCTATGTACCCAACATAGGAGCACCTCAATGCATAAGACAAACACTAACAGACATAAAAAGAGAAATTGACAGTAACACAATAATAGTAAGAGACTTTAACACCCCACTCACACCAATGGACAGATCATCCAAACAGAAAATTAATAAGGGAACACAAGTCTTAAATGATGTATTAAATGAGATGGATCTTGTTGATATCTTCAGGACATCCCATCCAAATGCAGAAGAATATACTTTCTTCTCAAGTGCACATGGAATATTCTCCAGGATAGACCACATCTGAGTCACAAATCAAGCTTCAGTAAATTTAAGAAAATTGAAATTGTACCAAGCATCTTCTCCGACCACAATGCTATGAGACTAGATACCAGTTACAAGAAAAAAAAAACTGTAAGAAACACAAACACATGGAGATTAAACAACACATTTCTAAATAACCAACAGGCTACTGAAGAAGTCAAAAGGGAAATCAAAAAATTTCTAGAAACAAATGACAATGAAAACACAGCTCAAAACCTATGGGATGCAGCAAAAGCAGTTCTAAGAGGGAAGTTTATAGCAATACAATCCTACCTCAAGAAACAAGATAAACATCGAATAGACAACCTAACTTTACACCTAAAGCAAATGGAAAAAGAAGGAGAAAAAAAAAAACAAAATTAGTAGAAGGAAAGAAATCATAAAGATCCAAGGAGAAATAAATGTAAAAGAAATGAAAGAAACAATAGTAAAGATCAATAAAACTAAAAGCTGGTTCTTTGAGAAGATAAACAACATTGACAAACCCTTAGCCAGACTCATCAAGAAGAAAAGAGAGAAGAATCAAATCAACAAAATTAGAAATGAAAAAGGAGAAGTTACAACAGACAATGCAGAAATACAAGTATTATAAGAGACTATTATGAACAATTATATGGCAATAAAATGGATAACCTGGAAGAAATGGACAGATTCTTAGAAAAGTTCAATCTTCCAAGACTGAACCAGGAAGAAATAGAAATTATGAACAGCACAATTACAAGCACTGAAATTGAAGCTGTGATCAAAAACCTCCCAAAAAACAAAAGCCCAGGACCAGATGGCTTCACAGGAGAACTCTATCAAACATTTAGAGAAGAGCTAATGCCTATCTTTCTAAAACTCTCTCCAAAAATTCCACAGGAAGGAACACTTCCAAACTCATTCTATGAGCCCACCATCACCCTGAAACCAAAACCAGACAAAGACAAAACAAAAAAGAAAACTACAGGCCAATATCACTGATGAACATAGACGCAAAAAGCCTCAACAAAATTTTAGCAAACAGAATTCAGCAACACGTCAAAAAGCTCATACACCATGATAAAGTTGGGTTTATTCCAGGAATGCAAGGATTCTTCAATATACAGAAATCAATCAATGTGATACACCATATTAACAAATTGAAGATAAAAACCATATGATCATCTCAATAGATGCAGAAAAAGCCTCTGACAAAATTCAGCACCCATTTATGATTAAAACTCTTCAAAAAATGGGCATAGAAGGAACCTACCTCAACATAGTAAAGGCCATATGTGATAAGCCTATAGCAAGCATTATTCTCAATGGTGAAAAACTGAAAGCATTCCCCTTAAGATCAAGAACAAGACAAGGGTGTCCACTTTCACCACTATTATCCGAAGTCCTAGCTATAGCAATCAGAGAAGAAAAAGAAAGAAAAGCAATCCAGATCAAAAAAGAAGATGTAAAGCTCCCACTGTTTGCAGACGACATGATACTGTACATAGAAAACCCTAACGATAGTATCAAAAAATTACTAGAACTAATCCGTGAATTCAGCAAACTTGCAGGATACAAAACCAATACACAGAAATCACTTGCATTTCTATATACTAACAATGAAAAATCAGAAAGATAAGGAATTAATCCCATTCACCACTGCAAGTAAAAGAATAAAATATCTAGGAATAAACTCACCTAAGGAGACAAAAGAACTGTACACAGAAAATTATAAGACACTGATGAAAGAAATCAAAGACACAAACAGATGGAGAGATAGTCCATGCTCCTCGGTTGGAAGAATCAATATTGTGAAAATGACTATACTACCAAATGCAGTCTACAGATTCAATGCGATCCCTATCAAATTACCAAGGGCACTTTTCACAGAACTAGAACAAAAAATTTCACAATTCATATGGAAACACAAAGGACCCCGATTAGCCAAAGTAGTCTTGAGAAAGAAGAATGGAGCTGGAGGAATCAATTATACTACAATGCTATAGTCATCAAGAGAGTATGGTCCTGGCACAAAAACAGAAATATATGCCAATGGAACAAAATAGAAAACCCAGAAATAAACCCATGCTCCTATGCGTACCTTATTTTTGACAAAGGAGGTAAAAATATATAATGGGGCAAAGACAGCCTCTTCAATAGATGGTGCTGGTAAAACTGGACAGCTACATGTAAAAGAATGAAATTAGAACACTTCCTAACACCATATACAAAGATAAACTCAAAATGGATTAAAGACCTAAATGTAAGACCAGAAACTATAAAACTCTTATAGGAAAACATAGGCAGAACATTTAACATAAATCAAAGCAAGATCCTCTATGACTCACGTCCTAAAGTAACAGAAATAAAAAAAAAAAAGTATACAAGTGGGACCTGATTAAACTTAAAAGCTTTTGCACAGCAAAGGAAACTATAAGCAAGGTGAAAAGACAGCCCTTGGAATGGGAGAAAATAATACCAAATGCAACAACTGACAAAGGATTAATTTCCAAAATATACAAGCAGCTCATACAACTCAATACCAGAAAAACAAACAACCCAATCAAAAAGTGGGGAAAAGACCTAAACAGACATTTCTCCAAAGAAGACAAACAGATGACTAACAAACACATGAAAAGATGTTCAACATCACTCATTGTTAGAGAAATGCAAATCTAAACCACAATGAGGTATCACCTCACACCGGTCAGAATGGCCATTATCAAAAAGTCTACAAACAATAAATGCTGGAGAGGCTGTAGAGAAAAGGGAACACTCTTGCACTGTTGGTGGGAATGTGAGCTGATATAGCCACTATGGAAGACAGTATGGAGACTCCTTAAAAACCTAGGAATAAAACCACCATGTGACCCAGCAATCCCACTCCTAGGCATGTACCCTGAGGAAACCAAAACTGAAGGAGACACAGGTATCCCATTGTTCACTGCAGCACCATTTACAATAGCTAGAACATGGAAGCAACCTAGATGTCCATCGACAGATGAATGGATAAAGAAGGTGTGGTATATATACACAATGGAATACAATTCAGCCATCAAAAGGAAGGCATTTGAGTCAGTTCTAATGAGGTGGATGAACCTAGAGCCTATTATACAGAGTGAAGTGAGTCAGAAAGAGAAAGATCAATACCGTATTCTAATGCATATATACAGAATCTAGAAAAATGGGACTGAAGAATTTACTTACAGGGCAGGAATGGAGAAACAGATGTAGAGAATAGCCTTATGGACAATAGGGAGAGGGGAGGAGAGGGTGTAGGGGAGGAGAGGGTGAGAGGGGAGGAGAGAGTAACATGGTCACTTCCATCACCATGTGTAAAATAGATAGCCAGTGGGAATTTGCTGTATGGCTCAGGAAACTCAAACATGGGCTCTGTATCAACCTAGAGGGGTGGGATGGGGAGAGAGATGGAAGGGAGGTTCAAAAGGGAGGGGATATATGTATACCTATGGCTGGTTCATCTTAAGGTTTGACAGAAAACAGCAAAATTCTGTAAAGCAATTATCCTTCAATAAAAAAATAAATTAATTTTTAAAAAGTGGGTAGAAAACCTAAACAGACATTTATCCAAATAAGACATACAGATGGCTAATAAACACATGAAAAGATGTTCAACTTTGCTTATTACTGGAGAAATGCAAATAAAAACTACAATGATGTATCCCCTCACCCCAGTCAGAATGGCCATCATCAAAAAGTCTATGAACGACAATTGCCAGGGGTTTTTACGCTGAGCTGAGGGAAAGGTGGTGTGGGATTTTCTAGTAACTTCCTCCTGCAGTAGAGAAGACAGAAATGCTGCAGCCTGTGTGGTATTTTGTCTGTGGAGCCGGATAAAGGCATTTTACCGGAAAGTTTGTCAACACATCTCCTGGGTGACGCAGGACCCCAGAGAGATACTTTAGGCATCATCATTATTATTATTATTACTTTGACTGTTTCTTACTGAGATCAAAGTTACTTATAATAACAGATTAGGTCCACTACTCATCTGAGCCGAGGCACTGCGCTGAGCTGATCTTAGAAGGTAAAGAGAAAGCAGAGACAAATCTACAGAACTACATTTTGTCTGCTGCTTTTTCAAATTGCAGCTTGGCAAGAAAAAGAATATATCGGAAGCTTTTAGTTTATTTTCTATTAAAAAAGCTGAAGGAACGCAAAGAGGAAAACAGGAGACATGGTGACATCTGCTTAACAGAAATGAATTCTTCATGGCCTGTTTGACACAACATAGAAGAGTCTGGGCTTTTTGTGACAGCTAATCTGAACATCTGAGGTTGAACATAAAATCACACAAGTCCTGAATTGTCCAAATGATCTGCCCACATCAGCAAGGAAGTATAGACCAAGGAATCCTGAGTGCTTTGGCTTCAAAATAGCTGTTGGGACTCTCAGAGGAATGGTACATGAAAACAAGATATCTGAAAACAAATCTAACTAGGTTTTTCTTCTTTTAATTTTTTAAATTTTTCAAAATATCTTTTTAAAATTAATTTAATTTGACTGTGCTGGTTCTTCATTGCTGCACAGGCTTTTCTCTAGTTGTGGCAAGCAGGGGCTACTCTCTAGTTGCATGTTAAGTGGGCTTCTCATTGCAGTAACTTCTCTGGTTGCAGAGCACAGGCTCTAGGGCTTCAGTAGTTGAGGTTCCTAGGCTCCAGGGCACAGGCTCAGTAGTTGTGACATGTGAGTTTAGTAGCTTTGCAGCATGTGGGATCTTCCCAGACCAGGGATCGAACCACTGTCTCCTGCATTGGCAAGCAGATCGTTTACCAGTGAGCCACCAGGGAAGCTCTTAAATTATTTTTCTAACAGCTTTATTGAGGTAACTGCAAATTTAATATGTATAATTTGATGAGTCTGCACATACACATGAGTGATTCTTCATTGATGGGTTTAAGTTCTGCCATCTTGGGTAACAGAGGTGTTAAGAAAAGGCTTCAGACACAAGCCAAACCTGCATGTGATCCCCAGGCCCCTTCCTTACCATAAACTGCTCTGTGCTTTGTTTTCCTCATGGGGTTATTATGAGAATTAAGTAACATAAAACATGAAGGCAAGCAGAACAGTACCTGGGACTGGAATTATTTAGTAAGTTTTATGGATTTTTAGGGCTTTCCAGGTAGTTCAGTGGTAAAGAATCATCCTGCTAATGCAGGAGACACAGGAGACATGGGTTTGATCCCTGGGTTGGGAAGATTCCCTGGAGGAGGGCATGGCAACCCACTCCAGCATTCTTATCTGGAGAATCCCATGGACAGAGGAGCCTGGCGGGCTACAGTTCATGGGGTTGAAAAGAGCTGGACACAACAGCACAAGTTGTTTTTATTGTCATTAAACACCATGAATGGATAAAACTGTGATCATAAAGGCAAGCAGAGGTTGTTGTTACCTTGAGAGGCATGCTTTGAAATCAGCGAGGTTTCCGTGTCACAGAGCTCATTCCGTCTTTAACAGCATGTACATCTGTCCCACAGTTGTGTGTGGGTTTTTGTTCACACGTATCGTTCACTGATAAGACTGTAAACAATAAGAGGTCAGAGACCACCTCTTACTCAAACGCTCACGATCTGAACCATATCATACTAAGTAAAAACAGCAGTCGTGCTTCACTTTTGTTCCAGAACAGTGAAACTGTACAACTTTTACTTTTTAAGAAAATCTAGTAGAAGAATACTGACCCAAAACTATTGATCTTATCTAATTGCTTTCAGATACACCACTCCTCAGTGGTTGACTACAGCTGGACCTTGTTGATCTTTATTTGATAATGAAAAAGCATCTCTGGTTTTCTTTAGTTGCTAATTCATGTCCAGTTCTTTGCACCCCATGGACTGTAGTTTGCCAGGCTCCCCTGACCAACGGATTCTCCAGGCAAGAATGGAGTGGGCTGCCATTCCCTTCTCCAGGGGATGTTCCAGATGCAGGGAAGAAACCTGAGTATCCTTCATCTCCTGCATTGATTGGCAGGTGGATTCTTTACTGTTGAGCCACCAGGGAAGCCTGAAAGCATTTTTACCCAGGTTAAATTCCCCAGCCTTAAAAAAAAGAAAGAAAGAAAAACAACTTCTGTGATTCAGAAAGTCTGTTCTCTGTTTAAAAGGAAAAAGTTGTGTGGAGGTATATCATAGCATATGTATCAAACAGCCAGATGTTTTATAGAAAGGTACTCTGGAAACTAGGAAAAACTAACAAATACTGCATACAGAACAAGCTCTATTTTACTCTAGTGCTTATAAATGAAGGGAAGATTTTCCTAAATTATCTTTGTGACCCCATGGACTGAAGTCAACTTGGCTCGTCTGTCCATGGAATTCTCCAGGCCAGAATACTGGAGTGAGTAACCATTCCCTTCTCCAGGGAATCTTCCCAACCCAGGGATCGAACCCATGTCTCCTGCATTGCAGGCAGATTCTTCACCATCTGAGCCACCAGGGAAGCCCATTTATGAGCTAAAGGTTGCCTAAAGTTGTTACTTAAACGCAGCAGTTAAAACCAGATAATGTTAATGAGGCTTGAATCACTAGTATTGTACTCAACCACCAGTACATTTTATAGGTGACTTTTACAGTTACGTTGGAATATAGTTGTCCCTTGAACAACATGGGCTTGAACTATGCAGGTCCACTTATATGTGGATTGTTTTTCAATAAATACTGCAATACTATACTCTCTGGGCTTCCCAGATGGCTCAGTGGTAAAGAATCTATTTCAGTTTTAAAATATATCCATACTGTCTTGATGACTGTGGCTTTGTAGTAGAGCCTGAAGTCTGGCAGGTTAATTCCCCCAGTTCCATTCTTCTTCCTCAAGATTGCTTTGGCTATTCGAGGTTTTTTGTATTTCCATACAAATTGTGAGATTATTTGTTCTAGTTCTGTGAAAACTATCGTTGGTAGCTTGATAGGGATTGCATTGAATGTATAAATTACTTTGGGTAGTATACTCATTTTTACAATATTTATTCTTCCAATCCACGAACACGGTATATTTCTCCATCTATTAGTGTCCTCTTTGATTACTTTCACCAGTGTTTTATAGTTTTCTATGTACAAGTCTTTTGTTTCCTTAGGTAGATATATTCCCAAGTATTTAATTCTTTTCATTGAAACAGTGAATGGAATAGTTTCCTTAATTTCTCTTTCTATTTTCTCATTATTAGTTATAGAAATGCAAGGGATTTCTGTGTGTTGATTTTATATGTGTGTAGAGGATCATGTCATCAGCAAATAGTGAAAGTTTTGCTTCTTCTTTCCCAATTTGTATTCCTTTTGCTGTCTCGTATTCCATCTACAGTTAAAATAGAAACAGAACACAAAAGACCATGTAGAAGATAAAAAAGGACATAAATACTCTGAAAACCCACTCTGACAGAGGATGAGAGAGTTAGATGGCACCATCAACTCAATGGACATGAGTTTCAGCAAACTCTTGGAGATAGTATTGTGCCCCTTACTTTAAAATATTGCAAATAATTTTGGAAGGAGATGGGTACTGACAAAAATAAAATAAAACTCTTAGATAAAGGCAGATTATCAGTGGAAGAATATCCACCAGTGTCTCTACTGTAATTACAGTCTTATTATTGAATCTCTTTGCCTGAAAGGACTTGGGGGTTGTTATCTGCCTACAGAAAAAAAAAAAACACGTTAAGAAACTATTAACCTTTGATAACCTTTACAGTATTTCTTCAAGTTTGCCATTGCTGCCAAGGGAACATATCCAGACAGAGCAGAAAATTCATTAGACTTTAGGGTTTCAGATATCTCTATCAAGGACAAGGACAGAACGGCTGTCCCAGAGGAAAGACTGGTACACGAGGGCTCAATAACTTCCATTTTTCTTCATCTGGGTCCAGTGACCCATTCCATGAAAATGCCAGCACTGCGCTATTTCATCCAGATGAACTGGGGTTATGCCATCAAGATAAACACTGTTTGCTCAGAAAGCCCCGAAGCCCAGCATTGCTGATAATATTCAGAAGCTCCCTCTCTAGAGTCAAAGTGACATTCAGTCCCAATGACATTTGCAGAATTTGGGGACAAAGTCTTTCCACCCCCCAAAGGCAAAAACTTTGAGTCAATGGGGCTTAATCCAGGTTTAAGTTAAGGTGCACCTTAGTAGTCAGATACAAGTAGACACTTGATTAATGAGTGGTAAATGAATAGCAACTATGATTCCAATGTCTTTAGGTATCAATTTAGTTTCCTAATATTTAAATACACTCCTGAAAGCCACTGTATGTTTTGTAAGATGTACTGATACTTTGTATCTGGTACCTCTGGTAAAGAATCCACCTGCAATGTGGGAGACCTGGGTTCGATCCCTGGGGTTGGGAAGATTCCCTGGAGAAGGGAAAGGCTACCCACTCCAGCATTCTGGCCTGGAGAATTCCATGGACTGTATAGTCCATGGGGTCAAAAAGAGTTAGACAGGACAGAGCGACTTTCACTTGGCAGAAACAGGATTATGTTGGGGTTTTTCCACCCGTTACTCCCATTCATTTCCTCTTTGACCTCTCCCCCTACCCCTGGTTTTTGTGACAGGATTTGATCCTGATTTTCCTCCAGCCTCTCTGAGACCCTGCAGGAGCCTCGAGTGTTCTCACATCCCAGGTCTTCTACCGTCTCTGTCCCGCGTCATTTCATCTGACTTAAGCTGATGACTCCTACATCTAGACATCTAGACACCTATCCCAGGCCTCTCTTCTGAGTCTCAGTCCTGCATGCTCTATAAATAAATCCATCTGGCTATTGCACGGATGACTCAGAGCAAACAAGCCCAAAGCCGAACTCATCCTCCTGGCTCTTTACACAACTGCTTCCCAGTTCCAAGGAATGGCACCACCTGATTGAACCCACCAGGTTTACAAACAGACAAGGCTTGAATTCACAACCACACTTTCAACCTCCCTTTCCAAATCTGTGCTGCACTTTCCAAGTTGATCCTATGTCCCCAGCATCTCTTGGGTCCACTCCCGCTTCACTGTCTTTACTGCTTCTACTTTGAATCAGGTTCATTCCTTCCCACTTGGATGTCTAGACCAGCCTCTGAGCAGGCATCACAGCTCCTGAAGTCCTACTCCAAACTTCGGATCCCAAACGTCCCCCACGATAGTCTTCCTAAAACAGAGACCTGATCATGTAATTTCCCAGCTTCAAGCACTTCAGGGGATCCTCATTGAGTCTGAGATTGTGTGTGCCTTTGTGTGTCTGAGGGAGATAAAATGAGGATGAGAGGAAAAGAGAAGGAGATAGATATAAACGGTGTGATGTCAAACCCTCGTGGTTTGAATCCACTTTCAACCATGTGACATCAGTCAGACCCTCTCCTTCCCCAGCCTGTATTACTGCCCCCAGACCTATCTTTAGCGGAACCCTTCACACCCTAGGCTGCTGCTGTGTCAGCTGAATTACTGTGGGTTCTTTTAGCTCCTGCAGTTCTGTCTGAAATGCTTTGTCCTGTTTCCTTCTTTACCTGGCCAGCTCCTGCTCAAGGCTCTACTCAGTCTTTTCTTGCTCTGGATCACTCTCCCTAAGCCACACCCCAAGAGTAGTACAGGCCTGGGCTTCCAATTTAATAATCATTTCAATCAAAACTTGAGTGCCTTTTAGGTGTCAATCCTGTGCCAGTTGGGAATAAATAAATGTCTGGGGATGTAGAGCTTGGCCTCATGAACCACACAGGTTTGAGTGGGGCAGAGATACTGTGACGGGCGTGTCCCACACTTCAGGAGAACTTGCAGACCAGGCCCCCGGTCCTGCCTTGAAGGATCTAAGGCAGCTTCTGGAAGAAATGAAATTTCTGGAACCTTATGAGTAGACTAAGTTAGACCTGTAGTCACTCATGGTCCAAATCAAGACATTCTTAATAAAAGAGAGTGCTCATTCGATCCCTGAGTCAAGGAAGATTCCCTGGAGAAGGAAATGGCAACCCACTCCAGTACACCTGCCTGGAGAATCCCATGGACAGAGGAGCCTGGCGGGCTGCAGTCCCTGGGGTCGCAGAGTCAGACACGACGAAGCGATTTAGCACACATGTATATTCTTCTATAACACGGCAGGGCAAGGACAGGGCAAGAAGCTCCCACACAGCAACTGGGTTAAACATCCTTCTGTGATTCTGTTAACGTGTCCTCATGGTTCTCAGGCCATGTCACCTGTAATGGGGTGGGGGAGCAGCCACAGGACAACTGGGTACACGGTATCTTCTGATCTCACTCCCTTGTGTTTTTTTCTTACTTAATTTTAATTGGAGGATAATTGATATACAATGTTGTGTGGGTTTCTGCCATCCATCAACATGAATCAACCACAGGTATACATATGTCCCCTCCCTCCTAAGCCTCCCTCCCACCTCTCACTCCACCCCACCCCTCGCCCCCTTCTCGACTAAGGGCTGTTGGCAAAGCTTTAATTCCCCAGCCTCTATCAGGCTCATTTTGTGGGTAAACTTGGCCAACTCTGTAGCATGTGATGTGACCCATGATATCCAGGAAAATGAGTAGCTTCCTGTTTTCCAGCTCCAGAGAACAGAGTACAGTATGACCCCAAAAGGAGGTAAACAAACACTCAGAATATCTAAGCCATACAACTGGAGTAATAAGAGGGTAATAATATCTGAAACACCCAATTAAGGAAACCAGTGTTAGTGGCTCAGTCCTGTCCAATTCTGTGCGACCCCATGGACTGTAGCCTGCCAGGCTCCTCTGTCCTTGAGATTCTCCAGACAAGAATATTGGAGTGGGTTGCCATTCCCTTCTCCTGGGGATCTTCCTGAGCCAGGGATCCAAACCATGTCTCCTGAGACTCCTGCATTGGCAGGCAGATTCTTTACCAACTGAGCGACCAATACTTAATAGGAATCCACGCACGCGCAAGGTGAGGGGTGGGCCACTGTCTTCCATACACACTCTGCATCACGAATCCCCCAAAGGGGTATCTGACAAGTGTCTTTGTTACCAAGGCCAGGAAAGGATTCTCAGGCTCTTTTTTGTATTATCGGAACATAGCCATGAACAGAACGCACTACAGGCAGTTTTCTGTCCTGTTAATAGCCAATGGTGACCTGGTGGCTGCAATTCACAACTTGTGAAGGGATGTATAAATAGACAAATGATTCGAATCCTGGAAGCCTAGAGCAACACTCCACAATCATCATAGCACTTAGAGCTGAGACCCCCCCGACCCACCCAGCATAAATGGAGACTCTGCCTCCAAGCAAGTTCAAGCATGTGAAAGATCTTTTTACACATTATCTTCTCAGCATCTTTGTGAGTGAGGAAGAGGATAAAAAGCACCATACTCAGGGAGATGAAAAAAGCCAGTGAAAAGATTTTACAAAAATCCAAGAAGAGAGAATCTGGGCAGTCACATTAATGATCTGCTCTTTTTCTAGCAGAAAAAAATTTAGTGTAAGATGCATGCAACTTCAGAACAATGCATCTGTAGGTCTCCAGAAGCTCTTTAAATACTGAGACCAAGGCAAAAAGAAATGTAATTCTATCTCATGATTTCACTGATGGAATATAAAAGGAATGCCAAGTTGGGAAGGGAGGTTTCCGAGGTGGCTCAGTGGTAAAGAATTTGCCTGCCAATATAGAAGATGCAGGAGATGCAAGTTCCATCCCTGGGTCAGGAAGATTCCCCAGAGGAGGAAATGGCAACCCAACCCCCATGGGGTGACCTGGAGAAAGCCATGGACAGAGGAGGCTGGCATTGTGCCATCCATGGAGTTGCGAAAAGCTGAGTGACTGAGCACGCACCCAAGCTGGAAATGAGACAGCCAGCAGTGAGTCTGTCTCTGAAACTTCCAGCTGAAGTACACACTTCAGACCAAAGCCTCAACTGAAATCCATTTACGAATTTATGCCGAGATAAAGAGGAATGCGAACACGTTAGTGAAAAAGAAAAGGAACGGAAACAAATTACCAAAGCTCAGGACATATTATGGGTCAGGACAAAATGCAGCTAGTATAAACCCATGAGCACTGGTGTTGGGGCTTAGGTGAGAGAAAGGGAGGAGCCCTGTCAGTCCAACCTGAGCTGTCAGTGACAGTCAAGTTCAGACCAGAGGGGTCCGTTCCAGGAATCAGGTGATGGTGACTACCTCAAAGGGCATGACAGTTGTCTCTGAAAACGCTCCCCCCAAAAAGAAATGTCGACTTACAGAATTCACCAAATCCAGCTTTTAATGTTAAGTAGAAACACAAAGGGCTTCCCAGGAGGCGCTAGTGGTAAAGAACTTACCTGCCAATGCAGGAGACATAAGGGACACAGGTTTGATCCCTGGGTTGGGAAGATCTCCTGGAGGAGGGCATGGCAACCCACTCCAGTATTCTTGTCTGGAGAATTCCCACGGACAGAGGAGCCTGGCAGGCTACAGGCCATGGGGTCGCAAGGAGTCAGACATGACTGAAGCAACGTTGCACACAACACACTCAGAAATACAAAAATGTATGACTTAGGAGAGAACTCTCTGAGGTCTGAGTATCTTTCCCACTCTCCATCCCCACAAACTGCCAACACCCTGTGACAGCAGCCCCTCTTTGCAGAGACCTTCTGTTGCTTTCCATGTACAGCAAGTCCCTTACATACGAACCTTTAAGTTCCGAACTTTCAAAGCTGGGAAAGTGCCCCTGTGTGTCAGCTGTTGTTCTGGACCACTGTACTTTTCAAGGTACTATAAGACTAAAAAATGTTTTCTTTATTTGTAGTACTTGTTTGCTATGCATTATTTGTGTGAAAGTATTATAAACTTAGTACAGTACTACATAGTCAATGGTGTTAGTTGAGTACCTCAGCTAACTTTGTGGAACTTATGAACAAACTGGACCCATGAACACACAGAATGGAACTCATTCATATAGGGGACTTACTGTACACATGTTCTCACAAGAGTTTTTTTATTATTAGCATCCTGAATTTTTTTAAACTTTTTATTTTGTATTGTATGGCCAATTAACAATGTTGTAATTGTTTCAAGTGAACCTCAAAGGGCACTCAGCCACACATATGCATGTATCCATTCTCTCCCAAAGCCTCCTCCCCTCCAGGCTGTTACATAGCACTGAGCAGAGTTCCCTGTGATCTACAGCAGGTCCTTGTTGGTGATCCATTTTAAATGTAGCCGTGTGTCCATGTCCATCCCGAACTCAACTCAGTACTCTGTAAAGAATCTCAAAATGAGTGGATATGTGGATATGTGTAACTGAACCACTTTGCCGTACACCTAAAACTAGCACAACATTGAAAATCAACTAGAGGCCAATAAAAAACAGAAAAACATTGAAAGCGATGCTCAAAACTGCCCATAAGAGCAAGGGCAGTCTAGGAGTGGCTGATAAAGGTCAGAATTTTTTAAACAAGAGGATGAAGAGATATTCTGGGATTTGTTTCTGTCGAAAGACACTGATTTTTGTCAGTAGTGTTCATGGGAAATTAAGTAGAATTTGGATGGCCTGTATCCTCCATGCTAATTGGCATAAAAGAAATAGGAAGCAATTATGTGATACTGGGGGAAAAATAATTTTTGTCCTTCAGATGATTTTTAGAATATGAATGAAAACAATATCCTAGACTTTAGAGTTTTAATAAATTTCAACTGACATTCCTATTAGTACAACTTAGTAAAAATTTATTCTAATTGCCTTCTGTTAATCTCAATTATTTTAAACATTATCCATTTTAAGGATGATTTCTATATAAGCACATGAACTTCAGTTTAAATATCTTCTGTCTTACGATACAAGGATTGATTCAGTGGTGTGACACATTAAAGAAAGAAAAAGGCAGAAATATCCATACAATAAGCCATTCTTCAAAAACAAACAGCAGAGACTTCCCTGGCAGTCCAGTGGTCACGATTTCACCTTCCAATGCAGAGGGTATAGGTCTGATCCCTGCTAGGGGAGCTGAGATCCCACGTCTTGCAACCAAAAAACCAAAACACGTAAAAGTGAAGCAATAGTGTAACAAGCACACATTTGGCCTCAGAAGATTCTGTCAAGGGCTTCCCTGGTAACTCAGGTGGTAAAGAATCTGCTTGCAAGACAACCCATTCCAGTATTCTTACCTGGAGAATCCTGTGGACAGAGGAGCCTGGAGGGCTCAAAGACTCAGACAAGACTGAGTGATTAAGCACAGCATGGCACAAATCCTGCCAAGAGCAACTAGGATAAACACTTAGAGCTCATTTCCCAGGTTGCTTTCAGAGTTAAATAGTCAAGGAATGGCGCATCACTTTTATGCAAGTTCTTACTTTCTGACCCCCAAAGTGTAATGCTCACTCGGTCTTCTTCCTTCTTGCTCAACCTGTACTTCCTCCTTTATCTGATAATGGGTGGCTTACTCATCCTACCCCCAGTCCCACGTGGTTCAGACACTAAGTCCTGCCAGTTTAACCTGCTAAGTATCCAGCCAGCCATCACCATTTCCACAGCATCAGTACAATGAAGCCATCGCCTTGTGCCTGGACAGCTGTTGCCCCTCCCCACCAGGTGGGCTCTCCATTTCAGACCTGTCACCCTCAAACCCCCTCTACACTGCCATCGGAGTCACCGAGGCAAAAATCTGAATGCATCATCCTCCACGTTAAGATTCTTTGGTGGTGCCCAGTCTCACCAAAGTCTCAGAATATTCAGCTGGGAGTCAAAAATCTTCTTGGCTGGATCTTCCAGGAACACCTCCAATTCACTTGAATCTTGATGCAGAAGTTGGAGTGAACAAGCATTTATTTAGAGGAAAACGACAGCTTTCATCAATCTCCATGTCACCCTCGTGCTCTCCGAAATGGTTCACAAGGCCCCCAACACCCCAGCACCCTGTCCTCCTGCCAGGGTCTGTGGTCCCATCCTCTGCAATCCTTGCACCTGACTGCCCAGCTTTATCCAAGTTTCCAATGCATATACTTAAACACACAGCACACACCACACCCTGCACACGCCACTGGGGACACACCATGCTCTCTCTGTCTTCAGGCTTTGTCAGCTCTGTTTCCTCTGCCTGATACCTGATCCTTCCCTCCCCCGGCCCCCACCTCACTGCCACACCCAGGATAAGACACATAACCCTCTAGTGACACCACAGAGTCTCACACCACGTTGTGTTGATGTCGTGTCTGTCTTCCCCACTCTCCCCGGGCACCTCAGGGACGGAAACTGACTCCTCACTCTCGCATCCTAGATCCAGCACCTTGAACTTGGTGCTCAGTAATCTTTTTTTGCATTTAACCACAAGAAGGTTATTCAACGTATTCCTTGGTCATCTGTTAGGTAACTGATTAAAAAAAAAAAATCCCTGGAAAATCAACATCTGTTTAGGAACTGAACGCTTTTGTCCCCTCAAAAATGCATATGTGGAAATCCTAACCTCCACTGCAATAATATGAGGAGATGGTATTAGAAGGGGGGCTTCCCTGGTGGTTCAGTGGTAAAGAACCCACCTGCCAATGCAGGAGACATGGATTCAATCCCCAGGTGGGGAAGATCCTCTGAAGAAGGAAATAGCAACCACTTCAGTATTCCTACCAGGAGAATTCCATGGACACAGGAGCCTGGTGGGCCACAGTCCATGGGGTCACAGAGTCAGGCTTGACTTTGCAAATAAACAACAATAAGAATCTTTAAAAACACCTGACAAGTTAGGAAAGAGATCAAAGGAAAAGAGCATCAAGGCCCCCTCCATGTGGCTTCTCTGCGAGACCTTTGCCCCTCCTGGCCTGGAGACTGAGTGCTCACAGGGAAGCTCAGAGCTCTGACATCAAGCACTCCAGCAAGATGGAAGCTGTGGGGTCTCCTGTGAACCAACTCAGGAGCCACGAGGCATCACTCTGTCAGACTCTGTGGGTCAGGGCTGTCATAACCCCATCCAAGTTCAAGGACAGAGATGTAGACCTACTTCTCAATGAGAAGAGGGGCTAAGAACTTGGGCACATGTGAAAACTGCTCTTGAATGAGAACCAGAGGTGGAACCAGATGCAGGGCAGAGAGGGTGTTCCTCCCCTGCCACGTGATGAAACTTAGATGAAACTTCTCTGCAGATGGGCCGACCCAGAGGGGAAAAGAAGGCAATGCTTTTATGAAGATGTTTGTCTAAGTTACAGCTACAGCCGTTTTGCTTAATACCTCTTTTCCTCAGTCCCTGTTTCCTTGTGCTCTGTTCTGTTTTTAAGGAATTAAGAGCATCAAGCATGTGGCGGATATACGGTGTCAATTTATTAAAGAGTAAAGTTTTGATTTGTTGTTTTGCTTATTCGCTAAGTCATGTCCAACTCTTTTGCTACCCCATGGACTGTAACCCACCAGGCTCCTCTGTCCATGGGATTCTCCAGGCAAGAATATTGGAGTGGGTTGCCATTTCCTTCTCCAGGGGATCATCCGAATCCTCCACATCTCCTGCATTGGCAGGCAAGTTCTTTGCCACTGAGCCACAAGGGAAGCCCAAAGTTTTGATAAGAGGTATTAAAAATCCATGCCACTTACAGCCCATTCTAAGTTAATATAAAATACTAGGAAATGAGACCAAAATTGCCTTTGCGTTGCAGTCACTGAAGGGAAAAGGCATTATTTTGCATTCCTTACTAAGATGAAGGGGTAATGTTTTCGTAAGCAGAAACTATCAAATGTTTATTAAATAAATGAAACATAAAACAAGCTTTCCTGCCACTTCATCCATGCCTGGATTTTAACAACGAGCATTTATCCCTGGAATGAGAAGTCTTATTTGTATCTAGGAAGAAAAGCTCCCCAGGCTGCACGTGGGTTTGTTAGCTCTGAACAGTCTCTGTGACTACTGAAACAAATGATTTGCTTTGCCATTTCACATCATTAACCATGTTCTTTGTGGTGCTGGTTTTGATGGGAGGGATCAGAGCCTGGGCTGGCAACGAGGAAAGATCATTCCAAGGGCCATGGCAGCATGCACAGGAGAATGGGGCCTGACAGACCAAAACAAATGGGAGACCAGGAGCTGAAGTGAGGAGCCCTCAGCAACACTGTTAGGGATCTGTGGGGAATTCATGTCAAAATAAATGCTGGAGAGGGTGTGGTGAAAAGGGAAACCTCTTGCGCCTTTGGTGGGAATGCAAACTAGTATAGCCACTATGGAGAACAGTATGGGGATTCCTTAAAAACCTCTAGGAATTAAACTACCATATGGCCCAAAAATCCCACTACTGGGCATATGCCCTTTCCATATTCCTCGGGTACCCATGCACCCCAGTGTGCATTGCAGCGCTATTTACAATACCTAGGACGTGGAAGCAACCTAGATGCATCAACAGATGAATGCATAAGGAAGCTGTGGTACTTTGATACAATGGAATACTACTCAGACATAAAAAGGAACGCATTTGACTCAGTTTTAGTGAGGTGGATGAACCTAGAGTCTATTATACAGAGTGAAGTAAGTCAGAAAGTATGAAAGTGTTAATCACTCAGTCATGCCTGACTCTTTGTGACCCCATGGACTGTAGCCCACCAGGATCCTCTGTCCAAGGGGTTCTCCAGGCAAGAATACTGAAAAGAGAAAGACAAATATCATATACTAATGCCTATATATGGAATCTAGAAAGATGGTACTGATGAGCCTGTTTGCAGAGCAGCAGTGGAGACCCAGACATAGAGAAGAGACTCGTGAACACAGGCAGGGAAGGAGCGGGTGGGCCAAATAGAAAAAGTAGCATCAAAACACGCCTGCCTGCATGCTTGCTAAGTCGCTTCAGTCACGTCGGCTCTGGGCAACCCAATGGACTGGAGCCCACCAGGCTCCTCTGCCCATGGCACTCTCCAGGCAAAAATACTGGAGTGGGTTTCTAGTTCCTTCTCTAGGGGATCCGCCCCACTCAAGGATCGAACCCGCATCTCCTGAATTAACAGGTGGGTTCTTTACCACTAGCGCTTATTCTAATCGCTGAAAGGTTGGAAAAATCAAAGAATGATCTAGGGGATTTATAATAACACTGAAAAGTAAAGTTACTTGCTCCTTATCACACACACGCAGGTTATTTTTTCCCCATGACCTGTCTGACCTTAGATATATCCCCTGATAGCTCTGGGTCTGTCTCCTAATCTGTAAAGTGAGGTATCAGAATCTCCTGCTGACTCGCTGAATCGCGGTCCATCGCCCCCATGCTGTAGAGCTGTATTGTTACATGACGGCTGCAGGGAGAAAATGCACTCTCAAGTGTGTCCGATTCATGGCAGGTGCTCAGTAAGCTCATGGGGTGCTCTGTGATCACCTAGGGGGTGTCAGGGATGGCGGGAAGGGAGACACAAGAGGGAGGGGCTGTATGTGTACACATGGCTGATTCACTTCATTGTACAGCAGAAACTAACACAGCACCATAAGGCAATTATGCTCCAGTAAAATGAAAATTCAAAATAAAATGGCAAAAAAGAGATAAATGAGACAAGTCAATATATCAGGAGCTTTTTAGCCACTCTTTCCAAAATTCAAATGTAACCAATGATCTAATACTTAAAAGAACAAACCTGTTAGAAAAGATACTATGTTTGAATCTGCAGTATCATTTTACTCAACAATTTGAATCCTAGGTGCAATAATATGCCAGCAAATTTGGAAAACTCAGCAGTGGCCACAGGACTGGAAAAGGTCAGTTTTCATTCCAATCCCAAAGAAAGGCAATGCCAAAGAATGCTCAAACTACCCCACAATTGCACTCATCTCACATGCTAGTAAAGTCATGCTCAAAGTTCTCCAAGCCAGGCTTCAGCAATATGTGAACCGTGAACTCCCAGATGTTCAAGCAGGTTTCAGGAAAGGCAGAGGCACCAGAGATCAAATTGCTAACATCCGCTGGATCATGGAGAAAGCAAGAGAGTTCCAGAAAAACATCTATTTCTGCTTTATTGACTATGCCAAAGCCTTTGACTGTGTGGATTACAATAAACTGTGGAAAATTCTGAAAGAGATGGGCATACCAGACAACCTGACCTGTCTCTTGAGAAACCTGTATGCAGGTCAGGAAGCAACAGTCAGAACTGTACATGGAACAACAGACTGGTTCCAAATAGGAAAAGGATTACGTCAAGGCTGTATATTGTCACCCTGCTTATTTAACTTCTATGCAGAGTACATCATGAGGAACGCTGGGCTGGAAGAAGCGATTGCTGGGAGAAATATCAATAACCTCAGATATGCAGATGACACTACCCTTATGGCAGAAAGTGAAGAGGAACTCAAAAGCCTCTTGATGAAAGTGAAAGAGGAGAGTGAAAAGGTTGGCTTGAAGCTCAACATTCAGAAAACAAAGATCATGGCAACTGGTCCCATCACTTCATGGGAAATAGATGGAAAAACAGTGCAAACAGTGTCAGACTTTATTTCTTTGGGCTCCAAAATCACTGCAGATGCTGATTGCAGCCAGGAAATTAAAAGACGCTTACTCCTTGGAAGAAAAGTTATGACCAACCTTGATAGTATATTAAAAAGCAGAGACATTACTTTGCCAACAAAGGTCCATCTAGTCAAGGCTATGGTTTTTCCCGTGGTCATGTATGGATGTGAGAGTTGGACTGTGAAGAAAGCTGATCGCCGAAGAATTGATGCTTTTGAACTGCGGTGTTGGAGAAGACTCTTGAGAGTCCCTTGAACTGCAAGGAGATCCAACCAGTCCATTCTAAAGGAGATCAATCCTGGGTGTTCATTGGAAGGACTGATGCTAAAGTTGAAACTGCAATACTTTGGCTACCTCATGCAACAAGTTGACTCACTGGAGAAGACTCTGATGCTAGGAAAGGCTGGGGGCGGGAGGAGAAGGGGACGACTGGAGATGGCTGGATGGCATCACCGACTCTGTGGACATGAGTTTGAGTGAACTACGGGAGTTGGTGATGGACAGGGAGGCCTGGTGTGCTGTGATTCATGGGGTCGCGGAGAGTCGGACACAACTGAGCAACTGAACTGAACTGAACTGAAAATAATAATTATGTTTTAGCTGTAACTGCTCTGAGACATGGGAAAATTTCTCATTACATAATCGAAAATTATGTGTTTGTCTTGATGCTGATTGACTTGGCTTGATGGAGTCCTGAGGGAAATCAGGCCATTCGTTTCTGATCAAATTCACATTCCAACCCACACGTTCAGAATTCTCACTGACACCACTAAAAGTGAAAGGAAATTGAGAACCAGACTTCTAAGAGACCAAATTGAAGGTTTCCTTTGGGTTTTTGGACCTAGGTTTTAATTGTCCATTTTCAAAATAAATTTTTATGTGAATTTATCTTTCAGTAGGATTTTTTTTTTTAATCTTCTGACTCCTAAAGAATAAACAAGATGGATTAAAATGTGGAATAACACTTTCTGAAAGTGAGAGTAGGTAGACAAAAATACTCTAGAGATTTTTTATTAAAATGCCATTTTTGTTCTCAGGTGAGGAAAGAGTCCATGTATGAAATAGAGAATATTAGGAAGACTAGCAACTGCTTAGAATCCTGTGGGAATCATAGGGTTAGGTTACTAGAATTAGGAACCACATCCCAGGGCTTCCCTGGTGGTCCAATGGTTAAGACTCCCCGTTTCCACTGCAGGGGGCATAGGTTTGATCCTTGGTCCAGGAACAATGATCCCACGTGAAGCAGGGTAGACCAAAAAAAAAAAAAAAAACAAAAAAGATACACCTTCTAGTTTAGCAAAAACAACCAAGAACACACTTTGAAAAATGCATTTGCAAGTGAGAACATGAGAAATTTTTCACTGGTACCAAATAAGAATGTTTCTAGGACATTTTTACATTATTGCCCCGTGAACTTAAAGTCAGTAAAGTTTGGAATATAAAAACTGATGTGGAAGAGTAAATTAGTCGACTGTAAGTTAAAAAGGAAAGCAGGTTTGTTACCTGGTTCAATAGCCATCATATAAAATGGAAAACAGATTGCCATTAGGTATTCAGCAGTCACATTTCTATAGACTGAAGAATAAAGAATCTTCTCTAGGAATATGTTGCTTCATGGTTATATTCATTTTAAAAGTCAACTCAAGATCCAACCAGTCCATTCTAAAGGAGATCAATCCTGGGTGTTCACTGATGCTAAAACTGAAACTCCAATACTTTGGCCACCTCATGCGACAAGTTGACTCACTGGAAAAGACTCTGATGCTGGGAGGGATTGGGGGCGGGAGGAGACGGGGACGACAGAGAATGAGATGGCTGGATGGCATCACCAACTCGATGGACATGAGTTTGAGTGTACTCCGGGAGTTGGTGATGGACAGGGAGGCTTGGCGTGCTGTGATTCATGGGGTCGCAAACAGTCGGACACGACTGAGCGACTGAACTGAATTGAACTGAAGGATAACAGTTGCTTCCTAATAGCAAAACCCAAAACCTGCTTTGTGACATTACCTGAGCAATATTCATAAAGTACATTAATATGTTAAAAGTTACACGGACACACAGTCCCAGTAAAACACGTCTACAGTGTAACATTCCTAGGAAAACAAATCAGTAACAGTATTTTGGAAGAAATCAAGGAGTATAAAGATAAACAAATTAGAAATTGCAGGACACGGGGCCAGTGGGAAGGGTTTTGGGCAATTAGTATATATTTTAAATGGAAAATAGAAAGTAGAAGAAAGTGAAGTTGCTCAGTCGTGTCCGACTCTTTTGTGACCCCATGGACTGTAGCCTACGAGGTTCCTCTGTCCATGGGATTTTCCACGCAAGAGTACTGGAGTGGGTTGCCACTTCCTTATCCAGTTGATCTTCCCAACCCAGGGACCGAACCCAGGTCTCCTGCATTGCAGGCAAACGCTTTACCGTCTGAGCCAACAGGGAAGTCTGAGCCACCAAGAAACTAGAAGAATAAGTTAAAAATAATTAACAGCCCTTCTCCATTTCCTCTGATGAGAAAACAAAGCAACAATGAAATCTTTTTTAATCTACGGGGAACAAAGCTATCCTCTTGATGTCACTGAAAAATGCTGCACGAGAGTTAATTCCCATCTGTGTGACGAGGTATGGATTTCAACCCACAAACCCACATGTGCATGACACAGCACAGTGTGCCATGCGCTCAATCATGTCTGACCCTTTGTGATCCCATGGACTGCAGCCCGCCAGGCCCCTCTGTCCATGGGATTCTCCAGGCAAGAATACTGGCGTGGTTTGCCATTTCCTCCTTCAGGGGAATCTTCCCTAATCAGGGATCGAACCTGAGTCTCTTACGTTTCCTGCATCGCAGGTGGATTCTTTATCTGCTGAGCCATTCTCTCCAGAGCCACTCAAATCCAGCTCTGAGTTCCCTGCACAAAAGTGGCAGGAAGTTCAGTCTCTCTTACAATGGCAGTCCCTTCTTCTCCAGGAAGACAAACATTCCAGAATCCAATGAGACCAAACCAACAGACTTGTCCTTGTGACCATGGCTACCAATCCACTGGGGTGGCCACCAAGAACCTTGCTGGCAAGCCACCTGGTTTTGAATCCAGCAGTTCTGGGAATTCCACACAGGATGGTCTGTTAAAGCCAAGAGCTGTGTTTTGGGGGGGAGTGGGGGGAGGGGGAGTAGGTATCCTCCCTGTGTATCCCAGTGGCACTTTCGCAGCACAGGGTGGGGGGCTCTATCACCCCACGATGACAGCTCTGCGAGGGTCTACCTTCTCTCCTCGGCCTTCCCTCCCTAGGCATCATCTGTGATCTCAAGCTGGGAAGGGCAAGAGTTAGAGGGACAAGCTTCTGTGAGCCTTTGGGTAGATCCTTCCTGCCAAGCCACAAGGAACACTGGGGCTGGTGCCCTGGCTCACTCTGTGCTCAAAGTGAGAAGGCGGTGGCCATCCAGGGGAAAGAACGAATACAGACTAGTTTAGGGATAGTCTGTGCTTCACTGGCATTGCCCATTTCATGGACCAGTGGGAATTCTGAGTGCCCACCCCGCATGGCCCTGCACGGGTCACCTCTCAAGCATCACCCCCCACCCCCTGGATGCTCTGGTGCCAGCAGCACTGGCCTCCCTCCTCCTCTTATTGCTATTCTCCTTCCCAGCACGGGGCCTTTTCCAGCCTCAAATCCATCCTTTATTCCTCTTTCTTTCCTTTCTGAAAAATGAATTACCCTGGGAAACTTTTCAACAACTCCTCTCCAAGTATTACCACAATAATGATGTTTCCTGGTGAAATCGACCAGTAGACTGACAGATACTAATATTTTATGATAGATCTGTAATTTCTCTGTAGAATTGCCACTTTTATCTGACTTTCCTCTTATTTTTATCAGACCCTAAATCATTGCATTTGGACTGGTGTGAAACTTGAACTAAAGTGTCAGGTTAGGACACAATTTACAATGAAACTTTAGCTTCCAGAAGTGGAAAAGTAAATCAGTTTCTACAGTTTTACTCTTTATAACAAACCAGGATATAAAATTCTAGAAATTTCTCCTAAAGAGTTACTCACACACATGGAAATTATATATGCACATTATTTATTGTGGAAATTCTGAAATAGGAAAATAGTGAAAACAATATAAATGCTCTCTATATACATAGATACACAACTTTATGCATAATGGAATAATGAGCAAATATTAGGAAAATAAAACAAGAAAGCTCTTTTCAATATGGCATGACCATTAAAATATATTAGGGAGGGACTTCTCTGGTGGTCCAGTGGCTGAGACTCCAAGCTCTCAATGCAGGGGACCTGGGTTCAATCCCTGGTCAAGAAACTAGATTCCACATGCAGGAACTAAGAGTTTGTATGACAAAACTAAAGGTCTTGCATGCCACAATGAAGAGAACAGCCAAATAAATAAATAAAAGTAGATATAAAAAATATGTTAGGGAGTTTTAAAAAGAATTAGGTAAAGACCACTGGAGGTAGCATACAACCATTTTCACAGAGTAGGAAGAAAAATAAGATTTATATTTGCTTATATGACTATGAAATATCTCTGAAAAGATACATAAGAAAAACTCATGGTTGTTTGTGGTGATACAATTAGAGTGGTGGGGACAGAAGTAGGAGCAAGATTCTTTGTAAACATGCAACATACCATCTACTAAATATACATATTTTAAAATATTCTAAAACAAAGATTAATGGGTTGATTCTCAGACTTCCATTTCTGAACAAGTTGGAGTAATATGGCCCAGATTTACTCTGTCATCTGAAAAAACAAGAAACGAATACACATGAAACAGTGTTTTTCAAGACACCAGACATCTGGGAATGAAGGACACTGATTCCTGAGAGATGGGAAAAAATTAGGTGAAACCTGGAATCATCCCCAGCTTGCTTACTTGAGAGAGTCTCCAGGCTGTGGTGTAAGGAGGGGAGACCGGTGAGGCCAGCCTAAGTTGATGTGGAGCCAAGAGTCTGGGGAGAAAAGGGAAGCTGGAATTTCAAGGGCAGAAGAGAGTCACGTGGGAGGGAGCTCAGGGATCTCCCGAGGGTACCCCCTGAGTCCTCAGCAGAGGACTGACAAGAGCCTGCGCTTGAGAAGAAACTGCCCACAATTGCAAAAGAACCACTAGAAAGAATTAGAAGTAACAGAGGCCAGAAGGCACCCAAGGCTGAGAAGAGAGTCTGTTCCCATCAGACTGAACAACCGATCGCAGGACACACAGGGTCTTGCCTCGGGGTTGTGAATAATTTGTAGATTATGCCTTGCTCAAGGCTCGCAAAAGGGTCAAACTACCTCCAATTGCATCATGGAACAAAGCTCAAAAATGTTCAAAATATCCAGCACCCAAGAAGTTCTGTATCTCAAAGGAAAATTTATTACGCAGGCAGAGAAGCACCAAATGCAATCATGAAAAATACTCAATTAACCATAAAGACAGGGAAAGAAGGAAAAGGAAACAGCAGGTGGGACATACAGAAAGCAAAGAAGATAATAGTTTTAAACCTAATCACGGGAATAATCATATTAAAAGGAAGTGATCTCAACATCCCAATGAAAAAGCAGGGATTTTTAACGGCAAGATGCAACTATAAGCTGCCAACAAGAAAACCACTTTAAATATAGACGCAAATAGTTTAAAAAGTAAAGTAAAAAGGCCTAACAGGTACAAATATTAGTGTTCCGAGAGTATAAATCTAAAGAAAGCTGAAATGGCTATACTAATACCCAAGCAAGATCAATGCCTGAGTAAAGAATATTACCAGAGGTGATGAGTCATTCTGTAATGAGAATGAGGTCAATGCACCAAGAGCACATGAAATTCCTATACATACGCACTTACTAACAGAGCTACAAACGCATGAAGCAAAACCTTGATAGAACAGAGGAAGAGATAAACAAATCAGAATTACAGCCATAGATTTCAATATCCCTCTCAGTAATTGATACAACAAGGAGGCAGAAAAATCAATAAGAATATGGAAGACTTGAACAACACTATCAACCAGGTTTGCCTAATAAATATTTATAAACCACTCCATTCAATGGCAATAGAATACATTCGTACAGATCACATTCTGACCCATTAAAAAACCCCAATAAATTTAAAAGGATTCAAGTCTTTCAAAGTGTGTTCCCTAACCACAATGGAATTACATGTAAATCAATAACAGAAAGATCTCCAAAAAAAACTCTCAAATAGTTGGAAACTAAATTACATACATCCTGGGTGTTCATTGGAAGGTCTGATGCTAAAGCTGAAACTGCAATACTTTGGCCACCTCATGCGACGAGTTGACTCACTGGAAAAGACTCTGATGCTGGGAAAGGTTGGGGGCGGGAGGAGAAGGTGACGACAGAGAATGAGATTGGCTGGATGGCATCACCGACTCGATGGACATGAGTTTGAGTGAACTCCGGGAGTTGGTGATGGACAGGGAAGCCTGGTGTGCTGTGATTCATGGGGTTGCAGAGAGTTGGACACGACTGAGTGACTGAACCAAACCGAACCGATATAATCCATAGGTCACAGAAAAAAAACAAAAGAGAAAGTATGGAGTATTTGAACGTGATGAAAATGGGAACACTGCATATCATTTTTTTGTAGAATTCTTCTAAAGCAGTACTTAAGGGAGACTTGTAGTACTAAACAACTTTATTAGAAAAAAAGTCTCAGATCAATAATATCAGCTTCCACCCTAAGTAACTAGGAAAAGAAGAGAAAATAAAGTACAAAGTCAGTAGAATAATTAAACTAATGAAGACCATGGAGAAATCAATGAAATATAAAACTGAAAACAATAGAGAAAAATCAATGAAACCAAAAGTTAATTCTTTAAGCAGATCAATAAACTTCTAGCCAGACTGACTAGGCAAAATAAAGGAATAATATAATTTGCTTGGCACCCTTAATCACTGTGGAAATGCAAAATAAAACCACAATAAGATACCACCATGCCCCTGTTATAGTGACTAAACTTCAAACTGCCCATATCAAGTAAATGAGGATACGTAGCAGTTGGAACTCAAATACAGCTGGTGGGAATATAAAGTTAGAAGCACTCTGGGAAAGAGTTTCACAATTTCTTAAAAGGTTAAACCCACACCTACCACATGATTCAGTCACTCCACTCCCAGACTTTTTCTCAAGAGAAATGAAAGCATATATCCACACAAACATTAGCACACAAAACTCATAGCAGCTTTATTTCTAATAACCCCAAACTGAAAAAAACCCAAACGTTCATCAGTGGGCAAACAGATAATCAAACTATAGTATATTCATGCAAATGGAATACTACTCAGCAATAAAAAAGGAAGAAACTATTAACAGACACCACAACAAGAGTGAGTCTCAGAATAATGACATGAATGCAAGGCGTCAGACACTCCCAAAGAAGAGTACGTACTGTATGACTTCATTTACATGAAATTCTAGACAATTCACACTCATCTACAGGGTAGAAATCAGTTATGTCCTAGAGGGAAGGAATGAGAAGAGGGTCAGGAGGGAGGGAGGGATACAATGAGGAAGCCGGAGGCATGACAGATGTGTTACTTTTTCCTGAATGTAATGATGGTACCCAGCCGTATCCATAAGTCAAAACCTATCAAATTTTCCAATTAAAATATTTGAAACTCACTGCATGACAACTATACCTTAGTTACTCTGTTCTAAAGATTAATGGACAAATATGAATAAATACACAAACAAAAGGTTTGTTTCTTACCAATCATTCACACTAATCAAGATAGGAGATGCTAATTTATCTAGAGCTTGGAAACAACATCAGTGAAGGTAAGGGGGTCCATATGAATTTATTTTATTATGCCTCAAACTAACCAAAGATACATCCCAAGTTTAGTTTTTTATAAACTCATCAACAAAACAAGATGTTGTGTTTCTAACAAATCATTTACAATAAAAAATATTAATCTCTTCCCAATATCTATCCTAGTTCTGTATCTACAATAGTATGCACAGTATAAATTCTGTGCACTCTGGTCTCGTGTTTTACACAGGCAAATGAGAATACATTAGTAGGACTTAAGATCTTTCCATTTGTGGCCCAGACTGAATAGAACTGACAATTTCTTTTTTTAATTTTTTGAAATGCAGGTGTATTTTGGCCAAAATAAACACAGCTCAATGCCATGTTCCTTCAATATTACTGGATATTTTCATACATTCTAACGATTTTTCTTGCTGTGTTTAAACTGATGTCAACCAAGTTTACTTCCCATTTTGACCATACCTCTGGTCTAAGAACATATATACCCAGCTGCATTCTGAATATCCTAATTTCCCCAACATTTGCACGCATCATCTTCCCACACACCTAAACTAGTCCCTGCTCCATTAGATCCAGAATTCACAAATTAGGTACTTGCAATTCCATTATGACTACTGCTCTTCCGGGGCTTCCCCCGTGGCTCAGCAGTAAAGAATCCACCTCCAGTGCAGGAGATGTAGGAGATGCACGTTCGATCCCTGAGTGGGGAAGATAACCTGGAGGAGGGCATGGCAACCTACTCCAGTATTCTTGCCTGGAGAATCCCATGGACAGAGGAGCCTGGCAGGCTGCAGTCCACAGGGTCACAAGGGGTCGGACATGACTGAAGCAACTGAGCAGGCACACTTTGCTCTTTTTTAACAGTGAAGCAAACTATATATTATGCTGGGTTATCTTTCAATTATGTTTTACAATTTATTATTAAGGATTGAGAATTTCTAATCACTTAAGCCAAGCCCCACAGAACCAAAGATGACACAGATGTATCAAATACGATCATTGAGGAACTGCCCCCAGGACATGGTACCATGCCAGTCTGTCCCAGCTACAGCTGTGATTCCCTCTGAAATTCAGTGCATGGAAAATGGGGAGAGAATATACTGCTGGAGAGAGGGCTAAAGTAAGGCATATCTGGTTCCAAGACTTCCATTTCAAACAGAATTTTTAAAATGCATGAGATCCTTTGTGTTATTATTTCAATCCTGCTCACTTTCCTAGGGGAGAAATAAATCCCTCTTCTATCTTGTAATCTTTCCATCTACAGAGCGTATACATATATTTTTTTAAATCTTAAACTGAAGTGATTAGATCAAGTACCATCATAACATACAAAGTCTCTGAAATATACAACACACTTAAATAAATTCACATTTATGTCCCTCTAGAGCATCATAGAAAGTTACCAACAGCACAACTTCAGTGAGTCTGTAAATTGGTGTGTCTTATTTACTTAGACATTTTTAAACATGCCTTCAGTATTTAGTGTCTTGTACTTATATGTATAAATATCATTTGTTTCCAAAAAAATCTTCAGAAGTGTCACAAAAATTTTATTCACTGTGTGTGTGTTTACAGATTTGCTTGGTCTGCATAAAGTGTTCTCCAGTTGTTTTATGTACACATTCATGTCGCTGTCTCTCTTTACCCGGGGTAAAGAATCCTCCTGCAGTGCAGGAGACTCAGAGATGTGGGTTCACTCCCTGAGCCGGGAAGATCCCCTGGAGAAGGGAATGGCAACCCACTGCAATATTCTTGCCTGAGAAATGCCATGGAGAGGCTACAGTCATGGGCTCGCAAAGATTGGGACATGACTTAGCGACTAAACAACATCAACTCTGTTTAAACATTGAAATAGAAACAGCATTGCAGTCAAGAATTCAAAGGCTTTGGAATCAGCCACCGCGCCACCACCTTCCTGGCCCAGAGAGGATGTTGGGCCCTCCCTCTCTCATCCTGTTTCTCCCAACAGAACACAGGGATGGTATTCCTAGAGCTGCAGTAAGGAAGAGAACTGGACAAGAATCTCACAGAAGAGCCCAGCACATAGTGAACATTCAAAAACACGAGAACAGGGACTTCCAGGTGGTCCAGCGGCTAAGACTCCAAGCTCCCAATGCAGGGGTCCAAGTTTGATCCCTAGTCAAGGAACTAGATCCCACATGCCACAACAAACTATGTGCATGTCACAACTAAAACCCCACATGCCACACCTAAAAATTCCCATGTGCCACAACTAAGACTCGGGACAGCCAAATACATAAATATTAAACACACACACCCGTGACAGACTCTTCTGGCAGTCCAGCGGTTAAGACTTCATGCTCCCACTGCAAAACAGTGGCAAAAACATTTAAAATAATAACAGAAAAACTGAAAAGTTGCTCCTGAATTGCCAAAAAAAAAAATTTTAGGGCAGGATCCAATGATTATAAATTACCTCATTGCATAGTAATGTGACTGTAATGCATCCTAGCAAGAGCAGAAAACTTGAAATTATTATTTGATCAAAAGAATATTTTCTAGAAAGGTAGACTTTAAAAAGAACATCATTAAAGTGAAAAGACCTAGTTTAAACTCCAGCATCGCATGCTAATAACTAGTTCTGGTTGGTTATTTTGTTCTAACTGACCATCTCATAGTCTGTTCAATGGACATGACCTGGAAATGGTAGGCACATGGTGAGTACATATGAGAAATTAATTAAAGTTATGGTCTACAACTGCGTTTTCTATGTTTTTATATGTCTGATAGTATAAGATCTCTTTCACTTTGAGGAAAAGCCATAAAACCACTGATTTTCCCAACATATCAGTCACTAGTCATCTTATACTTCTCTCTGATGACAAACACACGTAGCTAATGTGTGGCTCCATGGGGCGTGAGTGGCTTGAGAGCCTGAATTATGAAGTTCAAAGCCAATGGGGGCTCCAGGAGCGATCGGAGACCCCGTGAGAACTCATGAACACTCACAGAAAACCTGTGCTGAAAAACTGCAGTGACCACTGAAACTTAAAGTTTGCTGTTTTTATCCCCAAGCAAAATGCCAGGGTCCCCGGTGCTCAGAGCCCTTTAAAGATGGTTTTATTCCTTTCACAGGTCTCCCGTTATGGCTGGAGGTCTCTTTGCCGTGGATCGCAAATGGTTTTGGGAGTTGGGTGGCTATGATCCAGGTCTGGAGATCTGGGGAGGAGAGCAGTATGAAATTTCTTTCAAGGTAAGCCATCAGCACCCTTGCCACACTAGGTCTGCCTCTTTTTGACAATTCTAATGGAATGGCGACATTTCGTTTTTTGATCTATGCTGTAAATTGACATCGAAAACAGACATGTCATTTTCCCACCTCAGCTTCTGGCTGAGAGAGGCTACTTCCTCCTGAAGCTTCAAAGAGACACAGTCATGCCATCAAAGTAAAGCAGAGGAGAAAGAGTTCAGAATCCCACTTGCAGGCAGGAGCCGCGCTGCGCGAGCACCCCTGCTGCTCCACACCTTCTCAGGCCCCCAGAACAGAGAGACAGTGGCTATGAGGTGAAAACAATGGAATTACTGGAGCTTCTGCCCTTTGTGTTTGTTCTAGAATAAACACATATGTTGCAGAAGGAAATGGCAACCTACTCCAGTATTCTTGCCAGAAAAATTGCACGGACAGAGGAGCCTGGTGGGCCACCGTCCATGGGGTCACAGAGTCAGAAATTTAGTGATTAAATGATTTATATATGTATAAGTGAATCTTCATAGAATTCCAAAACAAGTGAGTTTTTTATTTTTATCTGAAACTACTCAGGTTTCGTTTCCACTTGCTTGGACCATAAGTACTTCTAAAATTATATACTTTATTACATATATTCTTAGTCGCTCAGTTGGGTCTGACTCTTTGCGACCCCATGGACGGTATAGCCCCTCAGGCTCCTCTGTTTATGGGATCATCCAGGCAAGAATACTAGTGTGGATTGCCATGCCCTTCTCCAATCAAACCTGCTCTCCTGCATTGGCAGGCAGATTCTTCACCCACTGAGCCATCCAGGAAGCCTTTATTACTTATATATGCATGCATATATTCTGATACACACATATATGATGTATAAATATATAATAGCGTATCAAATTTCAGGATTTGTAAATGACAACATTTGCTACAACACATGAAGATCAGATAATCAAAGCAAAATAAACTATGCAAAAGGCTTTCTTCTTTCCTTTGTCCTTGTCATTATTTATACAGATAGTGATTCTCACAAAATTTATCACACCGAAATCTCAGTAAATAAATCAGCTGTCTTAATGACCTCTATTATAAAGTCAAACCAACTCTTGCTAAAATAAAATGTATCCTGAATACAGTAAAAGTCATACCTAATAGTCCAGCTAAACTTTTTGAATATATACATAAAAGAAATTGATAAAACTGGTTTTTATTCAACTGTAATAACCATATTCAATGTGTTAACAGAAATGTTATGTTGTCTCCAAAGTGTCATAAAATAAATATCCCCAAAGAGAAACTCAGGAGACATGACTACAGGCTTCAGGATATCTAGAATTTTCAATCTGATTGCTGGCAATAAACCTGGAAACACTATTTACTAAATTAGTGTTTCTTTTCACCATTATTGAAACACATCTAATTGCACACCTTAGGCACTGTTTTCCCAAACTTCTGTAAGGTACATTTACACCATTTATTCAATGATATGTGATTACAAATGCTAGGCCAAGTGCTTTACATGTATTATATATTTTAAAACCACAGCTCTAAGAAGGTGGTGTTATTCTATTTTATAGATGAAGAAACTGAGACTTGAAAGTTTTAAAGATTTTTACATTAATTTTTTTAAGTTCTAAAGATTAAATAAACTACCTGGTGTTGCTTAGGGATTAAAATGCTCAGGTTGACTCAATTGTAGAGAATACAGAAACATAAAATTGTCCATTCACCCAAGTCATATCTGCCAACACCATTCCCAAGTTCACAATTACCCTGTTCAGTTCAGTTCAGTTCAGTCGCTCAGTCGTGTCCGACTCTTTGCAACCCCATGAATCACAGCACACCAGGCCTCCCTGTCCATCACCAACTCCCGGAGTTCACTCAAACTCATGTCCATCGAGTTGGTGATGCCATCCAGCCATCTCATTCTCTGCCGTCCCCTTCTCCTCCTGCCCCCAATCCCTCCCAGCATCAGTGTCTTTTCCAGTGAGTCAACTCGTCGCATGAGGTGGCCAAAGGATTGGAGTTTCAGCTTCAGCATCAGTCCTTCCAATGAACTCCCAGGACTGATCTCCTTCAGAATGAACTGGTTGGATCTCCTTGCAGTCCAAGGGACTCTCAAGAGTCTTCTCCAGCACCACAGTTCAAAAGCATCAATTCTTCGGTGATCAGCTTTCTTCACAGTCCAACTCTCACATCCATACATGACCACTGGAAAAACGATAGCCTTATATTCTCTTAATTCATGAGCTCTTTAGGTTTAAAAGGCTATTAAGAAAAATCTGTATTGTACAAACAGTAAATAGTGGAAAGGGTGTAGAGAAAAGGGAACCTTCTTAATACTGCCGGTGGATTATACATTGTTGCAGCCACTGAGGAAATCAATATGGACGGGTTCCTTAAAAAACAAAAAAAAGAGTTGCTGTCTGATCCAGCATTCCCACTCCTGGGCATGTATCTGGACAAAACTATAATTCAAGAAGATACATGCACCCCTGTATTCATAGCAGCACTATTTAAAATAGCAGTGACATGCAGACAACCTAAATGCCCATTGACAGAGGAATGGATAAAGATGCGGTGCATGTATGCAATAGAATGTCACTTAGCCATAAGAAAAAGAAAGAAAAAAGATGTCATTTGCAGCAACATCGATGGGCCTAGAGATTATCATACTAAATGAAATGTCAGACAAAAAAAGACAAGTACTGTATAGTATCACTTACATGTCGAATCTAAAAAAAGAAAAAGCTACCAATGAACTTATTTATGAAACAGAAATAGACTCAAAGACATAGAAAACAAATTAGTTACCAAAGGGGTACGCAGGGAAGGGATAAATTTGAAATTTAGGATTAACAGACACACACTACTACATATAAAATAAACAGCAAGGACCTACTGAATAGCACAGGGAACTATATTCAATGTCTTATAATAACCTATGAATCACTTGAAACAATGCAAATCAACTATACCTCAATTTTTTAATTTATTGAATTATTATGTATTTATTTGGCTATGCCAGGTCTTTAGTTGTGGCATGTGGGATCTATTAATAAATTCCCCGACCGAGGACTGAACCCAGGCACCCTGCACTGGTAGCATGCACTCCTAGCCACAGGACCACCAGGGAAGTCCCTATGCTTTTTTAAAAATTATTTAAAAAGAAAAAAAATGGAAAAAGAAAACCTATATTAAAGAGATACCTGACTTTGAATAAAGAATCGGGTGTAGATAAAAGTACTGAGGGAAGTCTGAGAGTTTGCAGAAGGGACATCTGCACTCCACATCACAGGGGTATTTTTAAGACAAATATAAACTTGAGCCTCTCACATTGCTATCGCGTCTATCTATTGCTTCTTTTCAGGGTGACCTGGGGTTCTATTACCCCACTGCCTCTTTCTCCCGTAATCTGTCACGCTGAAGGTTATAATCGGAATGCAGCCCTGCTGTCTTTGTCTAGAAACCATGGAAACAGAGCTAGAGACTCAGGACTGCATGGCCCCAGTTTGTTTGATGGGAATGCCAGATTCTTTGCCAACAGCTATGTCTTATGGGGTCCCATTTCAGACACATCCCTCTGTCCTTCCCACCACTGTGGGCTGACCTTGGGCTTGCTGTCCCTCTCTCTCAGTACTTGGAATATAAGGGGGACACACTCAAGCAGGTTTTGGTAGAATTTGCATGGAAGATGAGGAATATTCTCCATATGAGATAAATGAAAAGAATTGTCTACAAATAGCTCTGCTCAATGAACATTTTAAAAAGACAAAGAAAAAATCAAATATCTGTATCTGGAGAAATAGTCCATAAATGGTGATTAATTTTACCATGGGAAGCACTGTCAGATGCTCACTGGTCAGCCTCCAGGCTTGGGAGCATGTACAGGCAACTGAGAAGTCACCAGTCTATTCCACACCATCATAAAGAAATTGTTTCACTGAAACTTAGAAACTCTCATTCAAAAGATTTCAGTCTGCATTTGTCATCAGGCATCTTTGCTTGCTGCTTGCGTGTCAACCAAAGAATCATTTCACTGACGTTTATGACAAGATTCTGTGGCTGAATGAAAATATGTCCAGAAAAGTGTGTGTTAGTCTCTCGGTCTTGTCTGACTCTTTGTGACCACATGGACTGTGGAGCCCGCCTCTGTCCATGGGGTTCTCCAGGCAAGAATACTGGAGTGGGGGTTGCCACTCCCTTCTCCAGAGGATCTTCCTGACCCAGGAATTGAACCCAGGTCTCCTGCACTGCAGGCAGACTCTTTACTGTCTGAGCCACTGAGAAAACCCGGGGTGGGGGGCAGGGGGGAACCCTCTGCTTTATATTAAGAGGCTGAGTTTTGGGTCGGACGGTGTTGGCTATGAGGGCACCTCAGTTCTCTATCTCTCTGAATATCTTTCCTTTTTCTAACATCTGGCGCGGTGAGGAGACTTCATGCCATCACACGGAGACCAGCACAGCACACCACAGAAAAGTTGCTGTGGTATTTCATGACACAGGCAAGCAAAAGAGCTCTCTAGAGAAATGATCCGTCTGCCCTGTGCTCAGGCTTCAATCTCTTTTAATATGAATCTGAATTCTCACATGACCCAGAGTTACCCAGCTGCCTTTCAAACGTTGCTAGGTTACCAGATGCCAGGGAGGAAACAGCACCACTAAGTCAGACACTAAACTAGCTTTCACTGAGCATCTGATTTACATCAGGGCGGCATTCCAGGTACTCAGTTTGCAGTTGCATCTGGAAACAAAAGGGCTTCCCAGGTGCATTAGAGGTAAACAGCCCTCCTGCCAATGCAGGAGATGTAAGAGATGCAGGTTTAACCCCTGGGTCAGGAAGATCTCTTGGAGGAGGGCATGGTAACCCACTCCAGAGTCGTACACGGTTTAGTCACTGAACAACAACAGCAAGTGACAGCCTTTGTTATGCGCTCTTGTCCTTCCCATGCGTTAAGCTAAGGTTCAGATATGTAAGGAAATTATAACTTACCTCTCACAATCTTTCAGCCTTTATCAGTCACTAATTCATTCAGTGGGCATTTATTATTGATTCAGTTCAGTTCAGTGGCTCAGTCGTGTCCGACTCTTTGCGACCCCATGAATCACAGCACACCAGGCCTCCCTGTCCATCACCAACTCCCGGAGTTCACTCAAACTCATGTCCATTGAGTCGCTGATGCCATCCATCCATCTCATTCTCTGTCGTCCCCTTCTCCTCCTGCCCCCAATCCCTCCCAGCATCAGGGTCTTTTCCAATGAATCAACTCTTCGCATGAGGTGGCCAAAGGATTGGAGTTTCAGCTTTAGCATCAGTCCTTCCAATGAAACCCAGGACTGATCTCCTTTAGGATGGACTGGTTGGATCTCCTTGCAGTCCAAGGGACTCTCAAGAGTCTTCTCCAACACCACAATTCAAAAGCATCAATTCTTCGGCAATCAGCTTTCTTCATGGTCCAACTCTCACATCCATACATGACCACTGGAAAAACCACAGCCTTGACTAGACAGACCTTTGTTGGCAAAGTAATATATCTGCTTTTTAATATGCTATCTAGGTTAGTCATACTTTCCTTCCAAGGAGCAAGCGTCTTTTAATTTCATGGTTGCAATCACCATCTGCAGTGATTTTGGAACCCAAAGAAATAAAGTCTGACACTGTTTCCACTGTTTCCCCAATGTGCCAACAGTCTTCTAATGCAAGAGAAGCCAAAGCTGTTTCTTCTGCATTTGGGTCCCCGAGTCAGGGTAAACTAGAGATGCCTGGACCACATCCACTTTGCATCCTCCCAGCTTGGGCTCCTTTAAACTGAACTGAATATAAAATGGAGAAAAGACAGTCTCTTCAACAAGCGGTGCTGGGAAAACTGGTCAGCCACTTGTAAAAGAATGAAACTTGAACACTTCCTAACACCATACACCAAAATAAACTCAAAATGGATTAGAGAGCTAAATGTAAGACCAGAAACTAAAAAATTCCTAGAGGAGAACGTAGGCAAAACACTCTCCGACATAAATCACAGCAGGATCCTCTAAGACCCACCTCCCAGAATATTGGAAATAAAAGCAAAAATAAACAAACTGGACCTAACTAAAATCAAAAGCTTCTGTACAGCAAAGGAAACTATAAGCAAGGTGAAAAGACAGCCTTCAAAATGGGAGAAAATAATAGCAAATGAAGCAACTGACAAAGAATTAATCTCCAAAATATACAACAGCTCCTGCAGCTCAATTCCAGAAAAATAAATGACCCAATCAAAAAATGGGCCAAAGAACTAAACAGACATTTCTCCAACAAGACATAAAGATGGCTAACAAACACATGAAAAAATGCTCAACATCCCTCATAATCAGAGAAATGCAAATCAAAACCACAGTGAGATACCATTTCACACCAGTCAGAATGGCTGCTATCCAAAAGTCGACAGCAATAAATGCTGGAGAGGGTGTGGAGAGAAGGGAACCCTCTGACACTGTTGGTGGGAATGAAAACTAGTACAGCCACTATGGAGAACAGTGTGGAGATTCCTCAAAAAACTGGAAGTAGAACTGCCATATGATCCAGCAATCGCACATACACACCGAGGAAACCAGAATTGAAAGAGACACATGTACTCCAATGTTCATCGCAGCACTGTTTATAATAGTGGGCATACACACCGAGGAAACCAGAATTGAAAGAGACACATGTACTCCAATGTTCATCGCAGCACTGTTTATAATAGCCAGGACATGGAAGCAACCTAGATGTCCATCTGCAGACGAATGGATAAGAAAGCTTTGGTACATATACACAATGGAGTATTACTCAGCCATTAAAAAGAATGCATTTGAACCAGTTCTAATGAGGTGGATGAAACTAGAGCCTATTATACAGAGTGAAGTAAGCCAGAAAGAAAAACACCGATACAATATACTAACACATATATATGGAATTTAGAAAGATGCAAATGATAACCCTGTATACGAGACAGCAAAAGAGACACAGATGTATAAAACAATCTTTGGGACTCTGTGGGAGAGGGTGAGGGTGGGATGGTTTGGGAAAATGGCATTGAAATATGCGTATTATCATATGTGAAACGAATCGCCAGTTCAGGCTCTATGTATGTTACAGGATGCTTGGGGCTGGTATGCGGGGATGACCCAGAGGGAGGAAAAGGGGAGGAGGGAGGTGGGAGGGGGGTTCGGGAGGGGGAACTCATGTACACCCGGGGCGGATTCATGTCAATGTATGGCAAAACCAACCAATATAATATTGTAAAACAATTAGCCTCCAATAAAAATAATAAAAAAGAAAAAAAAAAGAAAAGTTAAAAATAAGTAAATAATTTGGAAAAAAAAAAAAAAGACAGACTTGGCTGATGAGAATTTAAAAATCAAAGGCAAAAACAACAGAATAAAAACAAAAATAAATATTTGCCTTACACACAAAAAACAAATAAATAAATAAATAAACTGAACTGAGAGAGGCTTCCCTGGTGGTCCAGGAGTTAAGACGTCACCTTTCAATGCAGGGGATACTGGTCTGATCCCTAGTTGGAGAGCTAAGATCCCACATGCCTTGTTTCCAAAAAACAAAACATAAAACAGAAGCAATATTGTAACAAAGTCAATAAAGACTTGAAAAAAAATGAGACTGAAATGAGAACCTGAAGACACTTGGAAGCTATCTTCATGCAGTCATAGAACTCTTCTGATTTATGATTTTTACCTGACTCTTTAGTATTACTTCACTCACACTGATTTGACAGCAATTTTTAAACAATTCCATCTTTTAAGCTCTTCAAATTAGTTTTGATATGAACAACAACTCTTTCCATAACAGTATTTCATCAATTCAAATGATACATCATCAAATTACATAATTATAATTTTTTTTTAACTAGCGTAACCCCCTTTGGGAATAAATGCACTGCCTTTGGGCTCTTTTTTTAAGATTTTTTATGTGGACCATTTTTAAAGTCTCTACTGAATTTATTACAATATTGCTTCTGTTGTTTATGCTCTGGTTTTTTGGCTGTGAGGCTTGTAGGGTCATAGCTACCTGACCAGGGATCAAACCTGCACCTCCTACATTGGAAGGTGAGATCCTAACCACTGGACAGCCAGGGCAGTCCCAATTGCCTTTGAGAGACACACACAACTGTGAGCCAAGGATTCCAGGCAGATCCAGTATAGCCTGTATCCAGCGTAGGTCCACCTAATATGAATGCTATTTGCTATATTTACTGAATGACTAGAGTGATGGTTTAGACCTTAAATTGATTGAGCAGATTCTGACCTTGCTGTCAAAAACTCTCAATCTTCTAAGAGACAGGGAAAGCTCATGTTGCAAGGGCGGGGGCACTGCTGCCTCCCTAAGGAGGCAAATCACCCTGCTCCTGGGTTCAGGTCTGGGGTGAGGCGCTCCCCTTGAGTCCTTGTCCTCACAAAGGTGCCCCAGTTCCCTGCCCTCTGTCCAGGGGCCTGAGAGGTATACCAGGTAACTGAGTGGCCAGTGTCACACAGTGATGAGGCAGGGTGGGAGCAGGCTCCGTGCCCTTCCGTGTGACCCTTCCCTGCTGCATGCTGGTCCTTCAGACCAGCTCTCAATCCTGTTTGCAGGTCGTCACTTCTTTTTCCTTCCCTCGGGCCCCATCTTGTGTAGTCTCTCTGTTGTTGTTCCGTCGATAAATCGTGTCCAACTCTTTGTGACCCAACTCTTTGTGACCCCATGAACTGCAGCACACCAGGCTTCTCTGTCCAACACTATCTCCCTGAGTTTGCTTAAACTCATGTCCATTGAGTCAGTGATGCCATCCAATCATCTCATCCTCTGTTACTCCCTTCTCTTGCCCTCAATTTTCCCCAGCATCAGGGTCTTTTCCAGTGAGTCAGATCTTTGCATCAGGTGGCCAAAGTATTAGTTTAAAAGTATCAGTTTTAGCATCAGTCCTTCCAACGAATATTTAGGGTTGACTTCCTTTAGGATTGACTGGTTTGATCTTCTTGCTGTCCAGGGGACTCTCAAGAGTGTTCTCAGCACCACAGTTCAAAAGCATCAATTCTTTGGCACTCAACCTTCTTTATGGTCTAACTCTCACATTCATACATGACTACTGGAAAAACCATAGCTTTGACTACAGGGACCTTTGTGGGCAAAGTAATGTCTCCAACACAGGTGGGGAGGGGGGGGGCGGAAACAGTCCTAAAATAAGCCTGGAGGGTTTCTTTGAATCTTTGATCGATGTGACTGTGACTAGGAAGAAAATTCCCCCAGAGAAAAAATATAGAAGATAGAAAACACACTGAACATAACAAAGAGAATATTTAATACTGCTACACAGAAATAAACATATCAGCTCAAAGAGACTAAAGTATGCCTGAGATTTTAATAGATGGCATCCATTTATTTTGCATCCCTTTCTGATTTTTAAAAGCTTCACAAGGAGCTGCCTCTGTTCCAAAGTCCTGACCATTCTAGTCTTCCTATACTGGTAATGACTGTTATTTGGCCCTTTAGCAGGGAAAAGTAATGACTTAGCATTTAAAGGTCATTGAATTTAACTTCTCATTCCATTCAACACTAATACAAGGTAAAAATATAATTTCTATTTCATAACTGCAAAGGCAGGCCATTACCTCATTAATATCAAAGCAAGGAGCAGAATTCAGGTTTGCTCTACAAACCATTAGCCTAATTTCTTTTAGCTGGGGAAAAAAATAGATTTTATGTCCTCTGTGCGAAAGTGGCTACTCTAATTCTCTGAAACCACTTTAAAAAAGAAATGCAGTTTCTTCCCACCTGAATTTTATCCAATATGGGGGCTGACAACTCCTGTTATAATTTAATGTAAAATTTAATCTTTTACTGTCTTTAAAATGCAATGGCTATTCAATAAGATTTGCATGTACACAACACAAACTAATCATTGAGTATAGAACACTCAGCTTTTTATTCAAACAAGGTAACAGCCATCAATTTGGAATATGCTACAGTGCAGGAAACTGTGTAGTCTAGAGCTTAGTCTCATTACAGAGCTTCTCAAGAACAAACATGGATTTTAATTATTTGTACTCAGAAAATCAAAATTGATAACCTCACTAAATTAGCTAAATTTAAAACTTCCCAACATAGTATGTTGGGCTTTCCTGGTGACTCAGATGGTAAAGAATTGGCCTGCAATGTAGGAGACCCAGGTTTGACCCCTGGGTTGGGAAGATCCACTGGAGAAGGGAATGACACCCCACTCCAATATTCTTGTTTGGAGAATCCCATGGACAGAGGAGCCTGGCGGGCTACAGTCCATGGGATCACAGAGTCGCACATAATAGAGTGACAAACATATACTTAACATACTATGTAGCCATCAAAAAACTTTTAAGTGTATTTCAGTTCAGTTCAGTCACTCAGTCGTGTCCTACTTTTTGTGACCCCATGAACCGCAGCACACCAAGCCTCCCTGTCCATCACCAACTCCTGGAGTCTAGCCAAACCCATGTCCATCGAGTCAATGATGCCATCCAACCATCTCATCCTCTGTCGTCCCCTTCTTCTCCTGCCCTCAATCTTTCCCAGCATCAGGGTTTTTTCCAATGAGTCAGCTGTTCGCATCAGGTGGCCAAAGGATTGGAGTTTCAGCTTCAGCATCAGTCCTTCCAATGAACACCCAGGACTGATCTCCTTTAGGATGGACTGGTTGGATCTCCTTGCAGTCCAAGGGACTCTCAAGAGTCTTCTCCAACACCACAGTTCAAAAGCATCAATTCTTCGGCAATCAGCTTTCTTCACAGTCCAACTCTCACATCCATACATGACCACTGGAAAAACCACAGCCTTGACTAGACGGACCTTTGTTGGCAAAGTAATGTCTCTGCTTTTTAATATGCTGTCTAGGTTGGTCATAACTTTCCTTCCAAGGAGTAAGCATCTTTTAGTTTCATGACTGCAGTCACCATCTGCAGTGATTTTGGAGCCCAAAAAAATAAAGTCTGACACTGTTTCCACTGTGTCCCCATCTATCTGCCATGAAATTTATTTATGGTTCAACAATTGAACATTATACAATTATAATTTACGAAGAAATTTCTGCTCTTATAGAACACTCATAGCAACAACAAAAAAAGAATATGAAATAGGAACCAAAAAAAAGCCTACTCTAGACAAAAGTATCAGATATCTTACCCCCAACCACAGTGTATAAGGAAATTATCATATGCAGTAAGATCAATTCAGTGATGGGCTTTCCCTGGTGGTCCAGCAGTTAAGACTCTGTGCTTCCAAGGCAAGGGGCACAGGTTTGATTCCTGATCAGAGAACCATGATCCCACATACCACGTGGTGCAACCAATAATAATAAGTTTTCATTAAGGAAAATATAATAATAACAAAATTATTTTTTTAAAAAATATCAATTCACTGATGATAAATTGGGGCTTCCCTGGTGGCTCAGAGGTAAAGAATCTGCCTGACAACGCAGGAGACATGGGTTCAATCCCTGGTCCAGAAAGACGCCACATGCTGTGGAGCAACTAAGCACAAGGGTCACAACCATAGAGCCTGGAGCCACAGCTACTGCAGCCCACACACTCCAGAGCCTGCGCTCCACCACAAGAGAAGCCAGTACAGTGAGAAGTCCGTGCACTGCGACGGGGAAGCAACCCCCTCTCCACAACTGGAGAAAGCCCACACAGCAGTGGAGACCCAGCACAGCCAAAAACTAAGATACACTTTACAAAAATAATAACATCTTTTTTAAAAAATTGATGCAGCAAGGGAAGACAGAATGACCAGCTGCAAATCTCATTTAAAGTCACCAGATCTGTTTCCCAAAGTACTGGGGGGAAATCCTAAGAAGAAAACCAACAGTCACTTGTTTGAAATAGCAGCAATCAGGAATGACTGCTGGTGGCCAGAGCATCTCTGAATTGAGTCTGGCACCAAAGAGAGGCAGTGCATGGTAGACTGGGGACAGGTCTGAGGAGGTCTATACAGACCAGCCATATTTGCAGGAAGCAGGCTGTTAGTGAGGCAGAATGGAGGAAAAATATGCAATATCCAAGCAGCCCTACAGCAGCTAGTTCCTGTTGGATGCAGCCAATAAAGGTTAAATGAATTCACTCACACAAAAAATCCTGTGTCAAAAAGTGAACGCTTACTGTCATTGTTAAGAAGGACACACCCTACTCAAAGATTAATTATAACCTTTTCAAGGAAATAGCATATTAAAATATTGTAAGAAAAAAAGGAAGAAAAGATCAGGAATGGTCATCAAAATCATGCTGCTGTATATTGTTATAAATTCTTCAAAGAGGTCAATGAAGTCATCATTGATTCTGTAAAACAATGTGATAGGCTGAGCTTGCTGAGATTAGGCAAAATATTGAAAGAAAGCAGAAGATAAAAAAAACCAAGCAGCAGCAATTGGGATATAGTGAAAAACAAAGCCAAAAAACGAAGGCCACACTGAAAGCAACACGAAAGAAAAAGGAATGTACTGAAAATATAGAGGGACGTAAAGGATAAGATTGAGAAAAAGGAATTAAAATGAACCAAGTTAAAAGTGGGGTGTCCCTGGTAGCTCAGCTGGTAAAGAATCCGCCTGCAATGCAGGAGACACTGGTTCAATTTCTGGGTCAGGAAGATCCGCTGGAGAAAGGAATGACTGCCCACTCCAGTATTCTTGGGCTTCCCTGGTGGCTCAACTGGAAAAGAATCTGCCTGTAATGTGGGAGACCTGGGTTCGACCCCTGGGTTGGGAAGATCACCTGGAGGAGGGCATGGCAACCACTCCAGTATTCTTGCCTGGAGAATCTCATGGACAGAGGAGCCTGGGACCCATCTCTGTGGCTGGGGGCAGAGCCCCCAGGGTACTTCTGGTTGCTGTCTGGGCAGGACTTTCACAAGCAAGAAGCCCCGCTCCGGTGCTCACCCTGTGGTCTCCTCCGGTCCTCTCATAACAGGGCAACTTTCTTCTTCACACTTCACATCCCCATATCTCTGCCTTCAGGAAGGGCTTTTTAGACTCACTTGTGAGGTCAGGCCTCCCAGGACAACCTCCCTTCTGATTAACTCCACTTCAGTTGCTAAGTCACGTCAGGCTACACCAGGATTCCCTGTCCTTTGCCATCTCCCAGAGTTTGCTCAAACTCATGACTATTGAGTCGGTGATGCCATCCAACCATCTCATCCTCTGTTGTCCCCTCCTTCTTTTCCCTTCAGTCTTTCCCAGGATCAGGGTCTTTTCCAGTGAGTCAGCTCTTCGAATCAGGGGGCAAAGTATTGGAGCTTCAGCTTCAGCATCAGTTCTTCCAATGAATAGTCCAGGTTGATTTCCTTTAGGATTGACTGGTTTGATCTCCTTGCAGTCCAAGGGACTCTCAAGATTAACTCAAAGTCAACTAAACTAGGACCATGATTATATGCACAAAACCCTTCATCTTTGTCATAACATCACCTAAATCAAGCGATGAAACCATCACACTAACACACCTTCCTATACTCAAAGGGAGAAGATTAATATACAAGGACATTAGTACCATGGAGTGGGAATTTGGGGTCCATTTCAGAATTTCTGCCTACCAGCACTGCCCAATGACCACAGAAGAAATAGAGAAAATTGTCAAAGAGCTACCTCTGATGAAAAATAAAGCACCAGACCAGACTAGTTTCCTTCAAACTTTGAAGGAACACATCCTGCAATGGTTTTTAAAAACTGTTCTCTAATAACAAAAAAGATATATTTCAAATTGATTATACAGCTAGAATAACATTGACAACAAAACCTGACCAAGAAAATACACACACATGCACACAAAACCAAAAAAGTGCAGACACATATAAATACTAGCATTAAAAATAATAAAGATCACACAACAGAGTAACTGCTCAAAGGCTAACATATCAAAATAAGAACAGTTCCAGGAATTTCCCCATTAGCTGATTTCACGTTATTTAGGATTATTACAAGGACTTCCCTGATGGTCCAGTGGCTAAGACTCTGTGCTCCCAATGCAGAGGGCCTGGGTTTGATTCCTGGTCAGGGAACTAGACACCATTTCAAATCAAAAGGAAGACAGACTCCTCAATAAATAGTGTGACACAACTACTTATCTGGAAGAAAATAAAGATGAATCCTGTGTGTGAAATTACACGTGCACATGGATATTTATCTCAATATTGTTTTTACTGATGAAAAATGAAAAAAAAGACAAATATCCACCCTAGGGCTTCCCCCAATGGCTCAAACAGTAAAGATTTTACCTGTCAATGCAGGAGGCCCAAGAGATGCAGTTTTGATCCCTGGGTCAAGAAGATCCTCTGGAGAAGGAAATGGCAACCCACTCCAGTATTCCTGCCTGGGAAATCCCATGTACAGAGGAGCTTAGTGGGCTACAGTCCATGGGGTCGCAAAGAGTCAGACAGGACTAAGTGACTGAACACACATTCTAGTGTACTAATTAATCATTATTTACCCATACCATGAACTACAGTATAGCTTTTGAAAAGAATGCAACAGTTGTATTTTTACTAATTATCCCTGGATATTATTACATTGTTATTAAATTATTATATTATGCACTATTATATTACATACTATTATAATATTACATATTACTATTAAGTGAAAAAGGGCAAGGTATAGACATATGTGTAAAAACAAATATGGAGGGGAGGTAAATTTTGTTATTTATGTTTAATAATTCATATATATAACATGTCACATAGTATAATGTAAGCACTTATTAAATGACAATATTAACTCCATACTCAGACAGATGTATGTTGTCACAGATGTATTCACATATCCAGGAAATATTTACTGAGAGCCTATTGCATGCCAGACACTGAGAATGTAATTGTCAAGAGAAGTGACAAGTTCTCTATCTCATAAAATTTAGTCTGAAGAGAGACAGATCATAAATAAATAAGTGAATAAACAGGAAAATTTCTAATGTTGGTAAGTAGTAAAAGGGGTTCAACTGGCCAGTATCACAAAGTAGGAGCTCCAGAGGAAAATGGTTGTATCTGGGGTAATGGTTTTAAAATATTGGGCCGGGCAAAATGTTTGCTATGGTTTTCCCTTAAGATGGAACAGAAACCTGAACAAACTTTTTGGCCGACCCAATATCTGCATCTGTACCCAGGGTAGAGGGCTTCCCAGGTGGCTCAGTGGTGAAGAATCTGCCTGCAATGCAGGAGACGTGGGTTTGATCCCTGGGTCCGGAAAATCCCCTGGAGAAAGGAATGGGAACCCACTCCAGTATGCTTGCCTGGAGAATCCCATGCACAGAGGAGCCTGGCAGGCTACAGTCCACGGGGTCACAAAGAGTAAAACATAGCTGAGCAACTAAACAACAAAACCAACACCCCAAGGTGGGTGATGGGGCACGGGTGCAGTACTTCCTGGCCTTATCCTTTTACTCCTCCAGCCCTGAAAGTCTCTGACGCAGCCATCACAGTGGCCCCATGTGTAGTGAATGCTCCGTGTGTCACAGGACCCACAGACTCGCAGGAGAAACTACCAAACTGTGACACACTAGCATCCCAAAGGGAGAGGGCTGTTCCCCAGCTCCCTGACCCCAAGCTGGTCCCTTGACCCCCATGGTCATTCATTTTCACACGCTCGTTCCCAAGTCAGGCCTCCTGCACAGTGGCAGAGAAACTACAGCTTTAATTAATAAACATTTCTCACTTTCTCCACAGTTGTCCAAAAGTCAAAATATTCCCAGAGTGTTTAATTTATACTTCTGAAATAGTTTACCTGACTCCCTAGAAGGGTACGACTCAATCTCACCTATTTTTCCCTTAAGCCATCTCTATATAAACTCTCATGATGATGCTTTGTACAAATGGTTTTGTTAGAAATAAATTCAGCCTTATAAAATGTACTCATTAGAGATCCTGTTTATGCCAAGGATGATTCTAAAATATTTTATACACCTCCTCATTGCTTTTATGAGACGGCTATATCAAAAAACCTCTCCTTACTTCTGAATCTGCGAATACCTCAAAGTGTAGTTGCATTTTGCATCTAAAATGTGACAGAAGCCTTTTTATGGCACACCATGTAACCTCGCATACACAAGAAAATATCTGGAGATGTTCCTATGGGGTTTCTTCCCCTATGATATTGAGCCTACAGCACATAAAAATAACCATTCTAATTCAACATGCCCAGAATTGATCTTCTAAAGAAAATATTAAAATGACTCTAAACTCATTCAGAAACTCAAAGATAAACAGAAACAGCTGCTAAATGTCTCACAAGCCAGTCTGAGATTCATTTCATTTACCCAACAAAAGGTACCTCAGGTGAAACAGAGCATTTTCAAGTTACATTTTATGTCCATTGGCTAGAAGCCTAGCGGCAAGTCTAAATTCCTTCCATTGTTACATCTTTTATGTCTTATGGCACTTTCCTAGTTCCCTATTTAATTTTATTTTAGTGTTTATAGATAGCTATAAAGAGAGCGAGATACACCAATTTACAAAGACTTCAGTACCTGTGTTCAGGTCAATTTAACTTCCTACTGAGTTCTTCTTCTAATATTAATATTTTTAAGAATTTCTGTATTTTTTTCAGTTGCCATTATCCTTAACTAGAAAAATGAAATTAATCTAATCGTTTTAATGTATTAGTTCACTTCCCCACAAAAGTTCAAGAGATATAAGTATAGAAAATTTAAAAAAAATAAACCTCTCCATACACTCCCCAAGCCCAAATCCTAATGACAATACAGTAAGTCCTTTACATATGATTGAGTACCATTCCAAGAGTGCATTCAGTTCAGTTCAGTTGCTCAACCCTGTCCAACTCTTTGCAACCCCAAGGACTGCAGAACGCCAGGCCTCCCTGTCCATCACCAACTCCCAGAGCTTGCTCAAACTCATGTCCATCAAGTTGGTGATGCCATCCAACCATCTCATCTGTTGTCCCCTTCTTCCCCCACCTTCAATCTTTCCCAGCATCAGGGTCTTTTCAAATGAGTCGGTTCTCTGTATCAGGTGGCCAAAGTGTTGGAGTTTCAGCTTCAGCATCAGGCCTTCCAATGAATATTCAGGACTCATTTCCATCAGGATGAACTGGTTGGATCCCCTTGCTGTCCAAAGGACTCTCAAGAGTCTTCTCCAACACCACAGTTCAAAAGCATTAATTCTTCAGTGATCAGCTTTCTTTATAGTCCAACTCTCACATCCATACATGACTACCGGAAAAAACAATAGCCTTGACTAGATGGACCTTTGTTGGCAAAGCAATGTCTCTGCTTTTTAGCATGCTGTCTAGGTTGGTCATAGCTTTTCTTCCAAGGAGCAAGAGTCTTAATTTCACCGCTGCAGTCACCATCTGCAGTGATTTTGGAGCCCAAGAAAAATAGTCTCTCACTGTTTCCATTGTTTCCCCATCTGTTTGCCATGAAGTGATGGAACCAGATGCCATGATCTTAGTTCTCTGAATGTTGAGTTTTAAGCCAACTTTTCCACGCTCCTCTTTCACTTTCATCAAGAGGCTCTTTAGTTCTTCTTCGCTTTCTGCCATGAGGGTGGTGTCATCTGCATTTTTGAGGTTATTGATATTTCTCCCAGCAATCTTGACTCCAGCTTGTGCTTCATCCAGCCCAGAATTTCTCATGATGTACTCTGCATATAAGTTAAATAATCAGGTTGACAATATACAGCCTTGATGTACTCCTTTTCCAATTTGGAACCAGTCTGTTGTTCCATGTCTGGTTCTAACTCTTGCTTCATGACCTGCATACAGGTTTCTCAGGAGGCAGGTAATGTGGACTGATATTCCCATCTCTTGAAGAATTTTCCATAGTTTATTGTGATCCACACAGTCAAAAGCTTTGGCATAGTCAATAAAGCAGATGTTTTTTCTGGAACTCTCTTGCTTTTTCAATGATCCAATGGATGTTGGCAATTTGATCTCTGGTTCCTCTACCTTTTTTAAATCTATCTTGAACATCTGAAAGTTCATAGTTCACAAACTATTGAAACCTGGCTTGGAGAATTTTGAGCATGACTTTACTAGCATGTGAGACAAGTGCAATTGTGCGGTAGTTTGAGCATTCTTTGGCATTGCCTTTCTTTGGGATTGGAATGAAAACTGACCTTTTCCAGTCCTGTGGCCACTGCTGAGTTTTCCAAATTTGCTGGCATATTGAGTGCAGCACTTTCACAGCATCATCTTTTAGGATTTGAAAGAGCTCAACTGGAATTCCATCACCTCCACTAGCTTTGTTTGTAGTGATGCTTCCTAAGGCCCACTTGATTTTTGCATTCCAAGATGTTCTGACTTAGGTGAGTGATCACACCATCATGGTTATCTGGGTCATGAAGATCTTTTTTGTATAGTTCTGTGTATTCTTGCCACCTCTTCTTAATATCTTTTGCTTCTGTTAGGTCCATACCATTTCTATCCTTTATTGAGCCCATCTTTGCATGAAATGTTCCCTTGGTATCTCTAATTTTCTTGAAGAGATCTCTAGTATTTCCCATTCTATTGTTTTCCTCTATTTCTTTGCATTGATCACTGATAAAAGCTTTCTTATCTCTCTTTGTTATTTTTTGGAACTCTGCATTCAAATGGGTATATCTTTCCTTTTCTCCTTTGCCTTTAGCTTATCTTCTATTCTCAGCTATTTGTAAGGCCTCCTCAGATAACCATTTTACCTTTTTGCATGTAAGTCCAATTTGTTTGTAAATCCAACAAAGTTGGTCTAGGTACACAACTAACACAATTGGCTATATAGTACTGTACTGTAATATTTGGGTATTTCTCTAAAAGAAAGAAGTTGTTCCACTACAGAAAGCCAATCTTAAAGAGCTTTAAAGGAACTTTTATTTGTTTTTAGCAGATGGTAAAGCCAGACAATTAAAGCAATAGACTTAAAATCTAGAGGCATATATAAACAATGGTAAAAAGCAAACACTTTGCTTCTACTGCACCTTCTAAGTTATAGAATAATGAGTTAAGGGAAATCAGGGATTGTGTCTTTAAACCATAATGTTGGGCTGGCCAAAAACTTCATTTGAGTTTTTCCAGAACATCTTATAGAAATGAACTTTTTGGCCAACCCAATATTTTTACCTAAAGAAGCACTCTTGCATTCAAATCCATTCTTTCTTCCCCAAGAATTAATGTTTCAAATAAAACAAAAAAGTGATATATCTGTTTTTATGTCCCACCTCAATCACTGTTTTTAAGAGTGTACTGTTAACAGAAAACACAAACATCACGTCTTAAAAACAGTGATCTTCTGAACAACATATCATCTGAAACCCCACCATCCCACCCAGACCTCTAGAAGTTCATTAAATGCAGATAGTTAGGGCATGATTTATTTTGTACTGACATAACAGAGCATTTCTTTTTTTTTTTTAATTTTTATTGGAGGCTAATAATTTTACAATATTATATTGGTTGGTTTTGCCATACATTGACATGAATCCGCCCCAGGTGTATATGAGTTCCCCCTCCTGAACCCCCCTCCCACCTCCCCCCTCCCCTTATCCTCCCTCTGGGTCATCCCTGCATACCAGCCCCGAGCATCCTGTAACATGCATCGACCCTGAACTGGCGATTCGTTTCACATATGATAATATACATGTTTCAATGCCATTCTCCCAAACCATCCCACCCTCACCCTCTCCCATAGAGTCCCAAAGACTGTTTTATACATCTGTGTCTCTTTTGCTGTCTCGTATACAGGGTTATCATTTGCATCTTTCTAAATTCCATATATATGCGTTAGTATACGTTATTGGTGTTTTTCTTTCTGGCTTACTTCACTCTGTATAATAGACTCTAGTTTCATCCACCTCATTAGAACTGGTTCAAATGCATTCTTTTTAATGGCTGAGTAATACTCCATTGTGTATATGTACCAAGGCTTTCTTATCCATTCATCTGCAGATGGACATCTAGGTTGCTTCCATGTCCTCGCTATTATAAACAGTGCTGCGATGAACATTGGAGTACGTGTGTCTCTTTCAGTTCTGGTTTCCTCAGTGTGTAGGCCCAGGAGTGCAATTGCTGGATCATATGGCAGTTCTATTTCCAGTTTTTTGAGGAATCTCCACACTGTTCTCCATAGTGGCTGAACTAGTTTTCATTCCCACCAACAGTGTCAGAGGGTTCCCTTCTCTCCACACCCTCTCCAGCATTGATTGCATGTAGACTTTTGGATAGCAGCCATTCTGACTGGTGTGAAATGGTATCTCACTGTGGTTTTGATTTGCATTTCTCTGATTATGAGGGATGTTGAGCATTTTTTCATGTGTTTGTTAGCTATCTTTATGTCTTCTTTGGAGAAATGTCTGTTTAGTTCTTTGGCCCATTTTTTGATTGGGTCATTTATTTTTCTGGAATTGAGCTGCAGGAGCTGCTTGTATATTTTGAAGATTAATCCTTTATCAGTTGCTTCATTTGCTATTATTTTCTCCCATTCTGAAGCCTGTCTTTTCACCTTGGTTATAGTTTTTGGCTCAAAAACAAGAGCTCACCTCTTGAGACTAGAAACTACCATATCCTCAGTAAAGACTGCGGATACATTACCCAGTTTCTGCTTTTATTATATTCCGATCAACAAATAGAAAAAGAGAGTCAAGCAAGGTCAAAATAAACTATCCTTTTTTTTCTCTCAATCTCAAAGGAAAACCTCAAAGTCCAGGTTTCTAAGAATAAAACAAAGCAATGGTGTACACGTACCTTTCCACTGTTGCCTTTTTTAGATCAAGGCAGGGCAAAAAGTGCAATTTTTATAACATCCAGCCTGAAAAAGTAGCTTAATGACAGACATGGCCCTTTTCAATATCTACACACTAAAAATAAAGCTTTTTAGGTTAACAACGCTAATTTCTAGATAGATGGTAAAGCGGTTGATTAGCTAATCTTAAGTTTTACAAACTTAACCCATCCAAGTACACCACACAATTAGAAAGCTTTTTTCCAGACCCAGATACTTATTATTTATTTAAAACATGCTATAGTTTTAATGTCAACCATTTATTCACATCTTAATAAAATAGTTACAAATGAAAATAAGCTCAAGATAGCTTATTACCTTTTTCAATTTTAATTTTATTGGAGCATGTGCGTGTGTGCTAAGTCACTTAAGTTATGTCCGACTCTTTGCGACCCTATGGACTGTAGCCCACCAGGCTCCTCTGTCCATGGGATTCTCCAGGCAAGAATACTGGAGTGGGTTGCCATGCCCTCCTCCAGGGATCTCCTGATCCAGGGATCCAGCCCGCATCTCTTCTGTCTCTAGCATTGGCAGGCAGGCTCCTTCCCACAAGTGCCACCTGGGAGTATAGCTGATTAACAATGTGGTGTGAGTTTCAGGTGTACAACAAAGCAATTCAGTTAGAGATACACATATATTCATTCCTCTTTAGATTCCTTTCTCTTATAGATTATCACAGAATATTGAGTAGAGTTCCATGTGCTTTATATAGTAGGTCCTTCTTGATTATCTGTTTTATATATAGTGGTGTGTACATGTTCATCCTAAGTTTCTGATTTATCCCTCTTCCCCACGTTTTCCGTTTGGTAACAGAAAATTTGTTTTCAATATCTGTAAGCCTGTTTCAGTTTTGTAAATAAGTTCATTTCTATCATTTTTTTTTAAAACTAGATTCCACATATGAGTGATGTCATATGACATTTCTCTTTCTCTGATCTACTTCATTTAGGATGATAATCTCTAGGTCCACACATGTTGATGCATACTGCATTAATTCATTATGTTTTATGATTTAGCAATATTCAATGAACAGTGCAAAGAAGTAGAGGCAAACAACAGAACAGATAAGACTAGAGGTATCTTAAAGAAAAGGAACATTTCATCCAAAGATGGGCAAATAAAGGACGGAAATGGTAAAGATCTAATAGAAGCAGAAGAGATCAAAAAAAGATGAAAAGAATACACAGAAGAACTGTACAAAAAAGATCTTAACAACCCAGAGAGCCATGATGGTGTAGCCACTAACCCAGAGCCAGACATTCTGGAGTGTGAAGTTAAGGGGGTCTAAGGAAGCAATATAGGCATCTGAGTGCAGAGTTCCAAAGAATAGCAAGGAGAGATAAGAAAGCTTTCCTCAGCAATCAATGCAAAGAATTAGAGGAAAACAACAGAATAGGAAAGACAAGAGATCTCTTCAAGAAAATTAGAGATACCAAGGGAATATTTCATGCAAAGATGGGCTCGATAAAGGACAGAAATGGTATGGACATAACAGAAGCAGAAAATATTAAGAAGAGGTGGCAAGAATACACAGAAGAACTGTACAAAAAAGATCTTCACGACCAAGATAATCACGATGGTGTGATCACTCACCTAGAGCCAGACATCTTGGAATGGGAAGTCAAGTGGGCCTTAGAAAGCATCACTACGAACAAAGCTAGTGGAGGTGATGGAATTCCAGTTGAGCTACTTCAAACCCTAAAAGATGATTCTGTGAAAGTGCTGCAAATTTGGAAAACTCAGCAGTGGCCACAGGACTGGAAAAGGTCAATTTTCATTCCAATCCCAAAGAAAGGCAATGCCAAAGAATGGTCAAACAACCACATATTTGCACTCATCTCACGCACTAGTAAATTCATGCTCAAAATTCTCCAAGCCAGGCTTCAGCAATACGTGAACCATGAACTTCCAGATGTTCAAGCTGGTTTTAGAAAAGGCAGAGGAACCAGAGATCAAATCGCCAACATCCACTGGATCATGGAAAAAGCAAGAGAGTTCCAGAAAAACACCTATTTCTGCTTCATTGAATTTGCCAAAGCCTTTGACTGTGTGGATCACAATAAACTGTGGAACATTCTGAAAGAGATGGGAATACCAGACCACCTGACCTGCCTCTTGAGAAACCTGTATGCAGGTCAGGAAGCAACAGTTAGAACTGGACATGGAACAATAGACTGGTTCCAAACAGGAAAAGGAGTACATCAAGGTTGTATATCGTCACCCTGCTTATTTAACTTCTATGCAGAGTACATCATGAGGAACGCTGGGCTGGAAGAAGCACAAGCTGGAATCAAGATTGCCGGGAGAAATATCAATAACCTCAGATAGGCAGATGACATCACCTTTATGGCAGAAAGTGAAGAGGAACTCAAAAGCCTCTTGATGAAAGTGAAAGAGGAGAGTGAAAAGGTTGGCTTGAAGCTCAACATTCAGAAAACGAAGATCATGGCATCTGGTCCCATCACTTCATGGGAAATAGATGGGGAAACAGTGTCAGACTTTATATTTTTGGGCTCCAAAATCACTGCAGATGCTGATTGCAGCCATGAAATTAAAAGACGCTTACTCCTTGGAAGGAAAGTTATGACCAACCTAGATAGCATATTAAAAAGCAGAGATATTACTTTGCCAACAAAGGTCCGTCTATGTATGGATGTGAGAGTTGGACTATGAAGAAAGCTGAGCAGCAAAGAATTGATGCTTTTGAACTGTGGTGTTGGAGAAGACTCTTGAGAGTCTTGGACTGCAAGGAGATCCAACCAGTCCATTCTAAAGGAGATCAGTCCTGGGAGTTCACTGGAAGGACTGATGCTAAAGCTGAAACTCCAATACTTTGGCCACCTCATGTGACGAGTTGACTCACTTGAAAAGACTCTGATGCTGGGAGGGATTGGGGGCGGGAGGAGAAGGGGACGACCGAGAATGAGATGGCTGGATGGCATCACCAACTTGATGGACATGGGTTTGAGTGAACTCCGGGAGTTGGTGATGGACAGGGAGGCCTGGCGTGCTGTGATTCATGGGGTCACAAAGAGTCGGACACGACTGAGCGACTGAACTGAACTGAACTGAACTGAAGGAGGCCCATAAAGCTAGTGAAGGTGATGGAATTTAATCACAGCTACTTAAAATCCTAAAAGGTGATACTATTGAAGTGTCGCATTCAGTATGTTAGCAAATTTGGGAAACCCAGCAGTGGTCACAGGACTGGAAAAGGTCAATCCTCATCCCAGTTCCCAAAAAGGACAGTTCTAAGCAATGTTCAAACCATCGGACAATTGCACTCATCTCCCATGCTAGTTAAGTTGTGCTCAAAATCCTCCAAGCTAGACTTCAGCAGTACATAAACTGAGAACTTCCAGAGGTTTGAACTGGGTTTAGGAAAGACAGAGGAATGAGAGATCAAATTGCCAACTTTCACTAGATCACAGAGAAAGCAAGGGAATTAATTCCAAAAAAAATAGTTACCTCTATTTCACTGTCTACGCTAAAGCCTTTGACCGTGCAGTCATAACAATCTGTGGAAAACCCTTAAAGAGTTGGGAATACCAGACCATCTTACTTGTCTTCTGAGAAACCTGTATGCAGGTCAAAAAGCAACAGTTAGAACCCTGTATAGAACAACTCACTGGTTCAAAATTGAGAAATGAGTACAAGGCTGTTTATTGTCACCCTGTTTATTTAACTTACACACAGAGCATATTATGTGAAATGCCAGGCTGGATGAGTTACGAGCTGGAAACTAGATTGCCAAGAGAAATATCAACAAGCTCAGATATGCAGATGATACCACTCTAATGGCAGAAAGCCAAGAGGAACTAAATAGCCTAAAGTGGAAGGAACTAAAGTGGAAGCATGATAGATTTCCTCTTCTTGGGCTCTAAAATCACTGCAGATGGTGACTGCAACCACGATATTAGAAGATGACTGCTTCTTGGGATGAAAGCTATAACAAACCTAGACAGTGTATTAAAAAGCAAAAACATCACTTGGCTAACAAAGGTCCATATAGTCAAGGCTATGATCTCTCCCGTAGTCATGTCCGGATGTGAGAGCTGGACAGAATGCAGACGAATTGATGCTTTTGAACTGTGGTGCTGGTGAAGACTCTTGAGTGTCCCTTGGAAAGCAAGGAAATTAAACCAGTCAATCCTGAAGGAGATAAACCCTGAATACTCTTTGGAAGGACTGATGCTGAAGCTGAGGCTGTGATACTCTGGCTATCTGAGGCAAAGAGCAAACTCACTGGAAAAGACCCTGAATGCTGGGAAAGATTGAGGGCAGGAGGAAAAGGGGGTGACAGAGGATGAGACTGTTGGATGGCCTCACCAACTCAATGGACATGAATCTGAGCAAATTCCAGGAGACGGTGAAGGACGGGGAGCCTGGTGTGCTGCAGTCCATGGGGTTGCAAAGAGGTGGACATGACTTGGCAGCTGAACGACAATAGTGAAGTGAGATATATGCTGAGTTAGAAGGTGTGAGTGCTGCAGAGCACAAGTAGAGTGGGGTAGTGCAGGCTCTCATTAAATAAACAGTGTAGGCTGAGACAGTGTTTGGGGCCAGAGGACTTGGAGGGAAGATCTGAAAGAGATGAGGAGTTAGCCATGGGGAGTTCTGGAAGAGAATTCCAGTTGGAGGGAGTAGCCGGGACAAGCACCCTAAGATAGGGGAGTGTCTGTCATTTTGAAGGAACAGAAAAGAGGCCAGAACTGCGAGAGTGGCAGGCCAGGGCGGGGCAGGGTGGGGGGATGTGCAGGGGGGAGGGAAGAGGAAGAGGTAAGACTAGAGAGAGAGCAGGCTTCGGAACTCAATGTGCTAATACATTTTTTTTGAACATTTAGATCACCATTTCATTATAGTATATCACGCTTCATCTTATCCCTGATAATGCTCCCTTATTATCCTCCTGACTGTCAGTCTCTTACTGAAACTAATTTCATATTCTGTGTGATCACTGTAATTGTGCGATTCCATTCAATTTAACATTCTTCGTGTCTAAATTCCAATTTGCCGCTGATATTGAAAAGTGATTAAAAAATAAGGCAAGCATTCAATTATTCAGTAAATTCGAACTACATGATGAAATCAACACACTGTGCTCATTCACGGATAAAATAACACTGCTTTCAAATATTTATATTATCAACAAGAAGACATGTTATTTGTAAATCTAAAACTTTCTCTGAGAATTAGGTACTGAAGTATGACAATTTTTAAAGGAATATCAGCATATCATACCACCAGATTGTTTTTTAAAAAATCTTTCAGAACAAATACGGGGTTTGAGAAACGCCAGAACAATTGTGTTCCCTGATGAACTGCGTTCCCATAATATTACCCAAACACTCCTCTTTAGCATGTCAGGATATGGATCCCTCTACTGAAACAGGCACTGCTATAAGAAGACTGAAAAAAATTAATAAGTACCTGGTGATATCCATGGTATAAAAACAAAAGAACTCTAAGAGCAGGGACAATTGAGTCGGTGTATTTACAGTGACAGTGAGTTGGCCCTGAGGCTGTAAGAGGCAGGACTAAATGGGGACAGTCTTAGGGTCCCTATGTGAGTAGGAGTATAAGTATAATTGAACAGGAGATGATCCTACTCAACAAGTAGTTATTATCTAAACACTAAGCAAACTATTATGTGCACACAAATAAGTCACTTGCTTCCAGTTGTCATAAGCAGTGTCTCCACTTGAAAGACAGTTCCCTGGGTATATTCCCAGTGGAAGACTTATGCAGCTATATTCATATTCAGGAGCTTCTCAGGTGGCTCAGTGGTAAAGAATCCACCTGCCAATGCAAGAGATGAGGAAATGTGGGTTTGATCCTAGGGTCAGGAAGATTCCCTGGAGAAGGAAATGGCAACTCAACCCAGGATCCTTGCCTGGGAAATCCCATGGACAGAGGAGCCTGGTGAGCTGCAGTCCATCCAGTCACAAAGAGTTGGACACAACTTAGTGACTAAACAACAACACAAGTCAAGAGATAGGAAACAGGGAGGGGAGGGTTTCTTTAGAGAGAACAATGCATGTCAGCAAGCCCTGAGGAGGGGAATGAGGTCCTTTCCAGAGAATTAAAAACAGGCCAGGTAGGGGAGGGAGAGGGGAAAACAGGAGAGAGTCATCAAGGACAATTAAGCTAAAACAAGATCATAGAACCTTTGGAATTTTCACACCGGAGTTGTAACACTACCCTGGCAGCAATAGAAAACCACTGGTGGATTTTAAATAAAAGCACGGTAGCCTCAGATTCATGCTTTTAAGTGATCACAGTGGCAACATGGAAAAAAAATAAAAATAAAGTATAGGATTCTGTACATCTTTCCAACACTCATATTAGTATTTTTCAAAACTGGAAATTTTCTGAATTTGACTTAGCTATAAAGAAAATTTTCTGAGGGGGAGAATTTTAAGAATTAGGAGGAAGTTATCACTAGAAGACAAAATTGCACTCATTGGAGATGGTGGGAGGCAGGATACTGAGGTGCCTGTCTTCCTTGAGTTACTCCTACGAGTATGTTACATTCCAGAGCACCAGAGATTTGGCAAATGTCATCTCTAATCAGTTCACACTAAGCTAGGATGAAGATCCTGGTGGGCCTGGCTTCATCACAGAAGCCCCTGTAAAGCGTGGCATTTTCCCCAGCAGGAAGAACTAGTCAGAGAGCTTTATAGTCCAAGAAGGGTTCTACGTGAGGGAGCTTAGCCATGGCTAAGATGGAGAGTTCATGGAACAATGAACTGAGATTGGTCTGGGAGCAGCCCTAAGCATCAAAGGAAACAGGGCCCCTGTCCTACTGCTGCAGGAACTGGCGTCTGCCAACAACTCAGTGAGCCCAAATGCAGATTCTTCCCTGGAAGCTCCAGAGGAGTGCTCAGCCCAGTGACCACCCAGACTTCAATCTCATGAGACTCCGAGCAGGGGACCCCCCAGAGCCTACATGACCTCTGACCCACAGAACCATGAGATCATAAAAAAAAAATGTGTGCTGACAGGAGCCACTAAGGTGGGGGTAATTTGTTACACATCCAGAGAAAGATCTTTAAAAACTGGATTAGGGGACCTCCGAAGAGAATCAGAATTTCCTTTTTGTGTGTCTGTGAGGTTATTTTGTCCTACCTTGGAAAGAAAGGCAACAATGATTTATTTAACTTCCAATCACAGCCGTTCTTACTCTGGCAGGCTCTCATGAGAAGTATTTAGTCTGCTTCTGAGACTTCCCTCGTGGCTCAGTGGTTAAGAACCCTCCTGCCAATGCAGGAGACAGGGGTTCCATCCCTGATCAGGGAGCTAGATCCCACGTGCCTCAAGGCGACTAAGCCCTTTTGCCACAACTATTGAGCCTGTGCTCTAAAGCCCAGGAACCGCAACTGCTGAGCCCAAGTGCTGCAACTACTGAAGCCCACATGCCCTGGAGCCTGTGCTTCCAACAAAAGAAGCCTCGGCAATGAGAAGCCTGTGCACCACAACTAGAGAACAGCCCTGCTCATCGCAACTACAGAAAAAGCCCATGCAGCAGTGAAGACCCAAATTTTAATTAATTAATTAATTTTTTTAAAAAATAAGTATTTAGTCTGCTTCTGCCAGCTGAGTAGTCTACAAGAACCACATCAACCAAAAAGTAGCTTAAGGTTAAAGAAGCTGAGGCATTGCCCCAGGGCTTGGCTGCATCTTGCCTCCTTCATCACCATCCCCTTGTCTTGCAGGAGAGACTGGCCACCTCACCAAGTGCTGAGAGCACTTTGATTATTATGAAAACTAAACACTTGTGACAACAACTCTCTCTCTCCCAGCTGTGGGTGGTAGGCAGGTTTCTTTTCCTTGGTACCTGCCTACCTCTGACATTTCATTACACATACAGGACTCCCCAACATTCTCTGCCCTCCCCGTTCCCACCCCTGCATCTATTGTCTAATTACTTTTAAATTTTCTCTCTTTAAAATGCACAGTTAATAAAAGGAAATAATCTCTCAAACATTCAGGCAATTTGATTCAGTTTTTTGACGAAGTTTTTTATAAAATTGTATTAAAAATCCTTTATACTTGATTTAAAATGTCAGAAGAGACCAAAAACAAAACAAAATGAAATAAGGTCACTAGGGTGGACCAACTGCTGTAATACTCCCCAAATCTTAGGAACTTAGCATCAGTCAGGCTGCTGCCACACTTTGACCCTGACTGGGAAGGGAGTCATGTGCTCTGATCCACCCAGGTTTCCAGATACCCTGACCCCATCCATTTAGTGATTCTACCACCTTCTAGGAGGTTAGAGTCCTCCTCTGGACCTTCTGCAATTAGTCAGGCTCTGGTAACAAAGAGAACTGTCAGGAAGGGGGAAAGGATGCCCACGCTCACTGACTTGGGCTCAGAGCTGACACACATTCACTTCTCTTACACTCCACTAGCAAGAAACAGGCATAGAGCCCCTTCTGAAACAAAGGAACCAGGAATTGTAGCCTGGCAGTGCGCCCAGTCCTTCCCTGTGTCTCCCACAGTGGGATAAGATAAAAATCTATGGCTGACCCATAAACTTTCATCACGTGTTAGAGTTCACCTGCTTCCCAGGTGGAGTTAGTGGTAAAGAACCAGCCTGCCAATACAGGAAATGTAAGAGACGCAGGCTCCATCCCTGGGTCTGAAAGATCCCCTGGAGGAGAATGTGACAACTCACTCTGGACTCTGGCATTCTTGTCTGGAGAATCCCATGGACAGAGGATCCTGGTGGGCTACAGTCAAGTTATTACTGCATAATGAAGCATCCAGAACCTACGCATAAAACAAGCATTGTGTCGAATTCATGGATTCTCTTGGTCCCAAATTCAGAAAAGGTACAAAGGAAAGAGTTCATTTCTGCTGCACGATATCTGGGGTTGCAGGTGGGGGTGGTTCAACAGCTAGGGGCTGAAGTCATTTAGAACAGTGCTCCCCAACCTTTTTGATATTAGGGACTAGTTTCATGGGAGACAATTTCTCCGTGGATGTGGGGAGAGGGGAGTTTGGTGTGATTCAAGCACATTACTGTGCACTTGCTCTCTATTATGACTACATCAGCTCCACCTCAGATCACCAGGCATTAGATCCCAGAAGTTGGGAACCCCTGACCCAAAGGAATCTTCATCGACATGCCCAGTGGTTGATGTTGGCCATTGGTGAAAACAACTGAGGCTGTTGACTCAAATGTGACTTTCTACAGTGGGGTCAACTCAAGGAGTCAGATTTCTTAGCTGGCAGCTCAGATCTGCAAAAATTAAGGTTTCAGCGGCCAGGCAGAAGCTTTGCTGCCTTTTATGGCCTCGCTCACTTCTGCTGGCTGTATTCTGTGGGTCTGAGACTTCACAAGCACATCCAAATCCAAGGACAGGGACACAGTCCCACATCTCAGTGGCAGGTACCAAGGTCACATGGGAGAGGAGACATTATGGCAACCAGCTGGGGAAAGTGCAACCTCCCATATGTATTATCTTAGAATCACTGAATTTCAGTGTTTGAAAGTACTGTGTATTTTACAGAACTGGGGCCAGCACACTATGATCCACTGCCTGTCTTTTTCATCAAAGTTTTATTGAAATACAGTCACGTTTCATCGTAGCAAGGCTTCCCAGATGGCACTAGTGCTAATTGCCAGCCAATGTGGGAGACATAAGAGATGTGAGTTCGATCCCTAGGTCAAGAAGATCCCCTGGAAGAGAGCATGGCAACCCACTCCAGTGTTCTTACCTGGAGAATCCCATGGACAGGGAGCCTGGTAGGCTATGGTCCATAGGGTTGCAAAGAATAGGACACAACTGAAGTGACTGAGCATACATGCATGTTCTTCCTAGCAAAGTTTTGTAGCTGCAAGACGACATGATCAGCAAAGCCTAAAGTATGTACTTTTGTTGTTGTTATTTAGTCACTAAGTTGTGTCCAATGTTTTGCCACCCTATGGACTATAGCTTGCCAGGATCCTCTGTTCATGGCATTTCCTAGGCAAGAATACTGGAGTGGGTTGCCATTGCCCACTCCAGGGAATCTTCCCAACCCAGGGATCGAACCTGCATCTCCTGCATGGCAGCCAGATTCTTTACCACTGGGCCACCTTGAAGTTAGACCATGAGAACTCATATCTCTGTTCTGAATGTGGCCCATTATATGGCTCTGGGCAAGGGAGCCTCTAGACTGCCATGTTTCCACCTATATAATTGGGGAAATAGTAAAGTTGGCCATGGAGTTGTAGGCATTAAATGAAAAACAGCACAATGATGCAAAGGTCTTGTTCAGTTCAGTTCAGTTCAGTCGCTCAGTCGTGTCCAACTCTCCGCGACCCCATGAATCACAGCACGCCAGGCTTCCCTGTCCATCACCAACTTTGGAGTTCACTCAAACTCATGTCCACAGAGTCGGTGATGCCATCCAGCCATCTCATTCTCGGTCATCCCCTTCTCCTCTCGCCCCCAACCTTTCCCAGCATCAGAGTCTTTTCCAGTGAGTCAACCTTAATCCACTCTTAAAATACCAGCTAGATCAACTGTACGTCCACAGTTAACATTTGACTACAAAGTGTCATTCACTGTGCCCACAAGTCTGTTCTCTACGTCTGCACCTCCATTGCTGCCCTGCAAATAGATTAATCAGTACCATCTTTCTAGATTCCATATATGCATAAATATACAATAGTTGATTTCCTCTTTCTGACTTACTTCACTTTGTATAATAAGCTCTAGGTTTATCCACCTCATTAGAACTGACTCAAATGCATTCCATTTTATGGCTGAGTAATATTCCATTGTATTATATATATGTACAACAACTTCTTCATCCATTCATCTGTTGATGGATATCTAGAAAACTTTCATGTTCTCGTTATTGTAGGTAGTGCTGCATAATGGTTAGTTTCACGTGTCAAAGGCTGCCCAAGCATGTCCAGATATTATTCTGGATGCTTCCAGGAGGGTGTTTTCTGAATGAGATTAACATTTAAATTGGTGGATTTTGAGAAAAGCAGTTTCTGTCCATAGTGAGGGAGGGCTTATCCAGTCACTGAAAGGCCCCAGTAGAACAAAGACTGACCATTCTCAAACAGAAGGGTATTCCATCTGCAGACTTCTTGCCTTTGGACTTGAATTGTGGCCCTTCCTGCATCTTTAGCCTGATGATCTACCTTGCAGATGAATTCCCCAAGCCTCCTCAATTGCTTGAGCCACTTCCTTTAAATAAATGTCTCCCTCTATGCATACCCTGTTGGTTCTGTTTCTCTGAAGAACCCTGACACAGATACACAATGTCTCTTAAAGTGAAATATTGGAAGAGGGAAAGAGAAATGCTTATGTCTCACATGTGGTTCTGAGAAATGAAGTATCTCCTGCCATTATCAGTAAACAAGCATGTCACAGTCATCAATTCCAGCCCTCCAAATGAGAATTTCTGAGCCCCAAGAGCACTCAAGAAGGAAAAGAATACCCAAGATCTGGCACCGATCAGACTGCAGCCATTCCCCACGGTGAGCACTGAGGAACTCAGGGGTAAAAACATGGGACACTGGCCCCAGACAGCTGAGGTGCATGTGAAAGGAATGACTTCAGTGAACCCAGACTCTTGCATCTTCCCATACATAGAAAAGCACTAAATTCCTTAACTTGAGATATCTGGTTTACCCTAACTCCCAAAAATACTTTTGATGTTCAGACTACCTGTCCTTTATTACAAAACTTCTGTATAACCTTGAATGCTCCCCCTCGCTTCTTCAGAGCAGTTCTCTCAGGGTTGTCTCTCTCATCTTTTCTCGGGAGATGCTGTCTTCCAGCCTTGAAGTCCTAAAAATTCCCACCAAATAAAGTATAACTTTCAACTTTTCAGTTCAGTTCAGTTCAGTTCAGTCGCTCAGTCGTGTCCGACTCTCCGCGACCCCATGAATCACAGCACGCCAGGCCTCCCTGTCCATCACCAACTCCCGTAGTACACTCAAACCCATGTCCACAGAGTCGGTGATGCCAGTTGCATGTATTTTTTCAGTCAACAGTCCCAGCTTCTTTCACTAAGAGGAATGACACTCTAAGTAAGACTGGTGAACAAATGCTGATGGAACCCCAAGGGGAAGGCAAGTGGATTATTAAAATAATAGTTCAGTTCAGTCACTCAGTTGTGTCCAACTCTTTGCAACCCCATGAATCATAGCACGCCAGGCCTCCCTGTCCATCACCAACTCCCGGAGTTCACTCAAACTCATGTCCATCGAGTCGGTGATGCCATCCAGCCATCTCATTCTCTGTCGTCCCCTTCTCCTCCCGCCCCCAATCCTTCCCAGCATCAGAGTCTTTTCCAGTTACTCTAAATGCATTCAGGATTACCCATGGTATCAATTTCAACTTAGTTCTGGATCAAGACATCAGAACTCTGCACAGATCGTGTGAAGTTGGCAGGGTCAGTGAACCTTCTAAACTATATAGTACAGACATCTGGAAAGAGGCTGGAACAATATAAGATTAAACATGAAAAAGGGAAAAACAAAGACCTGTCCCTAGATCTGTCCCCCAGACACAGTGGGTGAGATGGATAGAGAGAATAGCATTGAAACATATACACTACCATATGTAAAACAGATAGCCAGTAGAAATCTTCTGTATGACACTGGCGGGTCAACCCAATGCTCTGTGATAACCTAGAGGGGTGGGATGGGGTAGGAGGGGGTGGGAGGTCCAAGAAGGAGGGACATGTGTGTACCTGTGGCTGATTCATGTTGATATATGACAGAAACTGACACAATATTATAACTATCTTCCAATTAAAAATAAATGTAAAAAAACTGTTAATTATCTAACTTTCTTTTAAATTGTTTTCTTGCAATGAAAAGTTAAAAACTCTAGCATTTATGAAGCCTGCATTTATGTGTTGATAATTAGTTCTTTTATAGTAAGTAGCCTGTTATATAAAACCATGATTAGTGGTTCAAGTGGGTAGTCATGGTAAAATACAACCAATTAATTTTTGTTACTAAATTTAAGTACAGCATCTTAACAGATATCCTGATTTTTCCATGTCTTGAGTTCACATTGCTAACCAATCATTTTCCATACCTAAGAAAAGATCAGGGGTGGGGAGAAATTATAACACAACTCTGATTTTTTAAGTAAGCTCTACTGAAAGTTTCAGAATCTAGATGTAAAGTATGGATATACTTATGTTCTTTAACTCATTCACCAATTTTAGAAATTTCATGTTTACACTTTAAATTTTTAATTGACACTCAAATTCCAATGTTATTTCCTCAAATTATTCCACAAGATTGTCAAAACAAATATCTATATAAATAAGACCTCCAACCATTAAACCCCAATGTAATGCAATAGCTGTAATAAAATTCTACTAGAACTTTTAAAAATGTCAACATATCTATGGTAATTGGATTTAGTTAACTAATATTTTGGTTGTATACTTTTATGAATCTGAGCTTTTAAAAATGTGGGGTTACCTCCTAGATGAATGCAAATAAAAAGAAAAATATAAATAAATAGGACCTAATAAAATATAAAAGCTTTTGCACAGCAAAGGAAATTATAAACAAGATGAAAAGACAGCTCTTAGAATGGGAGAAAATAATTCCAAACAAAGCAACTGACAAAGGGATAATCTCCAAAATATATAAGCAATTCATACAGCTAAATATCAGAAAAATAAACAACCCAATCAAAAAATGAACAGAGTCTAAACAGACATTTCTCCAAAGAAGACATACAGATGGCCAATAAACACATGAAAAGATGCTCCACATCACTCATTATTAGAGAAATGCAAATCAAAACTGCAATGAGGTATCTATCACCTCACACCCATCAGAATGGCCATCATCAAAAAATCTACAAACAAATGCTGAAGGGGATGTGGAGAAAAGGAGCCCACCTGCACTGTTGGTGGGAATGTAAACTGATCCAGCCACTATGGAGAACAGTAAGGAGATTCCTTAAAAAACTAAGAATAAAACTACCAACTGACCCAGCAATCCCACCAATGGGCATATGCCCTGAGAAAACCACCATTCTAAAAGACACAGGTACCCCAACGTTCACTGCAGCTATATTTTCAATCACCAGGACATGGAAGCAACCTAGATATCCACTGACAGGTAAATGGATAAAGAGTTTGTGGTACATATACTCAATGGACTATCACTCAGTCCAAAAAAAGAATGAATCTGTGTCAGTTATAGTGAAATGGATGAACCTAGTGTCTCTTGAATAGAGTGAAATAAGTCAGAAAGAGAAAAACTAACACAAATATATGGAATCTAGAAAACTGGTACTGATGAACCTAGTATAGTGTGGACTTGTGGACACAGTAGGCCAAGGGGAGGGTGGGACAAACTGAGAAAATAGCACTTGCATATATACACTATCATGTGTAAAACAGTGAGAAGTTGCTAAATAAGGCAGGGAGCGCAGCCTGGCACTCTGTGATGACCTAGAAGGGTAGGATGGGGGTACAGAGGAGGCTCAGGAGGAAAGTGATAGATATATATACACTATCTATAATATGACTGATTTGCATTGCTGTAGGCAGAAACCAACACAAAATTGCAAAGCAAGTTTCCACCAGTTAAAAAATAAATTAAAAAAAATGAAAATGTGGGGTTTTTTTCCTGGCTAACTATTGATAATAAATAGAAATTACTGATACAGAGACTTTAAGATTTTGTGTAACTCTTACTAGTACTTTGGGGGCTTTTGTATGAAATGTACTGTTCTCTTTTATTGCACTTCCAATTTCCCCTCTGTAGGTTTGGATGTGTGGAGGAGAAATGTTTGACGTTCCATGTTCCAGGGTCGGTCATATCTACAGGAAGTACGTCCCTTATAAAGTTCCATCTGGGACCAGCCTGGCAAGAGTGAGTAACTGGGGATCAGAATGAGCCGGGTTTGATAAGGCTTTCCATGGGCAGAATGTGAAACCTCACACATAATCTAATTAAAGGCACCATCTGATTAACAAACAAACCCACCCCATGGCCATTCCATGGGGCAGGCTTTTAACGTAGAGCTTCCTGTGTTTCTCAGAGTTTTATTTCCATTCCTTAAGGGAGTAGTAGTTATGATGCTAAGTCTTGTTACTAATTGTATCAAAGCACTTTCACATACATCATATTTATATTTATATATGGTGACTCAGATGGCAAAGAATCTGCCTGCAATGCGGGAGACCTGGGTTCAATCCCCAGGTCAGGAAGATCCCCTACAGAAGGGAATGGCAACCCACTCCAGTATTCTTACCTGGAGAATTCGATGGATAGAGGAGCCTGAAGGGCTACAGTCCATGGGGTTGCAAAGAGTTGGACCCAACTGAGTTCGAAGCACCAGTATGATTATAACTAATCTTCACTTACACCTTCTGAAGTTAGTATTCTTATTTTCATTTCCTAGATGAGGAAACGGAAGCTTAGTTAAGTGGCTCATTTATAAGTAGGGGTTTAATCCCAGGTCTAAACCGTACCGTGGGGGTTGGGGGTAAGGATAAGTAAGTCAGAGGCAGAAAAGGGTAAACGGGAGATGAGAGAGGTATTTCCCAACTCTGCCTTCTTCTCATTCAGAACTGCAGCATGCATGCACACAAGGTCAGCTGTGCCCAAGGTTTTGCCTCATCTGCAAAATCCCAAAAAGTGGCCAGGTCCAACATTTTTTTCAGATATTGTTTTGAGTAAAACCTTTTTCTTGGACCAAACACAGGATGACTTCCTCCTCTGCTGTTTAGAATGTTTGGGAGAATGTGGTCACAATATCTACTGTAAACAATACTGACATTTCCTGTTCCCACATCCTTTCTCTTGGCCCCTGGTCACTTTCAGGCTCCACAGTGTATACCCACTACCACTCGGACCCCACGTCTAAAAGAGGGGTGTTTTACCACCACCCTCTGCACTATGTTCCCCTAAGAATCTAATCCCAGATAAGTCACGTTGGCTTCTTTAATAATAAGACTGCAATATATAATCAAGTCTTTTATAGAAACTTCAGTAAGCTCACACAATAAGCTTTTTATTAAAAAGAGAAAAAAAGTTCATTAGAATTCACAAAGCCAGAATTTTTCTTGGAGTTATTTGCTACTATTCTCCCAGCACCTAGAACAAGGGTCAGTGTCACTCACAAAGATGTGTTGAAAGAATGAATGAATGAGAAAAAAACTAAGACAATAAAATGCCACAGGTCTCAGGTCTTATTAAGATGTAAACATTTTAATGAAGTTTAATAAAATTCTCATTTATAGTGACTCTCTTTTGGGGAGAGAGGATCCTGCCTTATTCCCTTTCTGAGATTATTTGTCTCAACTGTGTCTATTTTCTCAGGCATATCCATAACTTCTCTTATGGCAGTTTGAATTGATAGTGATAAAGTTACACTACATGCACCTTGAAGGGAGGGAGACAGGTTATTCTCCCCTCCTAAAAGATTAATCAGGCATGAATAACATAATCTATTAAATCATTAGAGAAACATATGATTTGAAGAAGAGAAACCAATCACAAAATCACAAAGCAATTAAACAACTGCATTTGGGGTAAGGAAAGAGAATCTAATTTAGTCATAAGACTTAATACATTTGAACCTGAAAACTCATTCGGGAAAACAGTGAGAATGTCCCAAAATGGAAGGGACTGAACAGTGTTGAGCACACACAGGTAAGTCAGCCGTGTGGGTGCCAGTTTAAAATATCCCAAAGATAATGATGTTTTGTCATTTACCCACTTCACCCACTCATATGCTCCCCACTTGTGCTTGGATTTTAGCCAAAAGTAGAAGTCTAGTAGCTGGGGATGGGCAGGCGGACAGCTTTGGGGTAGGGGGAGTTGTGCTGATACAGAAAAGTTTATCTTCCAAAAATAACACTGTCTACATATTTTCAAGAAAGAATTTAAGTCCTTTTTCAAGGACTGTCAAGTGTAGGGAAACTAGGACAGGCACATAAAATTTCCCAGCCAAGAGTATTTATTCAAATGTTTAAAAGTCCATAATTCTGAATTTTAATCTTTTCCACTTAAATTTTACTTGAGGGCTCATTTTTAATTTTTTTTTCTAAACTGCTAGAGCAATCAGAAAGTCATAAATATTCAAGCTCAGCTGTCACTCTGAGAAATATTTTATCATTTTTTAAAAATAAAAAGCATTAAAATGAAAAACAATTCTGATATTTTGTGGGAGAATCTCAGCTACTGGCTACACCCTGCAGAATCACTAAATCATCAAAAATGAGGAGAGCTTGAAGAGGCTCAAATGTAGGGCCACATCCATGAAACAGGGAGTCCATCCTTCCAGCTTTGTAGGAAACAGAGAGAAAGATGGAGAAAACTCCACAGGCTTGTTTTCTTATGGCAAAGCTTGCTTTGTGCTTTGTGCTAAGCCGCTTCAGTCGTGTCTGACTCTTTGCAATTCTCCAGGCTGCTCTGTCCATGGGATTCTCCAGGCAAGAATACTGGAGAGGGTAGCCATGTCCTCCTCCCAGGGGATATTTCCGACTCAGGGATTGAACCCACATTTCTTCTATCTCAAGCATTGGTGGGTGGGTTCTTTACCACTGGCGCCATCTGAGAAGCCCCTCATTCTTCAAAAATGTGCATTCTGCACTTATGTTCCTATGTGTATAGAGGACTCTGGCTGATGTCCAAACACACACACACAGACACAACACACGCATCAGTAGCCTGCAGTCCTCCAAACAGCAGACCAGCATATGTTACAGAAATAAATTAAAATGATTAGCTATTCAGTGCCTTCTATTTACCTAGCATCACAGTTTGGCTGGAAGGGACAAGATATCCACACAGGAAATCATCAGAGGACAAGCCAGTAGTTTGAAGGTGTTGCAAAGACGTGCGTGGTGGGGGAAGGAGGAGAGGGTGCCCTAGTTAGCAAACTAAACGAGGACCTAAAGCTTCACTAAATGACCACAGGTCACAGAACCATGGTTCCCAAACTTAGGACCAGTGGACCCATTCCTGGACAGTTTTCACCCCGTCTCAGTGAACAGAGGAAAATAAGAATCACAAAGCTAAATCTATTCCATTTAATAACATCTTCTCATTCAGTAATTTTAGGCTTTCTTTTTCCTTCTTATGACAGAATATGAGATGAGTAGATTTTCATTAATGCCCTTATTTGGCAAAATTAAAAATTAGAACGTGCCTATGTCAGTTCCCACACAAAGCAAAAAGCTGGGACATCATGCCCTACAATGCCGCTTCATCTGGTAACCAGAGTATTCACATGTCATGAACAAAACCAGATGTTCTCCCACTCTGGCTCAGGGTCGAGTGTCAGTACGCCAGGCACAGTTGCAGCACCCTCTCACTTGGAGCAAACAGCCAGTTCCTGCAGGGGTGCTGCAGGGGGATCAGCATGTCCCCAGGGCTGAGGTGACGGCATCCCCTCCTTGGGATGGCACGGACTGTCCTACACATGGAGGCGAGAGCAGCTGGGTTACACAGCCAAGCGACTGACTGGTCACCCTCCGAGAAGACCCTCCCCCGTGACAGGCTGTGACATGAGCCACAAGCTCTGCAGAACCCATCACAGGCACCTTGGCGTGCCGGTGTGCTTGGGGCCATCATGCCCTTGGACGTGGGGCAGGTGACGTGACAGGAGCAGAACCACCATTCCACAGCTAAACATGCCAGCTGATGCAGCACAACGTGGTCCCCGCAGGGCACGTCCCCAGGGGGCCCCTCGCAGGGCAGGCAGCCCCACATCTGTGGGTGGGGGTCCCAGCGGTTCACGTGGCCATGTGGGAGACAAAGTAGATGCCAACCCTGAGAACTGGAATACTTCTTGCCATATCTATAAACAAGGATGTCATACTCATCAGCAATCCCAGCCCTGCAGGGAACTCAGGAAGGAGAAAAATACCTGCCATCAACAGCCGCCAGGCTGCTGCCACTCCCTACAGGGAGCACCGAGGGACTCAGGATGTGAAAATCACAGGATGCTGGCCCCAGATGTGAGATGCATATAAAAGGAGTGATTTCAGTGAGCCCAGACTCTTGCATCATCCCATGTATAGTAAAGTGCTAACTTCCTTAAGATATCTGGGTTTCTTTAATTAATAATAATCTCTTGATATTCAGACTACCTGCCCTTTGTTGCAAAACTCCTATATATTCTGAGTCTCCTCGCCACCTCCTTGGAACAGTTCTCTCAGGGCTACTTGAGATGCTGCCTCTCGGGCTTAAGTCCTAAAAGTTTCCATGGAATAAAACACAACTCTCAACTTTTCGGTTGTGACTATTTTTAAAGTCAGCAGCTCCCACTCTAAGTGTCTAAGGGATGCCCAAATTGGGGTTCTGAATCTGTTTGTGTTTGACCATCAACATAAGATGGATAATTTTTCCTTTTTAAATTTCATCTTGCATATAAGGCAACCATTATCCAAATTTCAGGATAAGAGCTATGACGCCAAAGTCAAATTCCCATAATAATTTATTGTGCGGAATGACCTATGACACTTAAAAATGTAACTCACATTAAACGGGACAGAGATTAAGCATCCAGTGAGCAGAAGCAGGGACTGTCTGTCCAGGGCTCACAGCAAACAGGAGCGGCTGGGAGTCCCAGGTAGGCTTGGCCGGCGCAGAGGGCCAGGTACGCAGAGTGACAAACAACTGAGCTTGAGCTGCTGTGGTTAAACTAGGTGCAGTGGTCCCCTAGAAAGCAGACCGAGGCGTGTCCCTTTTCCCTACAGACTGCAGGGAGGCACTTTTGATTCTTGAACAGGAAGTGCCTGGGTAAAAAGAGAAGGCGTAAAATGGAAAGATCAACCAGCAGGTCAATATTAAAGGAGAGAAAGACTAAAGAAGGTAGCGTTTTGAATGCAAGAAGCATCTCTAAAGAAAACTTTCTAAGAGATTTTCATGGCTTTGCCACACTGTGCAAAAATAGACGCAGGGACAAGATGAAAGAATGATGATACCCACACAGACACAGGGGCCAAAGAAAGAGATGGGTCTGAGGCTGGATTTTGACAAGCTGGCTTCTAAGCAACCACCACTCAGGGAGAACCAGACCTGGGAGATGTGCACAGACTTCCCGCCCACAGTTCTCAGAGCCCACCAAAAAAAAAAAAAATATATATATATATATATATATATTTGCCAGATTTTCTTCACCAAGAAATTTTCATTTAAAAAAAAAAAGAAAGGAATTTTCATTAAAAAATAAAAAATACTTATCAAACCGGGCACTGTGCTAGGCCCTGGAAGTATAAACGATGAACTAGATGAGCACAAACCTCACTTCTCATAACTAGCAGCCCCAACAGGGACAGGAAATTCACACAGTCCCACACCCTGTATGTGACAATCCCAATGTCACAAGGGTTGAGTAAAACCATCAGACTCACAATGGAATGAGATTGGTGGATTGGTGTCTTACATCATTTACTTATGGATAAACTTTTGTATAGATACTTACTCCTTGGAAGGAAAGTTATGACCAGCCTAGACAGCATATTAAAAAGGAGAGACATTACTTTGCCAATAAAGGTTCATCTAGTCAAGGCTACAGTTTTCCCAGTGGTCACGTATAGATGTGAGAGTTGGACTGTGAAGAAAGCTGATCACTGAAGAATTGATGCTTTTGAGCTGTGGTGTTGGAGAAGACCCTTGAGAGTCCCTTGGACTGCAAGATCCAACCAGTCCATCCTAAAGGAGATCAGTCCTGGGTGTTCACTGGAAGGACTGATGCTGAAGCTGAAACTCCAATACTTTAGCCAACTCATGCAAAGAGCTGATTCATTGGAAAAGACTCTGATGCTGGGAGGGATTGAGGGCAGGAGAAGGGGATGACAGAGGATGAGATGGCTGGATGGCCATCTGGGTAAACTCCAGGAGTTGGTGATGGACAGGGAGGCCTGGTGTATGAGATTCATGGGGTCACAAAGAGTCAGACACGACTGAGCAACTGAACTGAAATGAAACTTTTGTATAGGGTTTATAACAGTATGGCTGGCATTATGATTTAACAGAAGAGAAAGTAGGTCTCCTAAGTAATATTTAGCATAATTTCATCTATTAATATATAGTGATATATGTTCTGTAATAACAAATTATCCTTTAATGATCCTATAGCCTACACTGTGATCCACACGGATGTTACAGATATTTTGACTTTATATATTTACTTAGGGTTTCTTAGCAGGATTCAATGAGGTTTGAAGATTTCCTGTGGTTATTGTGCTTTGCTTGTGTGGTGGACAGAGCTGTCTTGCCTTTGTCAGCTGCGAGTGACTTTCTGATGTGTTTCTTAGGGTGACTTTCTCCTTGAGCCTCATCCCTGGGGACATCCGCCCCACTGATACCGTAGATAATCTCAGACCCTTGAATTGATGGAGGCGGCTTCCCCGGTGGCTCAGTGGTAAAGAACCCACCTGTCAACGCAGGAGACACAAGTTCAATCCCACGGACAGAGGAGCCTGGCGGGTATAGTCCATGGGGTCTCAAAGAGTAGGACACAACTTAGCGACTGACCAACAAAAGCAGAAGGGAAGGGAAGGGGAGGAGGGGGCTTCAGTGTCAAAGCGAGACCATCCAAAGTCCAGCAGTGAGCAATTCACTGTGCACCATGGCGTCAGCCACCCTGCCAGAGCAGCTGAAATAGCAAGCAACATCTGACACATGCAGACACGTTCCTTTGTTTATCTCAGAAGAATATATCAGTTGAGCAAAAGCATGAACAAGACCAAAAGGACTAGTTTCATATCAGAAAATAAAGTTGTCAAGAAAGCATCCAACATGGTGACGAGTGGGAAATCTACCCCCCACTCCCCACAAAGCGATCCTTCTCCCAGATGACCGTCCATCTGTGGACTCTCATGATGATGCCCTGCAGGCATGAGCAGTGACGCCACAGCCTTGGCCACCAACAGCAGCCAGCGCCTCGGAATCCAGACGCACCATTTGGAACTGTCCTCAAGTTCAGGGGCATGGTGACCTATCATGGGCTTCCCCCTCCCCAAGAGCAGAAGATGATGATGAATTGTTCCCAAACGGTGGTCTTCATAAATGGCTAGGACTTCTATGCAGAAGCTGCTGCTGCTGCTGCTAAGTCACTTCAGTCGTGTCCGACCCTGTGTGACCCCATAGACGGAAGCCCACCAGGCTCCCCCGTCCCTGGGATTCTCCAGGCAAGAACACTTCCTCTCAAATCAGTAACTACTTTCAATTCTTCCTTATAGTATAACCAAAAGAGCAATAAGGCTAACCGACATTCCTGGCAAAAATTAAAGATGGTTCACCTACTGTTATTATGGATGTCTCTCCCTTCCCAGACATATTTCAAAACATAATATTTCCTATTTAGACGGAACTTTTAAATTTTATTTTTTATAATTTTAATCACTGGCTTTGCTGGGTCTCCACTGCTTCTCAGGCTTTCCTCTAGCTTCGGCGAGCGGGAGCTACTCTCTAGTTGCACAGGCTTCTCGTTGTGGTGGCTTCTCCTGCTGCAGAGCATGGACTCTAGGGCATGCAGGCTTCTTAGTTGCAGCTCCCAGGCTCTAGAGCACAGGCAAAGTAGTTGTAGGTAGCTCCGAGGCATGTGGAATCTTCCCAGACCAGGGATTGAAACTGTGTCTTCTGCATTGGGAGGTGAATTCTTTACCACTGAGCCACCAGGGAAGCTGTCAAAATTTATTTTACATTGAGATAAAACTGATATAACATTATGTCAGTTTCATGTGTACAGCATTATATTTCTATTTTTGTATTCACTGCAGTCTCAGCACCAGACATTTAGTTTTCATCGATCACCATATAGTTGGTCCTCTTTAGTCATCCTGGCCACTCCCCTCTGTGACCCTGCGCTGTTCTCTGAGTCTACATGTTTGCTTTGGTTTAGTTTAGTGTGTTCATTTATTCCAGGTGTTTTTGTGTCTTTGCTTTTATATTCCACACTTAAGTAGAATCGTGATATTTGTCTTTCTCCATCTGACTTATTTCACTTAGTATAATCCCCTTAAGGTCCACCCAGGTTACAAATGGCAAGATTTCATCTTTTTATGGCTGAGTAATATTCTATTGTGTATGTATACTGCATGTTTTATTTTTTCATTTGTTGATGGGCACTTAGGTTGTTCCATATCTTGGCTATTGTAAATAATGCTTCGTTGAACATGAGGGTGCATATATTTTTTCAAATTAGCATTTTCATATTCTTCAGATAAATACTCAGAAGTGGGATAGGTGAATCCTAGATTAGTTCAATTTTTATTTTTTTGAGGAATCTCTACATTGAAATTTTTATTCCAAGCATCTTTCATAAATAATATTTCATCATTTTTCCTGATAGCCTTCCTAAAAATCAATCATACCTTCATTACCTGACAATAATGATTCAATAAATCATTAAGATTTGATGAGTCCATAGCATGCTATGAAGATAGATGTCATCTCCAGCCACAAATAAGGCTCAGGCTGCAGAAATTCTTCAATAAATATTTATCATGTGCCTACCAAGTGCCAGGCAGAATGTATACAGCTTGCCCCATATCCTAAACCAAGAGCATTGGACCTTTTAATTAAATCAAGTCTCTGCTTTGTAATAGAATGTCACCTCACCCAAGGACACGTCCTACTGGAAATAAGCTTCTGCCAGCACAACACTGTACTAGCCCTTCAATGATGCCTCTTTTTTGAGCACTTATTTTGCATGAGGAAAATGGGAAAAAGTAAGACTATTCCATCTGCCAAGGACCAAGGAAGAAGAGATGGGAAATGGGAAACGCAAGTGTATTCCCCACGACTTGACCCTCACCCACTCCCTAATTCCAACTCTAGTAGTCTCAGAATTGTTTTTATGTGTCCATGTTTTTATCTATTATTGCAACAAAAAACAAAAAAAGAAAAACGGCAGAATCACACTTTGCCTTGAAAATACTTAAACAATATGGAGGTAAGCCATAGAATTTTCTTACCAAACACAGACACCAGAAAAGAAAGAGGGGGACTTCCCTGGAGGTCCAGTAGCTAAAGCAGGAGGGGCGGGTTCAGTCCCTGGTCAGGAAACTAGATCCCGAATACCACAGCTAAGTCAAATGCAGCAACTAAGACCCGCTGCAGCCAAATAAATATTTTTTAAAAGAGAGAGAGAGAAGTAGCAAGCTGTTGATGGCTACAGTCTCTTGCCATTTGGAAGTTTCATGAACAAAGTATGCAAGATGAAGACAATATTATTTAAAAACTCAGCCATTTCCCACCAAACTGCTCAAAACTAACTTTTTCTGGTCTTCTTGTTTATTTTCTCTACATATTTTCCCCCAAAACTCCCACAAATGCAATCTTCTTCCCAACATTATTTTGCTCTGTTTAATCATTCCAGATATTTCTCAGTTCTTTCTCCCCAACTTCTCACTCAGCTGACTTGTGAATCAATTACCTGCTATTTTCACAGATATAAAACACAGGCTGTAGTTAAGATAAGCAATCTCCAAGCTTTAGAGACAATATTCAGGATTTCTTGGTCTATCTAGTGAGTGAGACCCAACATTTCACATCAGTTTTTTGTTCACCATATTGGAAGATTTTTTAGAGACAGGAAGTTCAGTGGTTAAGAATTAGCCTGTCAATGCAGAAGACACAGGAGACCTGGGTTCAATCCCTGGGTCAGGAAGATCCCATGGAGGAGGGCATGACAACCCACTCCAGTATTCTTGCCTGAGAAATCCCAAGACAGAGAAAGAAGCCTGGCAGACTGAAATCCATGGGTTGCAAAGAGTCTGATATGGCTCAGTGACTGAGCGTGCATGAACAATCTTTAAGTAGGGATCCTAAATATTTACACGATAATTGACCATCAGGATTAATCATTTTTTACCTTGTCATTTTTAATAAAATTAAGTTGGGGATTATTTTTACTTTCCAGTGCAAACTTACCCAGTCTGCTTTTGGTTTCTCTTTCTTCTACCTAGAGCACCTTGGCACCCTCTTGTTAGTTAGCATTCATATACATTTCTTTTTTCAAAGCACTTGAGAAACAAACATGGTGAGCGCTGTCTGTGGGCTGGGGAATTTATAATTGCATTTTCATCATTATCCCCATTAGAACTGAACATTTTCCTGCATTCACAACTCCACTGGAGCTTCAGAAAGGATAAAGCTTGTCTAAACAAATAGGTCCCTGCTGCTACAAAATTAAGCTGCTGAAATTTAAGCACATTAAAATATTTCAGCATACCACAATCTGCATAACAAAAAAAAAAAAGCACTCTCACAAGAGGGAGCAACACTGGTGCTTTCAGATTCTGTCTTTTGGGACCTCAGTTGGACAATAAAGCCACAGGAGCACCTGGCTGGGAGGATTCATTGGGAGAAATTAACTTCTTATGCTGAGATGTGTAAATGCAAAGTGACACTCTGCTGGAGGTCTCTGCTGTGTCCTTTCCATTCTACACTCCCTTGTTTCCAATAGTTTACTAGTTCATGGCAAGAATCTCATCTCTGACTGAAATTCCAGCCCAAGCATATCTCCTTTTTTTCAAAGACTCTTTTTTAAATGTGGACCATTTTTTTAAGTCCAGTGAATTAATTTGTCACAGCACTGCCTCCACCCCATGATTGTGGTTTTTAGGCCACAAGGCACGTGGGACCTCAGTCCCCTGACCAGGGATCAAACCTGAACCTGCTGCATTGGAGGGCCACTTCCCAACCACCAGACCACCAGGGAAGTCTCACATCTACTTTGTGATGTCATTCACGGTGGAGAAAACAACTCCACTTGCTAGTCTGTACCTCACACACTAGCAAAGTCATGCTCATGTTCTCCAAGCCAGGCTTCAACCGTACGTGAACCACAAACTTCCAGATGTTCAAGCTGGTTTTAGAAAAGGCAGAGGAATCACAGATCAAACTGCCAGCATCCTTTGGATCATTGAAAAAGCAACAGAGTTCCAGAAAAACATCTATTTCTGCTTTGTTGATTATGCCAAAGCCTTTGACTGTGTAAATCACAACAAACTGTGGCAAATTCTTTAAGAGATGGGAATACCAGACCACCTTAGCTGCCTCCTGAGAAATCTGTATGCAGGTCAAGAAGCAACAGTTAGAACCGGACAAGGAACAAAAGACTGGTTCCAAATTGGAAAAGGAGTACGTCAAGGCTGTATATTGTCACCCTGCTTATTTAACTTCTATGCAGAGTACATCATGTGAAATGCCGGGCTGGATGAAGCCCAAGCTGGAATCAAGATTGCTGGGAGAAATATCAATAACCTCAGATATACTGATGACACCACTCTTATAGCAGAAAGTGAAGAGGAAATAAAGAGCCTCTTGATGAAAGTGAAAGAGGAGACTGAAAAAGTTGGCTTAAAACTCAGCAATCAAAAAAACGAAGATCATGGCATCCAGTCCCCTCACTTCATGGCAAATAGATGGAGAAAGAATGGAAACAGCGAGAGACTTTATTTTAGGGGGTTTCAAAGTCACTGCAGATGATGACTGCAGCTATGAAATTAAAAAATGCTTGCTTCTTGGAAGAAAAGCTATGACCAACCTAGACAGAATATTAAAAAACAGAGACATTACTTTGCCAACCAAGGTCCTTCTAGTCAAATCTATGGTTTTTCTAGCAGTCATGTATGGATGGAGAAGGCAATGGCAACCCACCCCAGTATTCTTGTCTGGATAATCCCATGGACGGAGGAGCCTGGTGGGCTGCTGTCTATGGGGTCGCACAGAGTCGGACACTACTGATGCGACTTAAAGCAGCAGAAGCAGCAGCAGTCTGTAAGCTGAGAAATGGTCACAAACCGATGGGTGGCTTTGTGGTGTCTGAATGACCTTGATGTCCTAATTTTGAAAACAGTTTATAAAAATAAGATTTCACAGGTTGCCTAAACTTTGAAACAGATATCATTTTCAACCTAAGAACACTGTGTGAGCTATTAAGAGGATTTTTCTTCTTTTTTGCCTTTTTTGAAAGTAGTATGGAAAATAAAACAGGGTCTTCTAATATCAGATGGAACAATGGTTTAGCATCATTTAGTTCAACCACAGTTTGTTGGAATGCTTGCTGTGGGGGAACAAGACGCCTGATACTCTCCTTGACTGATGGTTAGAAAATGCTGGTTGTGATTTTTATATATGTATGTGTGTGTCTGCATTAACAGTCATCATCCACAAATGAGATCACACTGCCCTTTGTACTCACTTTGTGATAGAGTGAGACACCATTTGCTTGATTGCCAGATGAATGCCCTTCCAACCATTTTCAGGTGTCTCTAGAAACCCCCAAAGGCTTCCTCTGCATGCTCACATACAGGGACATCAGAAGTGGTCCACTCTGCATCCCTCCAGATTTGCCCCTAGCCTTGTACCCCCACCTGCCTCTGTCCCCTGCCTGCGAAGTCACTGGGGAAGCCACACCACCACCATCATTCACAGTAAGAGCATCAGCTTCCAGCTAGTGGTGCTGTATCCAGAGAAACCAGCACTTCAGTGCTCAAAGTGCCAGAACGTGTTTGAATGCTGGAGAGACCTGGACATCATGGCCATCATCTGGCTGTGGGCCCTACACAGTGTGGTTCCTCACTGGGACACAGAAACACCTGTTTCTTTTGGACTCCCTTCAACAATTTTCACGCCAAGTCATGAAAAATAACTCCATCGAACATGGGTGTACCTATGACTGATTCTCGTTGATGTATGACAGAAAACCACAAAATTCTGTAAAGCAATTATCTTTCAATAAAAAAAGAATAACTCCATCATATTCTGACCCTCAGTCTCAGCCTAATATGGTCTTAATGGATGAAAAAAATAAAACAAAACAGAAAGCATACTTTTCTATCCTGTCACCCTAGTTTGGCTTCCAGGTGTCCTCAGTCACTCAATCGTGTTTGACTATCTGTGACTCCAGGGGCTATAGCCCCCCAGGCTCCTCTGCCATGGGATTCTCTAGCCAAGAATACTGGAGTGGGTTGCCACTTCCCACTCCAGGGGATCTTCTCGACCCAGGGATTGGACTCACATTTCTTGTATCTCCTGCATTGGCAGGGGGAGTCTCTACCCCTACGCACATAGGGAGATTCCGCAGCTAGGTCATAAAAGGCACTTATTTTAGCTTCCACCTTGATCTCTTGGATGGGTGGATTGGGGGAAATCTGGCTGCCATGTCAGGACAAGGAAACTCAAGCAGCCCTGTAGAGAGGCCCCCACAGAGGAAACCAAGTCCTCCTGCCAATGCATGCTGTGCATGCTAAGTCAGCTTCAGTCAGGTTTGACTCTTTGTGAATCCATGGACTGTAACCCAGCAGGCTCCTCTGTCCATGGAATTTTCCAGGCAAGAATATACTGGAGTGGGTTGCCATTTCCTTCTCCAGGGGATTTTCTGGAACCAGGGATCAAATCCACATCCCTCATGTCTCCTGCACTGCCTGACAAGTTCTTTACCACTAGCCCCACATGGGAAATGACAACAAAGGATTTATAAAATGACATAAACTCAGTTGGTAAAGTAGTGGCAGGTTTTGAGAAGATTGACTCCAATTTTGAAGTTCTGAGATGAAGTTTTACCAATGCTATTCAACAGCACTGAATGCCAGAGAAATCATCTGTGAAAGGAAAGTCAATCAACCTGGCAAACTTCACTGTTGTCTTAGCCTAAGAAATTGCCACAGCCACTCTTCACCCTCAGTAACCATCATCCTGACCAGTCAGCAGCCACGAGCAGCGAGGCAAGAACTTCCTCCAGCAAAAAGTCTATGACTTTCTGAAGTCACAGAAAATGGCTAGTAATATTTAGCAATAAAATATTTTTACTTAAGGTATGAATTGTACAGTTAATAAACTGTGGTATAATTTAAATAATACACTATAGTATAGTATAAACATAACTTTTATATGCACTGGGAAACCAAAAATTCATGTGACTTATTTCATTGTGATAATTGCTCTACTATGGTGGTCTGGAACCAAACTTGCAATATTTCAGAAGTATGCCTGTTAAATTCCTCCAATCAAGAGCATGGAATATTTCTCCACTTATTTGTGTCATCTTCGTTTCCTTTATTTTTTATCATTTTTTTAATTTATTTATTTTAATTAGAGGTTAATTACTTTACATTATTGTACTGGTTTTGCTATACATTGACATGAATCTGCCCCGGGTGTACATATGTTCCCCATCTTGAACCCCCCTCCCACCTCCCTCCCTATCCCATCCCTCTGGTTCATCCCCGTACACCAGCCCCGAGCATCCTATATCATGCATCGAAACTTGACTGGCGATTCATTTCACATATGATAATATCCATGTTTCAATGCCATTCTCCCAAATCATCCCACCCTCACCCTCTCCCACAGAGTCCAAATGACTGTTTTATACATCTGTGTCTCTTTTGCTGTCTTGTATACAGGGTTATTGTTATCATCTAAATTCCATATATATGAGTTAGTATACTGTATTGGTGTTTTTCTTTCTGGCTTACTTCACTCTGTATAATAGGCTCCAGTTTCATCCACCTCATTAGAACTGCCTCAAATGTATTCTTTTTAATGGCTGAGTAATACTCCATTGTGTATATGTACCAAAGCTTTCTTATCCATTCGTCTGCAGATGGACATCTAGGTTGCTTCCATGTCCTGGCTATTATAAACAGTGCTGCAATGAACATTGGAGTACATGTGTCTCTTTCAATTCTGGTTTCCTTGGTGTGTATGCCCTGGAGTGCGATTGCTGGGTTGTATGGCACTTCTATTTCCAGTTTTTTAAGGAATCTCCACACTGTTCTCCATAGTGTTTGTACTAGTTTGCATTCCCACCAACAGTGTAAGAGGGTTCCCTTTTCTCCACACCCTCTCCAGCATTTATTGCTTGTAGACATTGGGATAGCAGCCATTCTGACTGGCATGAAACGGTACCTCATTGTGGTTTTGATTTGCATTTCTCTGATAATGAGTGATGTTGAGCATTTTTTCATGTGTTTGTTAGCCATCTGTATGTGGCTTCTGTATGTATGTGGAATCTGTAGGTATGTCTTCTTTGGAGAAATGTCTGTTTAGTTCTTTGGCCCATTTTTTGATTTGGTTGTTTATTTGGTTGCTTATTTTGGTTGTTTATTTGAGCTGCAGGAGTTGCTTGTATATTTTTGAGATTAATCAGTTGCTTCATTTGCTATTATTTTCTCCCATTCTGAAGGCTGTCTTTTCACCTTGCTTATAGTTTTCTTTGCTGTGCAGGAGCTTTTAATTTTAATTAGGTCCCATTTGTTTATTTTTGCTTTTATTTCCAATATTCTGGGAGGTGGGTCATGGAGGATCCTGCTGTGATTTATGTTGGAGAGTGTTTTGCCTATGTTCTCCTCTAGGAGTTTTATAGTTTCTGCTCTTACATTTATATCTTTAATCCATTTTGAGTTTATTTTTGTGTATGATGTTAGGGAGTGTTCTAGTTTCATTCTTTACAAGTGGTTGACCAGTTTTTCCAGCACCACTTGTTAAAGAGTTTGTCTTTTCTCCATTGAATATTCTTGCCTCCCTTGTCAAAGATAAGGTGTCCATAGGTGCATGGATTTATCTCTGGGCTTTCTATTTTGTTCCATTGATCTATATTTCTGTCTTTATGCTGGTACCATACTGTCTTGATGACTGTGGCTTTGTAGTAGAGCCTGAAGTCCGGCAGGTTGATTCCCCCAGTTCCATTCTTCTTTCTCAAGATTGCTTTGGCTATTTGAGGTTTTTTAAATAACCTAACTCTACACCTAAAGCAACTAGAAAAGGAAGAAATGAAGAACCCCAGGGTTAGTAGAAGGAAAGAAATCGTAAAAATCAGGGCAGAAATAAATGCAAAAGAAACAAAAGAGACCATAGCAAAAATCAACAAAGTCAAAAGCTGGTTCTTTGAGAGGGTAAATAAAATTGACAAACCACTAGCCAGACTCATCAAGAAACAAAGGGAGAAGAACCAAATCAATAAAATTAGAAATGAAAAGGGAGAGATCACAAAGGACAACACAGAGATACAAAGGATCATAAGAGACTACTATCAGCGATTATATGCCAATAAAATGGACAACTTGGAAGAAATGCACAAATTCTTGGAAAAGTACAACTTTCCAAAACTGAACCAGGAAGAAATAGAAAATCTGAATAGACCCATCACAAGAACAGAAATTGAAACTGTAATCAGAAATCTTCCAGCAAACAAAAGCCCAGGTCCAGACGGCTTCACAGCTGAATTCTACCAAAAATTTAGAGAAGAGCTAACACCTATCCTACTCAAACTCTTCCAGAAAATTTCAGAGGAAGGTAAACTTCCAAACTCATTCTATGAGGCCACCATCACCCTAACCCCAAAACCTGGTAAAGATCCCACAAAAAAAGAAAACTACAGGCCAATATCACTGATGAACATAGATGCAAAAATCCTTAACAAAATTCTAGCAATCAGAATCCAACAACATATTAAAAAGATCATACATCATAACCAAGCGGGCTTTATCCCAGGGATGCAAGGATTCTTCAATATCCGCAAATCAATCAACGTAATACACCACATTAACAAACTGAAAAATAAAAATCATATGATTATCTCAATAGATGCAGAGAAAGCCTTTGACAAAATTCAACATCCATTTATGATCAAAACCCTCCAGAAGACGGGAATAGAAGGAACATTCCTCAGCATAATAAAAGCTATATATGGCAAACACACAGCAAACATTATCCTCAATGGTGAAAAACTGAAAGCGTTTCCCCTAAAGTCAGGAACAAGACAAGGGTGCCCACTCTCACCACTACTATTCAACATAGTTCTGGAAGTTTTGGCCACAGCAATCAGAGCAGAAAAACACATAAAAGGAATCCAAATTGGAAAAAAAGAAGTAAAACTCACTGTTTGCAGATGACATGATCCTCTATACAGAAAGCCCTAAAGACTCTACCAGAAAATTACTAGAGTTAATCAATGAATATAGTAAAGTTGTAGGATATAAAATCAACACAGAGAAATCCCTTGCATTCCTATACACTAACAATGAGAAAATAGAAAGAGAAATTAAGGAAACAATTCCATTCACCATTGCAATGAAAAGAATAAAATACTTAGGAATATATCTACCTAAAGAAACAAAAGACCTATATATAGAAAACTTAAAACACTGGTGAAAGAAATCAGAGAGGACACTAATAGATGGAGAAATATACCGTGTTCATGGATTGGAAGAATAAATATTGTGAAAATGAATATATTACCCAAAGTAATTTATAAGTTCAATGCAATCCCTATCAAGCTACCAATGGTGTTTTTCACAGAGCAAGAACAAATAATTTCACAATTTGTATGGAAATACGTTTCCTTTTGTTAATATCTTACAGTTTTCAAAATACAGGTCTTTCATCTTCTTGGTTTAATTTATTCCTAGGTGCTGTATTCTTTTGTTGCAATCGCAAATGAGATTCTATTTGAATTTATCTTTCTGATAGGTCATTATTAGTGTATAGAAATGCAACAGATTTTTGTATATTGATTTTGTATCCTGCAACTTTACTGAATTTTTTATTAGTTCTAACAGTTTTTATTGAGTCTTTAGGGTTTATATTGGTGAAAAGTAATAATAATTGTGGTTGGTGCAAAAGTAACTGCAGTTGGTGCAAAAGTAATTGAGATTCAAAAGTAATTGTAGTTGACTTTTGCACTAACCTCAATTACTTTTGCACTGATCTAATGTTATAAATGGATGTTAAATTTATCAAATGCTTTTTCTGCATCTATTGAGATGATCCTAAGATTTTTATTCTTTATTTTGCTATGTGGTGTATCAAACTGACTGATCTGCAAATGCTGAATCATCCCTGCATTCCTAGAATAGATCCCATTTGATCACAGTATATGATCCTTTTAATGTATTGCTGAACTCGGTTTGCTGATATTCTGTTGAGGAATTTTGCATCTATGTTCATCAGGGATATTGGCCTGTAATTTTCTTTTCCTGTGGCTTCCTTGTCTGGTTTTGGTATCAGGGTAATTCTGGCCTTGTAAAATGAGTTTGGAGGAGTTCCCTTCTCTTCTATTTTGGGGTAAATTTCAGAATAACCAGTACCAATTAATTTTTGAATATTTCGTGGAATTCAGCAGTGAAGCCACTGGCCCTGGCTATTGGAATGTCTTGCTTGTTGGAATGTTTTTGATTACTGATTCAATCTCCTTATTAGTAATCAGTCTTCATATTTTCTATTTCATCTTGATTCAGTCTTTGTAGATTCTACATTTCTAGAAACTTATCTATTTATTCTAGACTGTCCAACTTGTTGGTATATAATTATTCATATATGGAACAGGGAAGCCTGGTGTGCTGCAGTCCATGGGGTCAGAAGAGTCAGACATGATTTAGCAACTGAGCAACAACAATAATTATTCATCCAGTCTCTTCTGATCTTCTGCATTTCTATGTTGTCTGTTAGTACATAAATGGGTAAACAAATTTTGGTCTAGCCGTACACGCTCTATGAAATATAATAAAAAGCAGCACATGCAATTATGTGGGTAAACCTCAAAATAATTACACAAAGTGAAAGAAGCCAGACAAAAAGAGCACATATTTTATAATTATATTTAAAAGTTTAGAAAATGCAAACTAAATTATGTTGACAAAAACTAGATCAGTGTACAACACCATAATGTAAGCTGTGGACTTTGCATAATTACCAGGTGTCACCGTAACACACAAGCCACTCTGTGGGAGTGTGGATGGTGGGAAGGCTGTGAATGGGAGGGGGGCAGGGGATATGTGGGAAATCTTTGTCCCTGCCCCCCAACTTTGCTGTGAACCTAAAACTATTTTAAAGATATGAAGACTTAATTTATAAAATTCAAATAGATCAGTGGTTGCCTGAGGTTAGTAGAAGCACTTAAGAAAGGAGATGGGGAGGGAGATTTTAAAGTGATATATGGAAATGATTGAAGGTGATGGGTATGTTCATTATCTTGCTTGCAATGATGGTTTCAGTAACACACATGTTAAAGTGTTCCAAACTGTACACTTTAAAATGGAGGAGCCTGGAAGGCTGCAGTCCATGGGGTCGCAAAGAGTCAGACACGACTGAGCAACTTCACTTTCACTTTTCACTTTCATGCATTGGAGAAGGAAATGGCAACCCACTCCAGTGTTCTTGCCTGGAGAATCCCAGGGATGGGGGAGCCTGATGGGCTGCCGTCTATGGGGTTGCAAGAAGTCAGACACGACTGAAGCAACACAGCAGCAGCAGTAGCAGCAATTGGGATGTCCCTGGAGGTCCAGTGGCTAAGACCCCACGCTTCCACTGCAGGGAGCATGGGTTCAATCCCTGGTTGGGGAACTAGCATCCCTGTCTGGTGTGGCCAAAATAAATGAATAAATTTTAAAAATAATAATAAAGTTAGGGCTTCTCTGGTGGCTCAATGGTAAAGTATTCGCTTGTCAACGCAGGAGAAGTAGGTTCGATCTCTGGTCCAGGAAGATCCCACATTCCACTGAGCAACTAAGTACATGTACCCCACAACTGCTGAGCCTGTGCTCTAGAGCCCATGGGCCACAACAAAAGAAACCAGCTCAGTGGGAGGCCCATGCACTGCAACCAGAGAGGAGCCACCACTCAACACGACGAGAAAAGTCTGCACAGCAACAAAGACCCGGCACAGCCAATAAATAAATAAATTATAAAAAATAATAATAATAAAATTTAAAATATGAGTAATTTATTGCCTATCAATTATTCCTCAATAAAACCATTTTCAATTAGGTTTACATGCATTTTTAATAAGGTAGGCAGTTAAACAATTTGGAGAGTTGTTTGTTCTATATCTAAAGTCCATATTAAATGCTATCAGAAACATATAATCCAAAATATTTAGCCAAAAAAATCACAATAGAGGTATAATTAAATCATGTCAAAACAGTCAAGAGAAGGCAATCACTTGCAAACAGCTCACGCAGGCTTAGTAAAGAAGAGAGAGAAAACTGCCTGTCAGAGAAGTCTCTTTTTGAGGACTGGATTAACCATCCTTTCCTTATGCTGGAGGCATCCCACCGACTTCAAAGAAGTCTTCAGATCAGAGGAAAAATAGCGCTGGGCTAAATAATTGTAGTGAGTTGAGGCTCTCAATAAAGCGATCCTCTTCTGAGCTGCAGCGTGATGACATTTATCACACCATCAGTGATAAGAGGGTTTTAGGGTGGGACGCGGAAGCTACTGAAGTGCTCTTAGGCTTCAAAGGGGAGGGAAAAAATGCCTTTAAATCTAAGCAGAATTTTTAACGTTCTGGGAGAGTGATGCAGTTCCTTGCCAGAGGAGTGACTGTGACAAATAAACTCTTTCTGGGTGAGACTGGCTTTGCTGGCTCTCCAGCAGTTTCTGGGAAAAATCACTGGGAAAAAATAACGAGTGATAGAGAAACCTATTACTAAACCCACCATAATGCAATAGATTAACACAGACACTAGCACAGCCTGTGCATTGGGGGTCCCACCAGCGGAGACACAGGATTACACCTGCCATAAAGAAAGAGAAACACACAGCTGTGGTGAGGTGACCCAGGTAATTCACATGCGTGGGACAGCGTCTCAGCCAGAGAAATAATCAGACCCCACACAGTATGTTCAGAAACTGAATCGGGATCGAGTTTTCAGAATGAGGGAGCCACAGGGTCTAAACTGTTTCTGGCAAAAAATAATAATAATAATAATTAGTGGATAGACTTATGGCATTTGGTTAAGCAGCAAGTGTAACAGAAATATCTACTTTCCTTATGCTTCACAATGAAAATGATCAGTCAAAGCTGAAATCCGTTCTTATGAACTGAGATAGCAACATGATTAAGTGTTCCTGGGAAAATATCAATTCCAAGACCTGATGAGCATTAGAATTAAGGAAAGATGTAGTCCTGGAGAGCACACCAAAAACAAGACTTTAGAATTCTAAAGACCTCGAATACAGGGCTGACTATGTTAAGTGAGTTAATAAATATTTGAACAGGGACCTCCCTGGTGGTCCAGTGGCTAAAACCCCATGTTCGCAATGCAGGGGGCCCAGGTTTGACCCTTGGTCAGGGAACTAGATCCCACATGCCACAACTAAATGTCCATTGAAAGTGAAAAGTGTTAATCTCTCAGTCGTGTCCAATACCTTGTTATCCCATGGACTCCAAAGGATTCCCCAGGCAAGAATACTGGAGTGGGTTGCCATTCCCTTATCCAGGGGATCTTCCCAACCCAGGGATCAAACCTGGGTCTCGTGCAATGCAGGCAGATTTTTTACCATCTGAGCCATCAGAGCCCCAAAAGACCCAGTGTAACTGTGGTGTTGGAGAAGACTCTTGAGAGTCCCTTGTACTGCAAGGAGATCCAACCAGCCCATTCTAAAGGAGATCAATCCTGGGTGTTCACTGGAGGGACTGATGCTAAAGCTGAAACTGCAATACTTTGGCCACCTCATGCGACGAGTTGACTCACTGGAAAAGACTCTGATGCTGGGAAAGGTTGGGGGCGGGAGGAGACGGGGACGACAGAGAATGAGATGACTGGATGGCATCACCGAATCTGTGGACATGAGTTTGAGTGAACTCCGGGAGTTGGTGATGGACAGGGAGGCCTGGCGTGCTGTGATTCATGGGGTCGCAGAGAGTCGGACACGACTGAGCAACTGAACTGAACTGAACCAAATAAATATTTTAAAAAATAAATATTTGAGCAACACAGAGAAGGAAGAGATGAACAGCACTTTGTGTTGAATGGGGGGGGGGGCGTGTAATGTTACACAAGGAACCATTGGGGTGACATAAAACACGTGGAGGCTCTCAATGTTGTATGCACAGAAGGTGCTCAAAATAACAGCTTTTATTTCACAAGTCATTCAACAAGTATGAGAGGGAAATGGCAACCCACTCCAGTATTCTGGTCTGGAGAATCCCATGGACAGAGGAGCCAGGCAGACTATAGTCCACGGGGTCACAAAGCATGGGACACGACTGAGCGACTTTCACTTTCAGATAATGGCAGTGCTAATTGGCAGTGAGAGGTGAGGGCACCACATGGCTAAGTTGAATGAACTTGTTGGTTAACTTGAGACTGAAAAATAAGTAGGTGGAGGTCTCTGTCTCTGGACCTCAGGGTTGGGCTCCACCCCAGCTCCGAGTGTACTATGGACAAGGGGCCATTGGGGGAGAGAGCCCAACCCATTCAAGGTGGGTCCCAGAGGTTTTCATGGAGTGGGTAGCTGTTCCCTTCTCCAAGGGACCCTCCTAGCCCACTGCTGTTGTCTGAAGCCACTGCCAGAGGGCCAGCAGGACCCCACACAGACCCCCATCAGAAAAGCAGTGGGACTGGGAAGCACATTTAGATCACCGCAGTGTGATCTCAGGCTTGTTTCACAGAGAACTCGGAGTCTCTCTAGAATAACTTCCACGGAAGCAAAGCGTTCACTCTGTACTGGCAACAGCATCAAGACATGGCAGACTCTGCAGATACCACTTCATAACCAACTTTAAAACATTCACAGAGCACACAGTATATGCAGATTATGAGTATCAGGAAGAGGGTTGCCAATAAAAACACAAAGCACCTGGTGGGATCTGAATTCCGGACACATTTTTTAGTGTTAGCAGTTTCTGTATGTAAAAAGACAAGCTGAGATAAATCAAAATATGTAAGAGTTTATCTGAGGGCTTCCCTGGTGGATCAGGGGTAAATAATCTGCCTGCCAATGCAGGAGACATAGGATTGACAACTGATCCGGGAAGATTCCACACTGAGAAGCAAATAAGCCCATGAGCCGCAACCACTGAACCTGTGCTCTAGAGCCCGGAAGCCACAACCACTGAGCCCCTGCGTGCCCTACAGCCTGTCTTCCGCAACAAGAGAAGCCACTGCAATGAGAAGCCTGTGCACCACAAGTAGGGGAAAGTCCACGCAGCAACAAACACCCAGCACAGCCAAAAAAGTAACAAATATTTTTTCTTAAGAGTTTAGCTGGTTCAGTAGAAGATGGCGGAGGAATAGGACAGGGCAACCACTTTCTCCCCCACAAAATCAGCAAAAGAACATTTGAACGCTGAGTAAATCCCACAAAACAACTTCTGAACACCAGCAGAGGACATCAGGCACCCAGAAAAGCAGCCCATAGTCTTCAAAAGGAGGTAGGAAATAGTATAGAAGATAAAAAGAGAGGCAAAAGAGGGAGGGACGGAGTTCCATCCCGGGAAGGGAGGCCTAAAAAAAAGAGAGAGAGAAGTTTCCAAACACCTGGAAACACTCACGGGCGAGTCTGTGGCGAGCCTTGGAACCTCAGAGGGCCACATAACTGGGAGAAAAAAGAAATAAATAATTAAAACCCACAGACTAAGTGCCCAGAGAAAACTCTCAGCAGAGAAGTGGTGCAGACGCCCGCACCCCCCACTAGCAAGTGGGGGCTTGGCAGGGAGGTGCAACAGCAGCACTTAGAAAAAGCACCAGGCCTGAATACCTCGAGGGCAATCTGAGGGCGCTAACGGGAGATAGCTAAGCAGACTGTGCAGCTAAAAGGTGAAAAGCCTGTGAAAAGGCGAAAAGCCCCAACCTAAGACTCCATCAGCCCCGCTCACAGAACAAAGGACTGAGCAGAGCGAGCCGGCTGTGGGCGGCCCATCTCCCATTCCCCACCGGGACAGGCAGGGAGGGCAGCCAGTGCCAGAAGGGGCAACCGTGGCCCGAGAGAGGCTTCCCATACCAAGCTGCAGGCAGGCTTCCTTGCTAACCAAGACTTCTTGGGTTCAGGCAGGTCAATATCTGCCCGAAAAGGTGCGCTGGTGGTACACCCAGAAAACCGAGCAGCAGGGACCGGGGAGGCGATAAGTCACAGCGACCGCGCTCGCCAAACGCCTGGTCACCTGAGCTGCACGGACCGGGGAAGTCACAAAACGCAGGCCCAACTGAGTCTGCGCCTTTGTGGAGTACCCAAGTACCTGAACCTGAGCTGCTCACACCTGGGAAGTGCGTGCAACCCAGCGCCGGCCACGGACAGCTCCTGGCAGAGCAACCTAGAGCCTGAGCAGCATAAACAGGGAAAGCACACACGCCTTGAGCGGGGGCATTCCCAGTGTAGCCGAGACACTGTGAGCACTCCCCACAGATGCCAGGGATATTTGCTAGCTGCGTTCCTCCCTCCCCACAGCAGGACTGAACAGGTGAGCCAATAAAAGTGTCCTTCACCGCCCCTTTGTGTCAGGATGGAAATTAGACACTGAAGAGACCAGCAAACAAGAGCTTTAACAGAAGGAACTGCCTTGGAAGTGACAGATGGAGAAGTGTTGAGCCTACTGCAAGAATAAGATTGAAAACCAGAGGCAGAGGCTTAAGTCCAAATCCTGAGAACACCAGAGATCTCCTGTTCCAGGGAACATTAATTGATAGGTGCTCATCAAATGCCTCCAAACATACACTGAAACCAGGCACCACCCAAGGGTCAACAAGTTTCAGTGAAAGACATACCATGCAAATTCTCCACCAACACAGAAGAATAGCCCTGAGCTTCAATATACAGGCTGCCCAAAGCCACTCCAAACCCACTGACATCTCAAACTCATTACTGGACACTTCATTGCATTCCAGAGAGAAGAAATCCAGCTCTACCCACCAGAACACCAACAAAAGCTTCCCTAACCAGGGAACCTTGACAAGTCACCCATCCAACCCCACACACAACGAGGTAACTACATAATAAAGAGAACTCCACAAACCGCCAGAAGACCGAAAGGCCACCTCAAGCACAGCAATATAAGCAATATGAAAAGGCAGAGAAATACCCAGCAAGTAAAGGAACAGGATAAATGCCCACCAACACAAACAAAAGAGGAAGATATAGGGAATCTACATGATAAAGAATTTCGAATTTTAATTGTGAAAATGATTCAAAATCTGGAAAGCAAAATGGAGTTACAGATAAATAAACTGGAGGAAAGGATTGAGAAGATGCAAGAAATGTTTAATAAGGAATTAGAGGAAATAAAAAAGAGTCAATATACAATGAATAATGCAATAGATGAGATCAGAAACACTCTTGAAGGAACAAGCAGTAGAATAATGGAGGCAGAAGACAGAAGAAGCGAGCTAGAAGATAGAATTGTAGAAATAAATGAAACAGAGATGGAAAAAGAAAAGCGAATTAAAGAAATAAGGACAATATTAGAGACCTCTGGGACAATGTTCAACTCAACATTCAAATCATAGGAATCCCAGAAGAAGAAGACAAAAAGAAAGACCATGAGAGAATACTTGAGGAGATAATAGTTGAAAACTTCCCTAAAATGGGGAAGGAAATAATCACCCAAGTCCAAGAAACACAGAGAGTCCATAACAGGATAAACCCAAGGCGAAATACTCCAAGACACATATTAATCAAATTAACAAAGATCAAACACAAAGGACAAATATTGAAAGCAGCAAGGGAAAAGCAACAAGTAACACACAAGGGGATTCCCATAAGGATAACAGCTGATCTTTCAACAGAAACTCTTCAGGCCAGGAGGGAATGGCAAGACATACTTAAAGTGATGAAAGAAAATAACCTACCGCCCAGATTACTGTACCCAGCAAGGATCTCATTCAAATATGAAGGAGAAATCAAAAGCTTTACAGACAAGCAAAAGCTGAGAGAATTCAGCATCACCAAACCAGCTCTCCAACAAATACTAAAGGATCTTCTCTAGACAGGAAACACAGAAAGGGTATATAAACTCGAACCCAAAACAATAAAGAAAATGCAACGGGATCATACTTATCAATAATCACCTTAAACGTAAATGGGTTGAATGCCCCAACCAAAAGACAAAGGCTGGCTGAATGGATACAAAAACAAGACCCCCATATATGTTGTCTACAAGAGACCCACCTCAAAACGAGGGACACATACAAACTGAAAGTGAAGGGCTGGAAAAAGATATTCCACACAAATAGAGACCAAAAGAAAGCAGGAGTAGCAATACTCATATCAGATAAATTAGGTTTTAAAACAAAGGCTGCGAAAAGAGACAAAGAAGGAAACTACGTAATGATTAAAGGATCAATCCAAGAAGAAGATATAACAATTATAAATATTTATGCACCAAACATAGGAGCACAGCAATATGTAAGACAATTACTAACAAGTATGAAAGGGGAAATTAACAATAACACAATAATAGTGGGAGACTTAAATACCCCACTCACACCTATGGATAGATCAACTAAACAGAAAATTAACAAGGAGACACAAACTTTAAACGATACAATAGACCAGTTAGACCTAATAGATCTCTATAGGACATTTCACCCCAAAACAATGAATTTCACCTTTTTCTCAAGTGCACACGGAACCTTTTCCAGGATAGATCACATCCTGGGCCATAAATCTAGCCTTGGTAAATTTTAAAAAACTGAAATCATTCCAAGCATCTTTTCTGACCACAATGCAGTAAAATTAGATCTCAATTATGGGAGAAAAACTATTAAAAATGCCAACGTTGGAGGCTGAACAACACGCTGCTGAATAATGAACAAATCATAGAAGAAATCAAAAGAGAAATCAAAATATGCATAGAAATGAATGAAAATGAAAACACAACAACCCAAAAAACCTCTGGGACACTGTAAAAGCAGTGCTAAGGGGAAGGTTCATAGCAATACAGGCACACCTCAAGAAACAAGAAAAAAGTCAACTAAATAACCTAACTCTACATCTAAAGAAACTAGAAAAGGAAGAAATGAAGAACCCCAGGGTTAGTAGAAGGAAAGAAATCGTAAAAATTAGGGCAGAAATAAATGCAAAAGAAACAAAAAGAGACCATAGCAAAAATCAACAAAGCCAAAAGCTGGTTCTTTGAGAGGGTAAATAAAATTGACAAACCACTAGCCAGACTCATCAAGAAAAAAAGGGAGAAAAACCAAATCAATAAATTGGAAATGAAAAGGGAGAGATCACAACGGACAACACAGAAATACGAAGGATCATAAGAGACTACTATCAGCGATTATATGCCAGTAAAATGGACAACTTGGAAGGAAATGCACAGATTCTTAGAAAAGTACAACTTTCCAAAACTGAACCAGAAAGAAATAGAAAATCTTAACAGACCCATCACAAGAACGGAAATTGAAACTGTAATCAGAAATCTTCCAGCAAACAAAAGCCCAGGTCCAGACGGCTTCACAGCTGAATTCTACCAAAAATTGAGAGAAGAGCTAACACCTATCCTACTCAAACTCTTCCAGAAAATTGCTGAGGAAGGGAACCTTCCAAACTCATTCTATGAGGCCACCATCACCCTAACCCCAAAACCTGGTAAAGATCCCACAAAAAAAGAAAACTACAGGCCAATATCACTGATGAACATAGATGCAAAAATCCTTAACAAAATTCTAGCAATCAGAATCCAACAACACATTAAGAAGATCATACATCATGACCAAGTGGACTTTATCCCAGGAATGCAAGGATTCTTCAATATCCGCAAATCAATCAACGTAATACACCACATTAACAAACTGAAAAATAAAAATCATATGATTATCTCAATAGATGCAGAGAAAGCCTTTGACAAAATTCAACATCCATTTATGATCAAAACCCTCCAGAAGACGGGAATAGAAGGAACATTCCTCAGCATAATAAAAGCTATATATGGCAAACACACAGCAAACATTATCCTCAATGGTGAAAAACTGAAAGCGTTTCCCCTAAAGTCAGGAACAAGACAAGGGTGCCCACTCTCACCACTACTATTCAACATAGTTCTGGAAGTTTTGGCCACAGCAATCAGAGCAGAAAAAGACATAAAAGGAATACAAATTGGAAAAGAAGAAGTAAAACTTTCACTAAGTTCGCTGATGATATGATCCTCTACACAGAAAACCCTAAAGACTACCAGAAAACTACTAGAGCTAATCAATGATTACAGTAAAGTTGCAGGATATAAAATCAACACACAGAAATCCCTTGCATTCCTATACACTAATAATGAGAAAATAGAAAGAGAACTTAAGGAAACTTTTCCATTCACTGTTGCAATGAAAAGAATTAAATACTTAGGAATATATCTACCTCAGGAAACAAAAGACTTGTACATAGAAAACTATAAAACTATTACTTTCACTGGTGAAAGTAATCAAAGGGGACACTGATAGATGGAGAAATATACCATGTTCGTGGATTGGAAGAATAAATATTGTGAAAATGACTATACTACCCAAAGTAATTTATACATTCAATGCAATCCCTATCAAGCTACCAACGATATTTTTCACAGAGCTAGAACAAATAATCTCACAATTTGTATGGAAATACAAAAAACCTCGAATAGCCAAAGCAATCTTGAGGAAGAAGAATGGAACTGGGGGAATTAACCTGCTGGACTTCAGGCTCTACTACAAAGCCACAGTCATCAAGACAGTATGGTACTGGCATAAAGACAAAAATATAGATCAATGGAACAAAATAGAAAGCCCAGAGATAAATCCACGCACCTACGGACACCTTATCTTTGACAAAGGAGGCAAGAATATAAAATGGAGAAAAGACAGTCCCTTTAACAAATGGAGCTGGGAAAACTGGTCAGCCACTTGTAAAAGAATGAAACTAGAACACTTCCTAACACCATACACCAAAATAAACTCAAAATGGATTAGAGAGCTAAATATAAGACCAGAAACTATAAAAACTCCTAGAGGAGAACATAGGCAAAACATTCTCTGACATAAATCACAGCAGGATCCTCCAAGACCCACCTCCCAGAATATTGGAAATAAAAGCAAAAATAAACAAATGGGACCTAACTAAAATCAAAAGCTTCTGCACAGCAAAGGAAACTATAAGCAAGGTGAAAAGACAGCCTTCAGAATGGGAGAAAATAATAGCAAATGAAACAACTGACAAAGAATTAATCTCTAAAATATACAAGCAGCTCCTGCAGCTCAATTCCAGCAAAATAAACGACCCAATAAAAATGGGCCAAAGAACTAAACAGACATTTCTCCAAAGAAGACATAAAGATGGCTAACAAACACATGAAAAAATACTCAACATCCCTCATAATCAGAGAAATGCAATCAAAACCACAATGAGATACCATTTCACACCAGTCAGAATGGCTGCTATCCAAAAGTCTACACGCAATAAATGCTGGAGAGGGTGTGGAGAAAAGGGAACCCTCTGACACTGTTGGTGGGAATGCAAACTAGTTCAGCCACTATGGAGAACAGTGTGGAGATTCCTCAAAAAACTGGAAAGAACTGCCATATGATCCAGCAATCGCACCCCTGGGCGTACACACCGAGGAAACCAGACAAATGGATAAGAAAGCTGTGGTACATATATACAATGGAGTATTACTCAGCCATTAAAAAGAATGCATTTGAATCAGTTCTAATGAGGTGGATGAAGCTGGAGCCTATTATACAGAGTGAAGTAAGCCAGAAAGATAAACACCAATACAGTACACTAATGCATATATATGGAATTTAGAAAGATGCAAATGATAACCCTGTATACAATACAGCAAAAGAGACACAGATGTATAGAACAGTCTTTGGGACTCTGTGGGAGAGGGTGAGGGTCAGATGATTTGGGCGAATGGCATTGAAACATGTATGTTGTCATATGTGAAACGAATCTCCAGTCCAGGTTTGACACATGATACAGGATGCTCAGGGCTGGCACAGGGATGAACTGGAGGGAGGATATGGGGAGGAAGGAGGTGGGAGGGGGGTTCAAGAAGGGGAACACATGTACACCCGGGGCAGATTCGTGTCAATGTATGGCAAAACCATCCAATATATTATTGTAAAGTAATTAGCCTCCAATATAAAATAAATAAATAATTTTTAAAAAAGAGTTTAGCTGAGCAAAAATCAGTTCCAATCAAGCAGCACCAGATGGGAAGGGATTAGGAGGAGTCTACCCACAGGAGCTGGGGAAAGGCTTAAACGGGGCAGAGAAACAGCAGAAGCTGAGGAAAGAAAGTGATGGGTGGAAGCTGAAAGCTGGTTGGTTGTTCGTGGTGTGCAAGTGTTGATCAGGTGTTGGAGGTGTTTACAGGCCACATTTCAGTTGGCTCACACAGACCACCGAGGCATCAGAGCCACGTCTGTCCAGGGGCCTCCTTGTTTAATTAAAGATAGTGGCAAGGACCAGAGCAGCTCTCCTGAGCAGACTTCCATGCAGGAGAATAAAACTGGGGAGGACAGTTAGGGACCTGCTGTGGAATGTCTTCGATGATGCGCAGCCAACTCTTTACATGACCAAAAGTAAGGGGGGGCATAATTCAAGAGCTGGCTGTGTGAATTCTTGTGGGGGAAAAGCCTCTGTTAGGCAAAACACCCAGAAAGGACATGTTGGTTCTTGAAAGGGAAACCGCAGCATCTGGCCAGGATAAACAAAGACAGACAGTGAAAAACCTGACGTGCTCAGTAATAAAAGTAGGAAGAAATGTCATATTCTGTCTGCAAAGGAGACATGAGGGAAGTTCTGAAAGAAGCACATGGCAGGAGGGCAGAGGACAGGGAGGAAATCTTGTCCAGGTCGAAATTCTCTATAGCAGCTAAAGCATATGGAGGAAGGGACTGCCCTGGGGTCCCAGTGGCTAAGACTCCACGCTCCCAATGAAGGAGGCCTGGGTTCAACCCCTGGTCAGGGAACTAGATCCCACATGAAGCAACTAAGACCAGTCCCAGGCAAATAAACAAATATGTATATTATGAATATGAAACAAGTCCAAGCTTCCATCCTACCATTGGCAGCTACGTTTCTGCCTCTCCCTCACATCTCCCAAGTCTAAAACCGCTCTCTCTCAGATACATGTCTGAGAGGGGAGGAACAGTGCGTGTGTGACCCAGGAAGCTCACGTGGCCAGGGCAGACAGCAAGCCTGGGCAGGATGCCAACAGGAAAGGAAGGAAGGATCCCAGAACAGGACATCACAGTGAAGGACGAACGTGTGAACGGGCTTACCTGGGAAGCCACGCAAATTTCTAAGACAGGAAAGCATTAATGCAATTTCACTTACATCTCAAAAGCCAGGAATCCCACCTAACACCTTGCTGTTGTTCAGTCTGACTCTTTGCAACCCCATCGACTGCAGCACACCAGGATTCCCTGTCCTTCACTATTTCCCAGAATTTGCTCAGGCTCATATCCATTGAGTCGGTGATGTCATCCAACCATCTCAACCTCTGTTGCCCGCTTCTCCTCCTGCCCTCAATCTTTCCCAACATCATTGTGGCCCCACATATATAAGCAACCTTTACATCCAACTCCTGATAGTTTGGGAAAGAATGATGGCATGCATAGATCACCGAGTGCCCATACTGTCCTTCTTCCTGTTCATAACTAATTTTTAACATCTTAGCACCATCACCAATGCTTATGTAATCCCAGGACAGATTGGCCCACTCAGATTGAACCCCTATTCTCTTCATTACCATCTCGGGCAAGATGTGTTTTGGGATGTCACTTTCACCATTCTGTCCATGTGTGCCCAGCGATGTTAAGTGAGAAATACCGCTCTGCTTATACTCCAGCACCTCCATGTGTTTGAAAGTAGGTGTATGTGTGCATGACTCTGTGGGACTCCATGGACTATAGTCTACCAGTCTCCTCTGTCTATGGGGTTCTCCACAGGCAAGAATACTAATGTGGGTTGTCATGCCCTCCTCCAGGGGAATCTTCCCTACCCAGGGATTGAACCCCTATCTCTTGCATCTCCTGCATTGGCAGGTGGATTCTTTACCTCTGCGCCACCACCAGTTCAGTTCAGTTCAGTCGCTCAGTCGTGTCCAACTCTCCGCGACCCCATGAATCACAGCACACCAGGCCTCCCTGTCCATCACCAACTCCCAGAGTTCACTCAAACTCATGTCCACAGAGTTGGTGATGCCATCCAGCCATCTCATTCTCTGTCGTCCCCTTCTCCTCCCGCCCCCAACCTTTCCCAGCATCAGAGTCTTTTCCAGTGAGTCAAGTCTTCGCATGAGGTGGCCAAAGTATTGCAGTTTCAGCTTTAGCATCAGTCCTTCCAATGAACACCCAGGATTGATCTCCTTTAGAATGGACTGGTTGGATCTCCTTGCAGTCCAAGGGACTCTCAAGAGTCTTCTCCAGCACCACAGTTCAAAAGCATCAATTCTTCGGCGATCAGCTTTCTTCACAGTCCAACTCTCACATCCACACATGACCACTGGAAAAACCATAGCCTTGACTAGACAGACCTTGGTTGGCAAAGTAATGTCTCTGCTTTTTAATATACTATCAAGGTTGGTCATAACTTTCCTTCCAAGGAGTAAGCGTCTTTTAATTTCATGGCTGCAATCAGCATCTGCAGTGATTTTGGAGCCCAAAGAAATAAAGTCTGACACTGTTTCCACTGTTTTTCCATCTATTTCCCATGAAGTGATGGGACCAGATGCCATGATCTTTGTTTTCTGAATGTTGAGCTTCAAGTCAACTTTTTCACTCTCCTCTTTCACTTTCATCAAGAGGCTTTTTAGTTCCTCTTCACTTTCTGCCATAAGGGTAGTGTCATCTGCATATCTGAGGTTATTGATATTTCTCCCAGCAATCTTGATTCCAGCTTGTGCTTCTTCCAGTCCAGCGTTCCTCATGATGTACTCTGCATATAAGTTAAAGGGAAGCCCCTAAATACATGTGCTTCTAGGCAAATATTCTGATTAGCTCACATGTGTATGTGATTATTACATTTCCTGTAGTGGGTGAACTTATTCCACAATCTATGAAAAGCCAATGAAATGCTTCTTGCAACTGCTTAAAATATTTCTCAGCTGAGGTTCCAATGTTTTCCCCAAAACTAAATACAAAGTCAAAATGACAGTGGAAGAGCCACATGGTGTCTTGTTATTTTCGGAATGATGCCTTCAGAACGACATGATTTCACTGGTCACCTGGACTGTTCTAGACTGTTCCTTGACTACAATAGTTAACACTTCAGAAAGCTTCCTCCTGATGAGAAACTGCACTCAGAACAGAGTGTCTCCAGTGGAGGCTCTCTGATGAGTCAGTGGAACATTAGAGAACAGTCAGGATTCATGTTTGTCTAAATGGTTACATAACACTCACTGCTAGAGACACGGGCAATTAGTTTGTGCAATTATTGTGCTGGTTATCTTTTCCCATCTCTTGAAAAGGTAACCAAAAAGGGCTCAATGATTTGACCTTATCCCTGGAGTATGTCCATGATCTTCTGGCTTTCTTTGGAGTATTTGGGAAAGCAGCAAACCTAACCTGCAACCAAGTATTTCCATTTGAAAAGGATGTGATAACGCCGAAGCGACCTGCCTGGTTTCCAGGTCAATGACCTGCAGCCTCCCTGACATTGCTGATCAACTTCCAACCTGCCATCGCCTGCCTCTTTCACTTATCCGTGCTGCTGTTTCTGGCAAACGTTCATCCTGACCCTTACAGCCCTTCCCAACTGAACGCATCTAAACTGGTCAATTCCTCTGTGAGTTTTCACAAGAATTCCTATTTCTATTTCAAAAACCCAAAGCAGCAAATATCTACCTACCCTTTAGCAGTAGTGTTTTTAAACTACTGTTTCTATTTCAGTGCCTTTATCAACAGATACATGCATGAGCTAGGAGTTTACGCGTGTTCATTTGATAAATGGTCTTTTATTAACTTTTATTGGAGAAGGAAATGGCAACCCACTCCAGTGTTCTTGCCTGGAGAATCCCAGGGACGGGGGAGCCTGGTGGGCTTCCGTCTATGGGGTCACACAGAGTCGGACACGACTGAAGTGACTTAGCAGCAGCAGCTTAGCATTAACTCCACAGTTAGCAAGCTCAGATGAGGACACACATGTACTAGGGCCTTTTAATTTAAAACAAAAACACTCTCTACCCCTAACTTCACAGAATTCATAGTCTAAAAGTGTTTATTTACCCAAGCCAAGCAGATTTCTTAGTGACACATCTTTCCTGCAAGCTGTCAGAATTTCTCAGGCAGACATCTACTTAATAAAAGGGCTTCCTCGGGGGGCTCAGTGGTGAAGAATCCACCAGCAGTGCAGGAGGCACAGAGACAGGGGTTGGATCCCTGCGTCGGGAAGACCCCCTGGAGGAGGAAATGGCAGCCCACTCCAGTATTCTTGCCTGTAGAATCCCGTGGACAGAGGAGCCTGACAGGCTGCAGGCTATACGGTTGCAAACAGATGACCGCAACTGAACAGGCACCATTGAATAAATCATTTTCCTGTTACTCTTGGGCAATTTACCTCTTCATCTCTGCTCTTTGCTATTTTCTTGCCTTTATTCATACTTGTTCATCTGAGAAGCACAAAGTAGGTAAAAATTAAATATTTTCAGTTTACATAATAATTGAAGTTTAGGAGAAAGATTGAAACTACAGCCAAAAATCTAAGTCACATACAAATAGTTTTAATATTACCAACCGATTATTTCCCATCCTATCTTTGAGCCTTTGTTGCTAATCATAAAAATTGCTTGTCCAAGGACAAATGAAAATAGAATGCATTTCAGGCAGAACATTTGTCAGAATGAACGGTAAATGGCAAGGTGACAGTGAAGACCCGTACTTGGGTATCACGTGTGCCTGTGCTTCCTGGTCCCAGAACAAAGCAGGGGCCTCCACACAAATCAGGCAGCTCAGAGTCCATGGCAAGGGCTATGTGCGCATGTGTGTGCGTTGGTGTGTGTGTGTGTGTGTACGCATGCATGTTCAGTCTTTCAGTCGTGTCTGACAGTTTGTGACCCCATGGACTGTAGCCTGCTGGGCTCATCTGTCCTTGGGATTTTCTAAGCAAGAATACTGGAGTGGGTTAGGCTATTACAAAATAATGTCGACTCTGATCATTGGTCAAAGTAAACTGAAGTCAGAGGAGAAGAAAGTATTCTTGGCCAGGCATTGCCAACGAGGTGGCAAGCAGAACAGTGATAGCAAATAATAACCCCTCAGAGAGAAATTCTTAAGCCCTCCATGCCAGGAATCTTAGAAAGAAACACAGAGGCAACCAAGAAATCAAAGTAGTCCTGGGACTTCCTTCGTGTTCCAGTGGTTAAGACTTCACCTTTCACTGCAGGAGGTGAAGGTTTGATCCCTGGTCAGGGAGTGAAGGGGCTTCCCTGGTGACTCAGTGATAATGAATCCGCCTTCAATTCAGGAGATGCTGGTTCGATCCCTGGGTCAGGAAGATCCCCTGCAGAAGGGAATGGCTACCCACTTCAGTTTTCTTGCCTGGAGAATCCCATGGACAGAAGAGTACTGACGGGCTACCTAGTCCATGGGGTGGCAAAGAGTCAGACAAGACTGAGCAACCAACAGTGACTTATTTCAGGGAGTTAAGAGCCCACTTGCCTCTGAACAAAAAACATAAAACAGAAGTAATATTGTAACAAAATCAATAAAGACTTAACAATGGTCCATATGGAAAAAAAAAAACTTAAGAAAAAGAAATCAGAGTAGTCTTTGTGGCATCATGTCTTCTCTGTCTCTTGCTGACCAACTGAGCCCTACCCATGCTGACCAAGGAGACCAGGGAGGACGAGGTGGCAAGCGTTGGGAATGACGTCGGATGGGAGAGAGGCCCTCCAGGGAGGCAGGAAAACAATAAAAAGGGTACCATTCCATTCACAATAGGGTGTCTATAGACTCTGTCTTCAAATCCTCTAGGCACCGTTTCAGGTCTCATTTGGGACAGTGTAGCAGTTTTTAAGATAAACAATTTTCCTAAAGGTTCCTAGTTACTTTAGTCACTTGTCTCTGGGCCTTAGTGGAGTTCCCAGCCTTTCTGCTCATTTTATCTTCTCAGTGCAAATGAGAAGCTGGAAATGTGTCAATATTTACACCAGTTGGGTGTTGAAAATAAGACAAGTGAAAAGTGAAAGTGTTAGTCACTCAGACTCTTTTGTGAGCCCATGGATTGCAGCCCACCAGGCGCCTCTGTCCGCGGGATCTCCCAGGGGAGAATACTGAGACCCAGGTGTTACTTAATCCTGCAACCCCTCCCATGATGGAGGGACAGATGTCACTTTTTCAGGCGAGGAATCTTGAGACCCACAGCATAGAAGTTACCTGTTGAACCTCAAAACTGGCAAACGCGCCAAACCTCCTACCCTGAGCCCCCACGCTCCTTCCTCTAAGGGGCCAGGCCGGCCTCCCTGCTCTCTGCCTCCGTGGCTCCACCGGCAGAGGCCCCTTGGAGCCTCCTTAGCCGACTTCACTGTGCTGTGAATCACTCAGTTCTCCTGGGCTTCCATGTGGCACAAAACACCATCAGAACACAAGGTCTTTGTTTCAGTCCTGCTGGGCTCTCTCGCTGTGAGTGGGAGAACAACAGCTGGTTCCTCCTCACTCTTGCCAAGATCCCTCATTGTTCCCTGAACCAGTCTAAGCAATCAGATGCCTAAGAGCAACATTGTTACCTCCAGCTCCAACTCCCGTAATTCTGGGTGAAAAACAAAGAATTCATCATTGGGCAATAACAGCAGGGATGAGAAAGCCGATCAGCTTGGCCGCCAGGTGTTTGCTGTCTCATTTATTTGAGCGCTCTAATTGGCAGTGGAACCCCATGCCAGAAGCAGAAATGCATGCGTGGCCTCAGGCTAACTGTCTCACACCTCTGGCAGTGAGGAAAACTCACCACCAGAGCTGCCTGAGGTTGTCTAATTCCTTTTCTTTTTTTTTTTCCATTTCGAGGGCAACTGAGATGCACCGTGGCGGACACGGGCCAGTCACTGACGCTCTTCTGTCCTGTGCAGAACCTGAAGCGGGTGGCCGAGACCTGGATGGACGAGTTCGCCGAGTACATTTACCAGCGGCGCCCAGAGTACCGGCACCTCTCCACCGGGGACCTCTCGGCGCAGAAGGAGCTGCGCAGACAGCTCAAGTGCAAGGACTTCAAGTGGTTCATGGCAGCCGTGGCCTGGGACGTGCCCAAGTACTATCCTCCAGTGGAGCCCCCGCCCGCGGCCTGGGGCGAGGTGAGGCGCCCGGCTCCCCAGCCCCCAGTGAAAGCAAAAAATTCATCCCCCGTCCCCAGCAGGGCTGGGGTGGGGGCCGCTGAAACCCTCTGCTCCCTCACCCAGCGCCAGTAAAGGTCGGCTGAACCATCTCTGATAAGCGTCTGTTCAGCCTCTCTAGGAGCTGCTGGGGAAGGGCAGTGAGCTCGCCCCTGGAGCCCTTGGCCACTGTTGACTCTGAAAATTGATTTTTTTAAATGCACCTGGAAAATATTTTGATTTGAGATTAGTGAAACTGCCATAACAGCTGGCAGAGAATGAAAATGTCTCTGGTGCTGCTGTGTACATAAACGTGCCGTGATGTCCACGATTAAATACCTCCCTCCTCCCTACACGGCCTGATTGCTCTTTGTCAGAGCAAGGTTAAGGTGTCCAGTGGCTTGGCAGCTTTCCTAACCAGGTGTGCCAGGCAGAATCAGAAAGACAGACTTTTCCAGAATACCCAGCACAGAGGCACCTGCGGAACCTCATCGGTTCTTTGGTGGCAGTTTGGTTGCTCAGTCGTGTCCAGCTTCTTGAGACCATCTAGACTGTAGCCCGCCAGGTTCCTCTGCCCATGGGATTTCCCAGGCAAGAATTCTAGAGTGGGTTGTCATTTCCTTCTCCAGGGGATCTTCCTGACTGAGGGATTGAACCAGCCTCTCTTGTGTCTCCCACATTGCCAGGTGGGTTCTTTACCATCTGAGTCACCAGGGAAGCCCCATTGGCTCCTTAAATAAGGACTAACCTTCCTACCTCTGAGTGCTGCTTTTTAATTTTATTTCATGATCTAAAATGGAAAGAGCTGGAAAGCCTCCATTGGTAAATTCAAAGCATGTATCTTTGGGCATGTAAAGGACTCTTGTGATGGGTTCAGTTCCATTCAGCCCTGCTTGTTCCCTTAGGAAAGAGCATGCTAGAGCAGGGATTCAGCCCGAGGTCTCATCTGCTCATGGCAGGGGACTGGGCAGGATGCTCTCGCCATTCTAAGGCTCTGGGCTTTAGGAAGCCAGGAGCGGACTGTCTCGCCTCATGGAGGAGCCTTCCCGTCACTGTCCTTGGCTCTGTGGTGTGGGGAGAACGTGTCTTTGCCTGCTTAGCGTCTGTGACTTAGCGGAGCTCTGAAAACAGGGAAGGCCTGCGTGTGGTGGGGGAGGAATGGTGGGGGTGAGTCCAGGCTCCCTGGGGAAGCTCCTTCAGGGAGTCACCTGTGCGCTGCTTGTTTTGCTGAGAGGCCCAAAGACATGTCGTTCCCTATAGACCTAGGATACCACTGGCAAGAAGGATGGAGCCAAGGTGAGCACCACACGCTCCATCTCCCAAAGTTTTTTTCTACATCATGTGGTCCTGACCATGGATGCTTAAGTCAATGAGTACTTTGGTCTTTAATCCAGTGCATCTTGGGGCTTTCCAGTGGCTCAGATGGTAAAGAATCTGCCTGCAATGCGGGAGACCCAGGTTTGATCCTGGGGTTGGGAAGATCCTTTGGAGAAAGGAATGGCAACCCACTCCAGTATTTTTGCCTGGAGAATTCCATGAACAGAGGAGCCTAGTGGGCTATAGTCCATGGGGTCGCCAAGAGTCAGACATAACTGAGGGACTAACAGTTTCACTTTCTTTCCAGTGCATCTTAAACATTTCATTAGTGCATCCCTGGGATATTAATAATATTACACTGCTAGTATTCTTTTTGTTATCTACCAGGGGCTTAATTTACAGCCACAGAAATTTAAGGTAGACTCCAGAGAGAGCAATGTCTAACCCATTGTAAGACGTAAGAATTTGTTACCCAATAAGTAGGTAAGTTTCTTCCTCGAGTTTTTTTTTGGTTGAGGTTATGTCTGTCATCTTTCTATAATGATCTCAAAATGGTCCTGCCTTAATGAGTAAGAACATCCTCTAAGACCTCCCAGTATCGCTGTGTTCATTCATAGCTGGGTTAAAATCTCAGCCATCTTCTCCCTCTGTGGAGTCATAATTTTTATTCCTTCCCGTTACTACCTAAACTGCGACTGATCACATTTTCCCACATTGCCTGACTAAATAATAACTTGCATTTATAAAGCACCTTGGAGGGAAAAAAAGCATCTTGCTTGGAAACAGATTTGAAATTTCCCTGAGGTTCTAGAAAAGATACAACTTTGCAGGAATAAGCAAATGAGAACCATCTTACAACCAGGTAGGCGATGCCAGTTTCTATATCTATTACTCTTTGTCTTGGGGTGCTTTTCTGAGTTTTTAAGTTTTACTTTTAATTGGAGGTTAATTGCTCTACAGTATTGTGTGAGTCTCGGCCATGCATCAGCATGAATCAGCCACAGGCACACACATGTCCCCTCCCTCAAGAACCTCCCTCCCACCCCTCTAGGTTGTCACAGAGCACCGGGCTTGAGCTCCCTGCATCACACGGCAAATTCCCGCTGGTTTTCTTGTGTATCTGTTAGTCTCAGCTCTCTCATATTGCCGCATGGTTTGCCTGGGCCCTAGAGACGTGTGAGTCTTGGTCTATACCATCAGACATGGGGAATGTCAGATTTTTCTTTTTAACATAATGGCAAATTTCTTTCCCCAAAGCTTCAGAACAGCAAACCAAGAAAGGTCACGTTTAGCTTTAGGAGAAGAAGAAGGTGGCCAAGTAGTCCTAGGACCAGTCACATTTCGTGACATTTATTCAGTGAGGGTGGCATGCAGCAAGGATGAAGACTCAAGACGGGAGGAAGGCAGAGGGAGGGAAATCAGCAAATGACAGGGTGTGGGGTGTAAGCCACACTGAAAAATACCCATTTCCCAAGCAGCGGAGAGTAAGAGTCATGCCTGGACATTTAATGCGGGGGCGAGGACACAGTCGGCCAAGAAGTTTGTTTGGGTTTTTCCATAACAAGGAAAACCCACTATTTGCAATGTAGCTTAATCGAAATGAAGTGACGAACAGGAAAGACCATTGTCTAGCTCTATATTGCATAACAGCGACCTACTTCTTAATGGTAGATAAAAATTCTAAATGTGCAGAATATATCTGCGGACCCATTTCATCTCTGAAAGAAATTCAAAGTTTTCACTCATGTTTTTCTTTTCCTTCTAAGTGGGATGCTTTTGTTTATTACTTTATTTTGGAATGCCTTTAAATGTACAGAAAATTTGCCAAAGAAGGTACAGAAGGCTGACGTACATCTTTCATCTGCTCCTGCTAGCATCATATGCTTGTGACATTAACCACTGCACATTTAAACCCAGTAATTAGTGCTGGTGGGCTTCCCAGGTGGCAGTAGTGTTTAAGCATTGCCTACCAATGCTGGAGACGTTAAGAGATGCACGTTCGATCCCTGAGTCAGGAAGATCCCCTGGAGGAGGGCATGGCAACCTACTCCAGTATTCTTGCCTGGAGAATCCTGTGACAGAGGAGCCTGGCGGGTTACAGTTCATGGGGTCGCAAAGAGTCAGACACAACTAAAGTGCCTTAGCACAGAGCACACAATTAGTATCGGTACAAATGAACTCACCTACAGACTTTATTCAGATTTCACCAGTTTTATTTTTCACCAATGTCCCTTTTCTGTTGCAGGGCCCAATCCAGTATATGAAAAGGCTATTTTATTCCCTATAAACTTTAATTTTCTGCATGGGCCACACTCCTACATAAATGTAATAGGTCACTTGCTGTTTTGATAAGAAAGTGAAAAGGAAAGCACACTGTGTGTGTGTGTGTGTGTGTGTGTGTGTGTGTGTGTGTGTTTTAAAGCAGTGTAGCAAGGAACCATAAAGCTCCAGCAAAGAAAACACAGAATCCTTGGTGGGCGCCCTGTGGCAGGAAGCAGGTAGCTTGCTGTCTTATTCGCTTGTACTTGGAACGGCTTCCACCTGCTTATCCATGCCAGCCCAACTCCAGGTGAACAGTGAAGTGCCAAGGCAGTTTCAGGAACCCAGTTTCAGCTGGTCATTGGAACCCAGCTCGGAAAGGATGTGTGCATTACAGACCATAAACAGCATATAAACTGCTGCTCGTTTCGCTGACGGACTCCGCTGGTTGTCACGTGTGTCTCCAAGCTCATCCGTCGGCTTCCACCCTCCCTCCTGAGGCTTGTTCTCTACTGAGACGGGAGATCAGGCCCCTGCCTCACTCGGGACCCTCCAGCGGCTCTCCCGGGGTCACAGTCCTCACTGTACCCGAACGACCCGGCCCCTGTTGTGCCCCTCCAACCTCATCCCTTCCTGGTGGCCCCCAGCTTCCTTTCTTCAGGACCTCAGCGCTGCTCCCCATCAGGCTGGGCACAAGCCCACCTGAGGGCCGTGTCACCGGCTGTTCCCCCACCTTAGACCCCAAGTCGCTTCCCTCACTTCCTGCAGGCACTCCCTCCAAAGCACAGCCTTCTCAGGGGCCTCCCCGACTGCCCCCTGTCATGATGCAGCAATGCACACAGGGTTGCCCACCTCATCGGCTCCTACCCCCTGCCCTGCTCGCTCTTTCTCATCAGCATCCCTAGCTATGCAGCAAGCTCTGCCATCTACTTATTTCTTGCATTTCTCGTCTATCTAGAGAGCCAGTTCCAGGGCAAAGGGATTCTGTTGATTTGTTAAATTATGACTGCCCTTCAGCAGCTAGAAGCAGGGTTTGGCATATTTTGTTGTTCAGTCACTAAGTCGTGTCTGACTCTTTGCGACCCCATGGACTGCAGCACACCAGGCCTCCCTGTCTATCACCAACACCCAGAGTTTGCTCAAACTCATGTCCATCGAGTCAGTGATGCCATCCAACCATCTCATCCTCTGTCATCCCCTTCTCCTCCTGCCTTCAATCTTTCCCAGCATCAGGGTCTTTTTCAATGAGTCAGCTCTTCACATCAGGTGGCCAAAGTGCTGGGGCTTCAGCTTCAGCATCAGTCCTTCCAATGAATATTCAGGTTGATTTCCTTTAGGATTGACTGGTTTAATCTCCTTGCAGTCCAAAGGACTCTCAAGAGTCTTTTCCAGCACCACAGTCCATATACCATAGTATATGCTCAATAAATGCTTGCTAAGTGAATAAACAAGAAAGGAATGGAGGATCCTGACACCTTGTCATCTCTGCACGCACGGTTGTTTGCAGGCCCCCACAGGAAGCCAGACTCTGACCCACCACACCACATGGGAAGGGTCTCCATACCACCTCCTGGCCAGTCTGCAGGGTCTGCCTATCTGGGAAGCCTGCCCGGGAAGAGATGGTATGAGTGATGAATCTCAGGTGACTGATTCCAATGGACTGACAGGTCCACATTCCAAACCACAGTCCAACAAGATATGAAACCTTCTCTTCTGACATCCTAGGGAGAAGAAAAACCTCCAAAAGCAAAAATCCTCTTTATGAACAATTTCCAAACTCCCCCTGCCAGCTTCCTACTCCAAAGGCAAGAAGAGATTAAAGTCACCTCTGATGGAGGCATCATTCTGCCCTCCAGTCACCAGGGTAGTGGGTGGAGCGAGGAGGCGACACGCCCTGAGAAAATAAATGGGATTTCGAGTCATGCAGTAAGTTGAGCATCCCTTGGTGCTCTTCAGATAGAAGCAATGCGCTTTCCACGACGTTGTGCAGAGAGGAAACCCGGGTGAGAACAGGTTTAGATCAGAAAGTAGCTCTGAAACCAGGCACAAAGGAAGTGAGTGTCTCTTTGTGTCAGGATGCTAAATGGACACAGCAGAATCCCCTGTTATTTTTCACCTTCTTACTCCTTCCCCTCCTTAGAATCCATGCATTCGCTGTAGCCATTTAGGGTACGCCTTCACTATTAAGAAAAAAAAGAGTTGTGCCGAATCTCACATCTTCACACGCATGAAGGACTAAAGGACGTCAGACAGACAGGCGTGTCTTTCCCACTCAGGTGTCTGCTAGCTGTCCTCAATGTGCCAGTCTTGGCACAGCCGTTTGTCATCTCGCCATTATGCAAAACTTTTTTTAAAAACCCTTTACTTTAAAAATTCATTTCAATGCCGAACTCCTGCTACTCTTTAAACTCCTCGCTCAAGATTCAAGTCCCTGAATGGTGGCATCTTCACACAGACAGGCCCCCAGAGTCGTTCCAGCTCTCCTGCTCGGCTCCAGCTGCTCTTGGCTTCCTTTCACTCTCTCTCTTCTGATCCTCTCATGGTACATGACGTCTTTAGATTTCTCCGTATCAGCTTCCAGGAAAGGAAGCTTGACACCAGGGGGTGCATTATCTGATAATATGATGCTGTCTCTTTCAAACAAATTCTATGCAAGATTGGCTGCTGAGACGGAGGGGAAAGCTGGGGTCTGGCTCCTTCTCTCGGGAGAGTAATGGCCAGTGTTGTCAGCTCCCCAACCTCCACTGGCAACAGAGTAATCTGCAGAGGACTGGTCTTACCACTTTCTTGGCAACCGTGCTAGTACCATCCCTACCATTCAACTGCTTTCTGTCTAAACCAGATCTGTAAATTGAGCAGCTGTTCAGAGATGATTTGTCATTCTCGGAGTGTATGAAACTTGACTTGTCATTTATTTTCTCAGGCAGAGACAATCCCAGCATAGTGCACTCGTTCATCTCTCTGGGGCTCTGCACCCAGGCTGAGAAAACCGTAAGACTACATAAAGAAGTACATTATCTTTTCAGAATCTGCTGTGTGCTTTCTGAGTCCTCTACAGTTGAAGACAGACTTGGTGTTTCATGATAAATGTGATTTTTTTTAATGCTTTATTCTTGGCTGTGCTGGGTCTTTAGTTGCTGCACAGTCTTTAGTTGCAGCAAGCCGGGACCATTCTCTAGTTGCGGTGTGTGGGCTTCTCATAGCGGTGGTTTCTCTTGTTGTGGAGCAGAGGCTTAAGGATGCTCTGGCTTCAGTAGTTGTGGAGCACAGGCTTAATTGCCTTGCATTCACGTGGGATCTTTCCAGGTCAGGGATTGAACCTGTGTCTCCTGCACTGGCAGGCAGATTCTCTACCACTGACGCATCAGGGAAGCCCAATCAATGTGATTTTAGTTTCATATCACCTGCTGAGCAAATTGGACATCTTAATGTCTCCACATTAGCAATATGATCCACATCCTAATAGAATCAGAAGTGTTTCAGAGCTGAAAAGTTTTTTCTTCTTTTCTATAAATATGCCAAACAAAACTTTGTTTTTTCGCTTTAGGGCCATGTGACAGGAGTAGATGCGATTTTAAGTGTATGTTAGCCTAATTGTGAACTCATTTTAGTGTTGAATTATCAATGATTGGTACCTTTCTCATTCCAAGAATGGTATAACATTAACAGAATTTGAGGATCACTCAATTGTTATAGCAGAATTTCCATTCCACAGCCTCAGGAGATTGGCACAGATGGAAAAATTCAATATAATTTCTCCAGCCAGGGACATAAGAACACCCCCTCCCCACCCATTCTTTCACAGAAAGCCCAACTGGCTTCTGGGAGAGAGCTCAGAGTGAACCCTGTGGGAGCAACTGCCCTTCAGTTCAGTTCAGTTCAGTTGCTCAGTCGTGTCCGACTCTTTGCAACCCCATGAATCACAGCACACCAGACTTCCCTGTCCATCAAACTCCCAGAGTTCACTCAAACTCATGTCCATCGAGTCGGTGATGCCATCCAGCCATCTCATTCTCTGTTGTCCCCTTCTCCTCCTGCCCCCAATCCTTCCCAGCAACTGCCCTTAACTTGCCTTAAATGTCCAGTGACCTTCCACACATAAAACAGGCAAACACTGGGAAAGATTCGTGGGGTCCTGGAAGAACACTGAGAAAATACTGAGTGTCATGCTAAGTGAAGCAGACAGATGCCAGGGTACATCATTGGGCTTAGAACTGGTTTTATCACTTGCAGGCAGACAGTGGTTAAGAACAAGAGCAAATATTCCTCCAAGTGGCTTGCTATGAATTGAACTATTAGCAGTAGGTCTTGGCTGGCCCTGTTCCAAACTCCAGGATGTGCAGTTACTGCATGCCTTAGACGTAAGTCCTCCCTTCCATTTGCAGCTTAAAGGTCATCAGTCAGTCTGAGATTTTGTGAGTGGCCTGAAACATAACTGTCTCTGTCTTGGGTTGAGAAGTGGGAAAATCAGCATGTGTGGGCTCCCCTGAAGCCTCCATTCTTTCTCCACATTTGGTTTTCTCACAACTATCTCTTTATGGGTTTTTATCCACTTGATTAGATTCCAAGGAATTGACTTTGACCACCTTTAGATTTTTAAAACTCTCTTTTTATCCCATCAATAACAAACTCTTAGATCTTTCCCATTTATGGTGACATAAAAGGCCCTTCTCTTGAGCTTCTATTGCCAACATGATGTTTATTAGTTGGTCAGTGTCTAGATAAAATGACCCATCTGTTAGGCACATTACAAAGAGAAACTAACAAGGTAATCTCAAGAGCAGCTTAACTTTCTAGACATTCCCTAAAACAGGAAGGACAAGTCAACTTTTCTTAGTGCAGCAGCAGCAGTCTTGTTCTAAACCCAAATAATGTAGAACTGGTTACACACATTCAAGATCTTTGCCCACACTTTTTTTGGCCAGAATTGCATACCAGTTGGCAGCAAACAGTTTGGTTCCAGATCCTAACATTCAAATACTGCTATTCTACTGGAAATAATGAAAAGCCATAGGATGTGATGTCAGAAAGCTAACATTTCTACTATATTCTTGTTTTAAAATATACTGGGATTTCTGATGCTAAAAACATGGCAACAGCACGGTTTTGTTAAATCATAGTCCAGACAAAATATATAGGATCACAAAAGAAAAACCACACACAACCTGGATGTCATCTTACACAAAACTGGTGACCAGGAACCCCAGAGCAGGGTTAGTGGAAACTCTACATCAGGGGCAGCAGGTGTGTGGGATCAGCAGGAATGTTGGTAGAGAATGTTGGCAGGGAAGAAGGAGAGTGTGGACGGTGCTATGAGCTGCAACTCAGAAACCAGCAAGTATTCACCCCCAAAAGGAACCCATCCTTTATGAAACAGGAACAAAAGCCTCAACTCTGCAAATGGCCGGTTAAAGTCAAAGATTCCCTCAAAGGCTCAACGCTGAGGACAAGAGCAAGGAAACCATAGGAAACTAGTAAGGGGCCCCAGAATTCAAAGGAGCTGCGGCAGTCCTCTGCCCTAGATCTCTCTCTGCAGGATCTCACAAGTGCTCTGAAATATGCCCTCTTGGAAAGACAGACTCAGTCTTTCCAGTTCCCTTTCCCTCACCTTGCTAAAAAAAGGAAAGAAAAGAACCTGCTGCTAGTGGGATCCAAAAAGAAACACCGTGGATCCCAGGAAGACAAAAGCTTCTAATACCAGAGAAGGGGGTGTCTGAGCTGGACCTCAGGACGTGCTGGACAAGCACCTGGAAAGGTAGCCTCACTTTTCTGGAAGGAAAGACCCTCGGACTCTAGACAACACAGAGTTAGAAGCAGAAGCTCCTGTGAATCAGGCTCTTGCTGATAGACAAGTCATCATAGATATAAAGAGGCATGATTTAATCCATCGCAGTAATGACACAGAAGAGAACCCTACAGAGGAACTTCCCAAGAGAATGGCTAATTTGTATGTGGAAAATAAAACCAGATTACAATAAAACCCCATACAGAGATCCAGCAAGGTTAAAGATTTAAGTGAACCAAATAAAGTTCCCAGAGATGATGGCAACATCCCACAAATGTGGCCACAAAGAGGATGACGGCTGCAACAGATTCCTAAATGAGCTGAAAGAAACATAAACACAATCTAAACTTGAAAGAATCATACAAATCAGACTTAAAACTTCTCAGAAAGGAATCAGTTGAACAATAAAGTCCTACTGTAGAGCACAGAGAACTATATTCAATATCTTACGATAAACCATAATGGAAAACAATGTGAGAAAGGATTCATACACACACACACACACACACACACACAAACACACGGGCTTCCCTGGCTTCCCTGGTAGCTCAGGCGGTTTGGAGTCCACCTGCAATGCAGGAGACCCAGGTTCAATCCCTGGGTTCGGAAGATCCCTTGGAGAAGGAAATGGAAACTCACTCTAGTATTCTTGCCTTGTGAATCCCATGGACAGAGGAACCTAACCGGCTATAGTCCATAGGGTCACAAAGAGTTGGACACAACTGAATGACTAACACTCTGGGCTTCCCAGGTGGTGCCAGTGGTTAAAAAAAAACCAAAACACCTTTTTATATCTATCTATCTACATATGTATGTGTGTGAGTGTGTGCTGCATAATGTATGTATGTATATATTTATATATAAAACTGAGTCACTTTGCTATACCAGAAACTAACACATTGTAAATTAACCATACTCCAAAAAAATTATAAAAAGACAGTTGGATTGATGTGAAATGTGATGAGATAAAAATAGAGCTGAAGACTCAAGAATGAAAAGAGAAGAAAATGAAAGAAAGAAAAAATATCTCATAAACAAAGGCAGAATTAGAAGAAACAAAGACGCAAATACAGACACGGGAGGTCCAGTAAGAGAAACCGAGGCTGGAAGGGAGGAGAGTGAAATTAATAGCAGAAATAAAGAAGAGACCGAAGAGTCTACCAAAGATTTGAAACAACAGAAATTTAATGAAGACTTAACATCAATTCCGAAAGAAGAATGCCTAACCTCCAAGAAATGAAAGACACCAAAGACATAAAGCTATATTCAAGAAAGTCTTCAAAAAGATACCTGAATCTACATATTAAAGGGGCTGTAGCTGAGAACTACAGATCTCTTCAAGAAAATTAGAGATACCAAGGGAACATTTCATGCAAAGATGGGCACAGTAAAGGACAGAAATTGTATGGACCTAACAGAAGCAGTACTATTGCCTGGAAAATCCCATGGATGGAGGAGCCTGGTAGGCTGCAATCCGTGGGGTCACTAAGGGTCGGACGCAACTGAGCAACTTCACTTTCACTTTTCACTTTCACACATTGGAGAAGGAAATGGCAGCCCACTCCAGTGTTCTTGCCTGGAGAATCCCAGGGACGGGGCAACCTGGTGGGCTTCCGTCTATGGGGTCACACAGAGTCGGACACAATTGAAGTGACTTAGCAGCAGCAACAGAAGCAGAAGATATTAAGAATAGGTGGCAAGAAATCACAGAAGAACTATTCAAAAAAGATCTTAATGACCCAGATAACCATGATGATGATCACCAGATTACACCCATCTAGAGCCAGACTCCATCCTGAAGTGTGAAGTCAAGTGGGTCTTAGGAAGCATCACTATGAACAAAGCTAGTGGAGGTGATGGAATTCCAGTTGAGCTCTTTCACATCCTAAAAGAGGATTCTGTGAAAGTGCTACACTCAAGATGCCAGCAAATCTGGAAAACTCAGCAGTGGCCACAGGATTGGGAAAGATCAGTTTTCATTCCACTCCCAAAGAAAGACAATGCCAAAGAATGTTCAAACTACCGCACAACTACACTCATCTCACATGCTAGCAAAGTAATGCTCAAAATTCTCCAAGCCAGGCTTCAACAGTACATGAACTGAAAACTTTTAGATGTTCAAACTGAATTTAGAAAAGGCAGAGGAACCAGAGATCAAATTGCCAGCATCCACTGGATCATCAAAAAAGGAAGAGAGTTCCAGAAAAACATCTACTTCTGCTTCATTGACTATGCCAAAGCCTTTCACTGTGTGGATCGCAACAAACTGCAAAATTCTGAAAGAGATGGGAATCCCAGACCACCTTACCTGCCTCCTGAGAAATCTGTGTGCAGGTCAAGAAGCAACACTTAGAACTGGACATGGAACAACAGACTGGTTCCAAATTGGGAAGGCAGTACATCAAGGCTGTATACTGTCACCCTGCTTATTTAACTTCTATACAGAGTACATCATGCAAAATACCAGGCTGAATGAAGCACAAGCTGGAATTAAGATTGCCAGGAGAAATATCAATAACGTTAGATATGCAGATGACACCACCATTCTGGCAGAAAGCAAAGAGGAACTAAAGAGCCTCTTGATGAAAGTGAAAGACAAGAGTGAAAAAGCTGGCTTAAAACTCAACATTCAGAAAGCTAAGAGCATGGCATCCAGTCCCATCACTTCATGGCAAATAGATGGGGAACAATGGAAACAGTGACAGACTTTATTTTCTTGGGCTCCAAAAGCACTGCAGATGGTGACTGCAGCCATGAAATTAAAAGATGCTTGCTCCTTGGAAGAAAAGCTATGACAACCTAGACAGCTTATTAAAAAGCAGAGACATGACTTTGGCAACAAAGGTCTGACTCATTAGAAAAGACTGATGCTTGGAAAGACTGAAGGCAGGAGAAGGAGACGACAGAGGACGAGCTGGTTGGACGGCATCACCAACTCAATGCACATGAGTTTGAGCAAGCTCTGGGAGATTGTGAAAGTCTGGCATGCTGCAGTACATGGGGTCACAAAGAGTCAGACATGACTGAGTGACTGAACAAGAATAAGCTCAGAAAATCAATCGAGGGCCATTAAGACTGGAACATTTCTAGTAAAACAGTTGCAGTTTTTAAATGATGAAAAGCAACATCACTTTGCCAACCAACGTCCGTATAATCAAAGCTATGGTTTTTCCAGCAGTCATGTATGGATGTGAGAACTGGACCATAAAGAAGGCTGAGTGCCCAACAATTGATGGTTTCAAACTGTGGTGCTGGAGAAGACTCCTGAGAGACCCTTGGACAGCAAGATCAAACCAGTCAGTCTTAAAGGAAATCAACCCTGAATATTCATTGGAAGGACTGACACTAAAACTAAAGCTACAATACTCTAGTCACCTGATGCAAACAGCCAATTCATTGGAAAAGACCCTGATCCTGGGAAAGACTGAAGCCAGGAGGAGGAGGTGAAAGAGGATGAGATGGTTGGATGGCATCACTGACTCAATGGACATAAGTTTGAGCATACTCTGGGAGATAGTAAAGGACAGGGAAGCCTGGTATGCTGCAGTTCATGGGGTAGCAAGGAGTTGGACAGGACTTAGCAACTGAAAAACAACAACAGTGCATGCAAATGAAAAACAAACCTAAGTTACACTTTGAGTCACAAACATTTTGTGCTGGAAAACAATAGAAGAACAGTGTAAAGATCCGTTAGAAATTAAAACATGAGCAAAAGATTTTATAGCCAACCAAGCTGTGCTTCAAGAATGAAGGCTTTCCAAAAAAAAAAAAAGGTTATAAACATTCTAGAACTCAGAGATTAATTTTCCCAAGAGTCTTTCTGAGGAACCCTACTATAGAATGAACTTCAGAAAACCAAGAGATGTTTAGATTAGCTTGGCCTGCAGTCTGGCAGAGACTGGCTATACGGATAAAGGATATGTAAATGTCATATGGTCAGACAATGCAAAAATAACAAACAAATACAGAAAGTAAGCAGAAAGCAGAATAAATTCCCTCAGGCATTAACTCGGATTGAAACAATACCACCTGCATTTGAAAAGATGGCTCAGAAGGTAAAGAATCTGCCTGCAATGTGGGAGACCTGGGTTCTTTCCCTGGGTTGGGAAGATTCCCCTGGAGAAGAGAATAGCTACCCACTCCAGTATTCTTACTTGGAGGATTCCATGGACAGAGGTTCTAGCCCATGGAGTCGCAAAGAGTCAGACAGGACTGAGCAACTAACGCTTTCACTTTCACCTAGATTTAGACACTGAGGAGGGGAATAAAAAGGAAACGATTGTAGATAATTAGTACCGCTGAGAAAAAAAGCAGAATTAGGCATTAATCAAAAAAAAGAACCTTCAGATATATTATATACAGTATTAGAGTAAAGGTAACTAGTAGAACAACAACCAAAAAAACCCCACAAACCATATGCAATGCCAAAGATTACAGAGAAAAGAAAGTGAATCCCACAGTGAAAGATGTACTAGATACAGTAAGTAAATGATAAATCAGCATGTCAGAGCTGAGATCAGACAACAAAGAAATCTGTTGAAAGAGGAAAATTCAGATCAACTAATGAAGCCAATCAAGCTCTCTGTGGTATGATATAAACCAAAAGTCAAAAAGACACAAAAACTAAGGAGTAAAGAAGCATAGATACACCAGGAAAACTCAAGTAGCAAGAAAGCACAAGTTCACATTTAAATATAAAACATGGTAGAATGAGGGGAAAACAAGCTAAAGTTAAAAGAAAGCCAAAAAAGACATTATAATGACAAAGACTACAGTCTATAGAGGAGCAACTTTTATAAGGTAGAAACTGTCATAAATGAAGAAGAAAAGGACTGAAACATACCAAAAATGGGACAACAAACATCTCTCAGTCCAAGACATAACAGGTAAACCAAACTTAATAAGATCCCATATAAACGAAACCATGTAATTTGGAATTCCCTACATTCCAGTGGCTAGGACTCTAAGCTTCCATTGCCAGGGGCTGGGTTCAGTCCCTGGTTGGGGAACTAGGATCCTGCAAGCCGAATGGCATAGCCAAAAATAAATATAAACCTGAAAAAAATAATAATAAAACATGTAATCAGCACTGTAAATAGAATAGACCTCTTTAACTCTGAAACATTTTTTTAAATTCACATTATTTTCAAGTACACAAGTTTGAATGTATGTTCCTGTTATAAAGAAACCAGATTTGCCTCAGAGATCTACATATAAAAAGAAATCTAAACACAAAATTAACAGAATAAACAGAGGATTTTAAATTTGAATTCGAAATGGCAAGGTGGATTGGGAATTTTTTTGTCCCTCACTTTCTAAAATACAAATTTTCAGTTCTGTTCACTGAAAAGGACTAGAAACAATTCCACTCCCATCTCACAGGCACCTCTAACTCTCAATGTGGTCTGGATTCTCCACTCAGTAGAACTAAGGATCCTTGAAGAAATGCCCGATCCTAGTTGTGGGCAGGAAATGTAGGAAAATGGGCTGGGACATTTTGTCCCAGAAAGTAAGAAGGGAAGGAAGCAACGAGGGTCTGATCAAGAGGACACAAGTTGGGGTGCTATTTATTCAACTGCTGCTGCTGCCTAGCCTTTCAGTCATGTCCAGTTCTTTTGTGACGCTATGGACTGTAGCCTGCCAGGATCCTCTGTCCATGGGATCCTCCAGGCAAGAACACTGGGGTGGGTTGCCATTTCCTCCTCCAGGGGATCTTCCCGACCCAGGGATCAAACCTGTATCTCCTGCATGTCTCCAGCCTCGCAGGCAGGTCCTCTACCACTAGCGGCACCTAGGAAGTCCCAACCAACCTTTAATAATTATGACAAAAATGTTCAAGAGGAGCTACAGAGGACCTAGGATGGTACAAAGCCCAGCAGTAAGCTTTCTTTTCTTTTTTAATTTATTTTTTAATTGGAAGATAACTGTTTTACAATATTGTGTTGGTTTCTGCCACACAACCACACAAATCTGCCATAATTATATAGATAAATAGATATAATATCTATATATGTATAGATATTATATGCTTGGTTGGTTCTAAAACCAACCAATATGCTTGGTTCTAATATATGTATAGATATTATATATATATATATTTTATAAATATGTAAATATATATTATAAAATATAATATATATATATACACACACCCTCCCTTTGAGCCTCCCTCCCCGATCCCATCCCACACCTCGAGGTCATCACAGAGCACCAGGCTGGGCTTCCCGTGTTATATAGCAGTTTCCCACCAGCTATTTGCTTTACACTGGAGAAGGAAATGGCAACCCACTCCAGTATTCTTGCCTGGAGAATTTCATGGACAGAGGAGCCTTGGAGGTCCATGGGGTCACAAAGGGTCGGACACGACTGAGTGACTAACACACGCACACATCTGTTTCACACGTGGTAGTGTATATATACACGTCCATCCTACTTTTGTAACGCATCCTACCCTCTCCTTCCCCCACTAACATAGATGCCCACCAGCAGATGAATGAAGATGTGCTACACACACACAATGGACTACTATCAGCCACAAAAAGGAACAAATTTGTTGTAGTGAGGTGGCTGAACCAAGAACCTGTTGTACAGAGTGAAGTAAGTCAGAAACAGAAAAATATAATATTGATGCATATATATGGAATTTAGAAAAATAGTATTGGTGAACCTTTGTAGGGAAAGAATGGAGCTGCAGATATAGAGAACAGACTTGTAAGCTTTCTTAAAAGTAATGCCTTCAAGTAACTTCAGACATGTAAACAGTTGCGGTCTAAGAAAATACTATAGAACTCAAGAGATTACCTACAGAATGCATTTCAGACTAGTCGTGAGTACTGTTATAAATTAAGTTTTAATTAGCACTCGAAAGCCTCATACCAACCAGATGTCTAGTCATTATTGTGTTGGTTAACAATTATTTATCTCTTAATATTATAAACTCCACATAAAAATGATTAAAGTCTCATTCTTGTCAAAATGAAAACAAAAAAGGACCTAGGAGTCAGCTAACAGTTTCCACTTGCCATAGACAGGACACTATGAATGCCCAAAAAGTTGACCCAATAAATTAAAATACACTAAATATATTGGGCTTCAAAATCACTGCAGATGGTGACTGCAGCCACAAAATCAGAAGATGCTTGGTTCTTGGAAGGAAAGAATGACAAATCTAGATAGCATATTAAAGCAGAAACATCATTTTGCTGACAAAGGTTGGTGTTTAATGCATAAGAACTTGAACAAACTCCAGGAGATAGTGAAGGACCTGGAAGCCTGGTGTGCTGCAGTCCATGGGGTTGCAAAGAGCCCGACATAACTGAGTGACTGAACAAGAACAAATAAACAAAAAGCTGTAAATTCATAAAAGGAAGGGAGGTGAGAAAAAGAGAAACCAAGCTGAAAATCAAGAACTAGGACTGATACAATCTTTTAAAAACAGCAACAGCAATACCAACAAGATCAAATCTGAATTTAATTAAGCTTTTAAATGAAACTTCAGTCCACGGGAAACTCGGGGAGTAGAAGAGAAAGTTAAATGACATCTGAAACCAAATCTAGGATTTAAGAATCTAATTTCTTCACTAAGTCCATGCAGGGTAGGGGTGGGGTCTAGATTATGAAATATTCACAAAAGTTTTGGAGAGCTTAAGAACCACACGTCATGAAATGGAGCGTGCGTGGATCCTGAATAGAATATAATAAACTAACTGAAAGGAGGCAGTTTTAGGCAATTAGGGGAATGTGAATCCGGGTTATGTCTTGATGACACTAATTATTGTTGATTTTTGGCCGTGCAGGGAGATGTCTCTCTTCCTCTGTCTCTCTTGCTCTTTTCTCTCTCTTTTTCTCTAGAGAAGGTTGCTAAACCATTTAGGGGTGAAATGACAAGATGCACAGAATTTGCTTTAAAATTATCCAGCAACAGAAAGAGGAGGCTGAGAAGATGAACAACATCGGTGAGATGCTGACAGTTTACAAACACCCATGACTGGTATATAGAAATTTTCATAACAAGATTTTCTAATGCATTGGCTTTGAAGGGATGTGGGAACACAGTAACAATAGGGAAAGAGCTGGTGACAGTGTAGTCACAGCTGGTCGTCAGCATTTTATCTGTACGCTGGAGCGAAAATCATTATATTGGAATCATCACATCTCTCATGTTTGAATGGCATAATGCCTCAGTAATATAACATTTTACTCAGGTTTTATATTTAGGATATTTATTAGCTCTGTCTGAGAACCGGTGTAGAATAACATGAGAGGGGACACCATCAACATGAGCAGATGGCTCCTTCTTTGGGAGGAGGGCTTATTACTGAAGTCTAGTCGATTTGCAATGCTGGGCCAGTCTCTGCTGTACAGCAAAGCGACTCAGTTATACGCACATATACATTCTTTTTTAATATATGCTTTTCCATTATGGTTTGTCACAGGGTATTGAATATAGGTCCCTGTGCTGCACAGTAGGACCTTGTTGTTTATCCATCCTATATATAATAGTTTGCATCTGCTAATCCCAACCTCCCAGTCCTTCTCTCCCCCACCTCCCCTCAAGTACTGTTTTTTTTTTCCCCTTATTTTTTTTAAATTATGGAGGTTATGATAGCACACTTACAGGAGACTTGGAGAATACAAAACAAAGTTACATATGCTTCCACTATATATTACAATTATTTTTAAGTAGATAAATTAAGATATTTAGTTGCAGTTTCAATATCAAACTATTAAAAATTAATAGAATGAATATACAGAAAAGTATAAGGATATACTTGACCTGAAAAGCACCATGAACGAGCTTAACATAATTAAGATTGACACCATTTTCACACAACAGCAGGATACAAATTCCCTTCAAATTCCCATAGACTATCAACCAGGAGACAGAAAAAAATTTTTGACTGAGGCTTGAAACTTCTAGTCCAATTCTGAGAATATAAAGAAATGCTACATTGTTTTAAAAAAAAAAAACAGGAAATTAATATGTGATAGACACAGGGATCAAACCTGGGTCTCCTTCATTGCAGGCAGATTCTGTATCGTCTGAGCCACCAGGGAAGCCCCGTGGTATTATTAACTAAAGTACAGATTTTGTTCAAATTTCACAAAATTTTATGCTAGTGTCCATTATTTGTTTTCATACCTTATTCAAGATTCCACACTGTATTTAATCACATTGAGCAGCTTCAGTTGCATGCAACAAATTCTGATAAATTCTCTTTTCATTTTTATTCTGTTATAATTAGAAAATTATATTTTCTAGCTTTCCTTGTTATGGCTTCTTAGATACACCCATCATTTAAAAGTGGACATTTAATTTCTAAATACATGGGGTTTTCTTAAGTACCCTTGACATTAATTTCTCATTTTGATATGAATTTCTCATTTACATGCTTTCTTCTCTATTATCACTCTCTGTGGGTTTTTTTATCTTTTAATTTTATTGAGGCTTTCAACAGCTAAGTCAAAAATCTTTCTTGGTAAATGTCACCTTTTTGTCTGCCAGAATCTCTCTCTCATTTCTAAATGTTATTAGTTGTCTAGAGAACTTCCTTCTTTCTTATCAGTAACATACAATTATATTTCAAAATCATGTTATGATTAGTAAACTGCAAAGAATAGTTCATGTTTTCAAAATGCTTACTCTGGATATTTTAGTCCTCCAAACATACATGAAACATAGAGCCTAGTTATCCACCATTTAACTAGATAGCAACAGAGACCACACCGATATTAAAAGAAAGAACGAGGGGGAAAAAATCACCATGTTTCCAGGAGATGCTAGCTTCCACAACCAAAATCACCATGTAGCAATCTGGGTCAAAAGAACCCTATTCAGGGGAAGTAAAGGAGGGGAACTCAGACGGTAAAGAATCCACCTGCAATGCAGGAGACTCAGGTTCAATCCTTAGGTCAGGAAGACTCCTTGGAGAGGGAAAGGCAACCCACTCCAGTATCCTTGCCTGGGAAATCCCATGGGCAGAGCCTGGCAGGCTACAGTCTATGGGGTCGCAGAGTCGGACACGGCTGAGCATGGGCACATGCACACGCACACACACACACAAAGGAGACAAACATGATAGACCTCAAAAGCACCGAGACACAGAAGTCACGTAGCTGCGCGTGTTCCATGATGAAGAGGCAGGGCCTGTCCCGGGCACACCGGGCAACACTCAGCCCTGCGCCCATGGCAGCCAGAGCTGTGGACGAGCACTGCGCGTCTCCCCGCAGCACCAGGTTTAAAGGCTGGGAGGAAAATTACACCATGAAAAATAGCATCGGTATGAAATGGCCTGCTAGAGAGTAGAATGCACAATACAGAACACTTGCTTAAATGAGAGTTATTCCTCAAGAAGATGCTGTCCTTCAACCTGAGACGCTGATTCCCTACACGTGAGCACCTACCATCAGCCTGGCTCTCAGGGAAAGGTTTGCAGGCTGCCGGCCTAAGGAGAGGATCAGATACATGAAACCGACCCTCCTCTTTGAAGATCCAGAAACGTTGTCCTGGCAACCATACGTTCATTTGAAGTAAGTCACAGAGAGAAGAAGAAATGTCATACGACCTCCCTTATATGTGGACTCTAAAAAGAAACAATACAGATGAACTTACTTAAAAAACAGAAAGTGACCTCACAGAGACCGACACATTCTTTTTTGGGCTGATCCACTGAGTGGGTGACCGCGGACTTGTGCTAGCCACGCTGCCTCCCCCAGAAGCCCTTACATAGCTGTCATTGGACCCATCGAGCAGTTCACTTTCAATCCTCTGGCGTCACTCCTCAGTATTAATGGGCCAAGCCCCGCAGCCATCACAGCGGATGGATTGTGAGCACACGAGACAGTTAGTTAGGATTCTGCACTTTGCTCTCATGTGTCCTAAGGACTAGTGACCGTAATGAGGGTGCGCTGTCTTTATCACCCTAAGGGATAAACACCTCACCCACAGCACGCGGACTAAATCCTAAAGTTTTTGAAATCCTCTTCGCAGTTCAGAACAACCTCAAATGAGACCTTGTCTCCCCAAACCACAAAGGTCACGACAGAATTGTTGCTACTCGGTGTTCCCAAGGACAAGCCTCTGCACCTCCAAAATTACAATCCCAACACACCCCCTTAGATTCACAGGCTACCTAAGTGCATACAAATGAGCCAAAAAAATCCCACAGTGCAGCAGCTTCCAAGTGAAAACACAGGAATTAACAAAGTGCTAAATACCCCTCAACTTTCCCTGTTGGTCTGTTCTGCAAACCCGACTGATCTCCCTCTGCCACACAAAAAGCTCCATGTGCAAAGTCGTGACAAATATGAGAGTAATAGGAAACAATCACTGTTCTCAAAGTTCAGAACACGCCCTGAGTCCTGCTGAACTCCCAGGCACCTCTGTTTGTTCAGATTCCATCTCCAGCATTTATGGGATATGCTAGAATCCAGCAAGTTACTTTAATCTCTCAGGTTCCACAGTAGTAAATGAGACTAGTAGTCCCTACATTCCAGAGTGAGTTGAGGGTTGACTATAATGATGCATGTAAAGCTCTCATCTCAAGGTCTGGCTTGTGGAAAATGAGCAACAGAAGCCGCCTGTCTGCTCGGGCAATAGCACTGGTACCCACAGTGTCTGCACGTCCAAGTTCACGGCTACAGTAACCAGAGTCTTTAACAGTCTGGCCATCTCAGAGCCAAAGGAAGGCAGAATGACCCAAAGATAATCACTCCATGCGTGCTATAGGTACATTTAATTCTCTTTCATGCCAAAGGGAACTGAGCAAATGTTTTCTCCTGAAGGTAATCAGTTTTGTTTCCCCTAAAAGATCTAATTGTCAACAAATGTTTGGGATAGAAGATGCCAACTAAATAAAGAAAACTGGATATGGAAAAAGCAGCTCCTTTTAACAGTGTCAGACCCAACCCTGACATTCTGAATGGGTGCATGGTGGAGGGAAGTTCAAGTTCATACTCAGTCTACACCTGCGTTACATTGAGCAGAAAAAGGCAAGAGTCTTCCATTGTCCAAGGACTCCTTTATTTCCTCTCTCTCTTGCTCTCTCTTTCTCTGCAAATGAATTATAAAATCACTTACAAATTTAGAAGCAGACTTGGCCTCTTCTAGCTTGTGTGTGTGTGTTAGTTGCTCAGTCATGTCCGACTCTTTTGTGACCCCATGGATTGTAGCCCACCAGGTTCCTCTGTCCATGGCATTTCCTAGGGAAGAATGCTGGAGCAGGGCCATTTCCTCCTCCAGGGAATCTTCCTGACGCAGGGATTGAACCCGCTTCTCCTATGGCTCTTGCATTGGTAGGCAGATTCTTTATCATTGAGCCACCTGGGAAGCCCGAGTTTTCCTGTAGAAAGTCTTGAACTCTCCAAAAATATTTTCCTTCAAGTCTCATTTCCCCTCTTTCTGTTCAGCTTTAGTTTACTCATCCGAGTTTTGTATATTGCAGGGAGAATACCAGGGCACATGTGAGTCCTTTCATCTCCTAAGCTACTCTTTAGACTTTAACAAAAAGTCTGCCTTCACATTTCTGGCGTACATGGACTGTGCTTTTGTTTAATCACACCTGTATGCATAACTCACATCAAAATGCAAATCATTGTTGCCTGAGCTCTCGGAAACCCTTGCTCAACCAAGCCAGCAGGTCACTCGCTTACCAACAATACATCCAAGAGGATGTGGACTGCACTCATTCTTTCCTTGACTTTGTGAAATGACAACACCGAAACCTAAAAAAAAATCCAAACTACAAAAAAAATCAGTTACTAAGAGTTCTAAGTTATATTCTGCCTGTTCGAAAGATCAAAGTTGTTCCATCTTCTCTGCTTTACAAAGGATACACCCAACTTTATTGGACTCAAAAGGAGGTATTTCCTCATCAACAGTGTAGGTCAGGATAAAGTCACCACAGTTCTGCAGCTTTCTAAGTTTTTTTTTGGAAAATGTTATATTTTAAAAATCTAGGTTTGAAATCTAGAGTCTCGTGCAGAGGTCAGGAAATGCTTCCTCCCCATAATCTGTGACTCCTTCTCTGATCCCCACAGCCCCCTGACCCCTGCCCAGAGTCCAGGCATCGTGGGCCAGCAGCTGTCCCCTTCAGCCCTGGGCCTGGATGACTTAATGGTCACCTGTCCATGCCTGGGCTGCCAGCACTTTAATCAAGTGATCGTTACAGGGGTCTTCTTGCTGACCCTGCTTCAGCCTCTCTACCCTGGTCAGACTCCAACCCCACCCAGGACGGAGCTCTCTTCTAAACCCAAGGGTTCACAACCATCTCTCATCCCCATGCATCCCTAGGGCTCAGTAAAGCATTGGCCACCAACGTACCACCCCAAACTATGCTGTTCTGGTGAATTAATTCTCTCCATCCCCATCGCGTGGTGCAGAGCAAGAATCTAGAGATCAGAGATGGGGGTGCCAATCCTGCTTGCCATCTACCTGTTGCATCATCTTGGACAAACCATGGAATTTCCCAGAGTCTCAGTAGCAACCAGAAACACATGCACTGCACTGCACTGCATCTGCATGGTGCAGATGAAGTGAAATGATAGTTGTGAAAGCTCCCAATTCAGTATGAAGCACTGTTGTTGCTTAGGTGTGAAGCTGTGTCCGACTCTTTGTGACCCCATGGACTGTAGCCCGCCAGGCCCTCTGTCCGTGGGGTTCCCCGGCAAGAACACTGGTGCATGCTAAGTTGTTTCAGTCATATCTGACTCTTTGCGGTCCCATGGGCTGTTGCCTGCCAGGCTCCTCCGTCCATGGGATTCTCCAGACAAGAACATGGGAGTGGATTGCCATTTGCTTCTCCAAGGGATCTTCCCAAATCAGGGATGAAACCTGTGGCTCCTGCATTGGCAGGCAGATTCTTTACCATTGAGCCACCAGGGTAGCCCAGTATGAAGTATGGGTATTCTCATTTCTTTTCCTTATATCTGAGAACGTTGCTTAATCAGAAGTGGCTTATTTACACAAATTTTCCTCATCTCTTTGTGCAAATTGAATCATTTTTGGCAACTAACCCCACTCCAGTACTCTTGCCTGGAAAATCCCATGGATGGAGGAGCGTGGTGGGCTGCAGTCCGTGGGGTCGATAAGAGTCGGACACCACTGAGCGACTTCACTTTCACTTTTCACTTTCATGCCTTGGAGAAGGAAATGGCAACCCACTCCAGTGTTCTTGCCTGGAGAATCCCAGGGATGGGGGATCCTGGTGGGCTGCCGTCTATGGGGTCGCACAGAGTCGGACACGACTGAAGTGACTTAGCAGCAGCAGCAGCAACCCTTCATCTGAAAGTTCTAACACTAGATATATTTCACAGACAATATTCACAGTCCCTCACTTCAAGTGGCAAGACTTAGTTTTAGAAATAGACTATTTAGAGCAGAGCACATACATTAAACCTGAAAGCCCTGTGGTGGTGTTTGCACCGTGGGCTCTTCAATTCCTGTGTAATGTAAGCTAGGCTTCCGAAGCGAGTGGTGCTAGTAGGTACCAGGGCATGAGAGAGAGGCCAAAGCAATTACATTTATGGGAATTCAGAAGAGGAAAATGTGCATGCAATGGGAAGATCATTTCTGTGGGCTTAATTTCTAGGAAAGGCGAGAATCATCTCTGCCAGCAGCCACTGGCGTGGAGCAATTAGTGGGGGATGATCTGTGAGAGCATAAATGGTGTGGTGACCACGAGGCAGAACCTTCCACAGCGAAGGTCCTAGAAGGATAATGAGGGCGTCATCAGTGCTTTGAATTTATAAGCTGTTTTCTAAACTTTTGTGTTAGAGTGTAGTTTATTGACAATATTGTACTAGTTTCAGGTGTACTAGCAAGGTGATTCAGATATACACACACACACATATATTCCCACTTCTCATATACATCTATATACACACTGTTTCAGATTCTTTTCATTATAGGACATTATAAGATATTGAGTAGAGTTTTCCCTGTGCTATAAAGTTGGTCCTTGTTGATTATCTCTTCAATACATAGTAATATGTACATTTTAATCCCAAACTCCTATTTTATCCCTTCCCACCATCTGCCAGTTTTAATTTCTAAAATCAAAATGAAAGGCACTAAGTCGTGTCTGACTCTTTGCAACCCATGCATTGTAGCCCACTATGCTCCTCTGTCTATGGGATATTCGAGGCAAGAATGCTGGAGTGGTTTGCCATCCCCTTCTCCAGGGGATATTCCCAACCCAGGGATCAAACCCACATTACAGGCAGATTCTTTACTGTCTGAGTCATCAAGGAAGCAATGTGTATATTTTAATCCCAAATTCCTATTTTATCTCTCCCCACCATCTGCCATTTTTAATTTCTAAATGCACCTCACAACTTTTTTTTTTTAATCCATCTCAAATGAATTGGGGCAGGGCTTATATATATTTCTATCCCCAAGTCTACTCACCCTAAAAGGTTGTTTTGTTTTAATTCTGCTTTTTCTCATTCCCATTGAAGTCCAGCTTCTTGGAAGAGAAGCTTCCATTGGTTGACCTCCCTTTTCCTCCTTTACTGATCTTGAAAGTTTCCTAGCTGCCAAGTTCAACAGCCCCTTCCAGACCTTTGCCTGCTTGACCTCACTAAGGAATTTGACCCTACTGACCCCCAGCCCTGTCCACTTCTGGAAAGCCTCTCTGGTTTTCCTCTTATTTTCCTGACTTCTCCTCCTTTGACCCCTTCCAGAAGAAACCATTCCTCGGAATTCCACCCTCCTCATCCTCTTTGCTCCTGTGATACCAGGTCCTTCTCCAACTATTACTCAGAAGGGGTTGCGTCAGAGTCCAGCCAGGAGAAAGAAATAATGCCAGTAATTTGAACAGGGAAATATTCATTTGAACAAAAGTGTTAACACTGATGACTAGAAAAAGATATGTCTATATTAATCAAACCAACAAGCTTAAGTACCTTCAATACAAGATATCAATTCAGTACTGAGTATTTCTCAGATCACATGAATCTGAAATTCATTCTATTTCTGAGAATTCATGTAAGCATGCAATTTCTGTCAAGCAAATAAACACAGCTCAGACACAAAGCAATCCTGGCAATGCCGTTTGGAGGCAGAGATACCTCATAATTATAAGGTACACATAGACATGCATATATCTTCATAGACAAAGACATTTCAGTTTTCCAGCTAGAGTTTTAAGAGGCCTTTTTTATTTTCTTCTTTCTTCTTCACTCTCAGGAATTAAAGTTACCTAGAGCACAGGTGAAGGCAGTGGCACCGCACTCCAGTACTCTTGCCCGGAAAATCCCATGGACAGAGGAGCCTGGTAGGCTGCAATCCATGGGGCCGCTAAGAGTCGGACACGACTGAGCGCCTTCACTTTCACTTTTCACTTTCATTCATTGGAGAAGGAAATGGCTACCCACTCCAATGTTCTTGCCTGGAGAATCCCAGGGACGGGGGAGCCTGGTGGACTTCCGTCTATGGGGTCGCACAGAGTCGGACACGACTGAAGCGACTTAGCAGCAGCAGCAGAGCACAGGTAGCACATTTACATCTCAAAGGCGCATGAAGAGAAACACCCATTCCTTCCAGAAAGCCACTTCCTCTAAGGGCATATACAAAAACCAGTTTCAGAATGTCAAAAGATTCTTATTTTGGCCATTTTCAGGTACTATTTTTACTTTCTAAATAGCCAGTTCAGTTTAAACAAATAACAGTAATAACAATACATATCATCCACTGTATATTAATACATCTGTTGTGGTTCAGTCGCTAAATCGTGTCCGATTCTTTGTGACCCCATGGACTGCAGCACGCCAGGGTTCCCTGTCCTTCACCGTCTCCTGGAGTTTGCTCAAACTCATGTTCATTGAGTTGGTGATACAATCCAAACATCTCTGTCACCCTCTCCTCCAGCCTTCAATCTTTCCCAGATCATTAATACATACGCTTCACTTTCAGAGAAATGGGAATCCACAGTTAAGTTAACATTTGCTCAGCACCTGTGACTGTTCTTGAAATAAAAAGCAATGGCCAGGGACTGCCGTGGTGGTCCAGTGGCAAAGACTCCTCACTCCCATTGCGGGGGCCAGGTTCAATCCCTGGTCAGGGAACTAGATCCTGCATGTTGCAAGTGAGACTTGGCACAGCAAGTTACAAAAAGCAATCAGATTTCCCAAGTGGTTCGGTGGATAAGAGTCTGCCCGCCACCACAGGAGACACAGGTGTGAGCTGTCACGCATGTGTATGTTCCTCTGTTCTTTGTCTCCTCACAACAAAGATTTGGAGTGACGGACATTAAAGCCCCGTCAGCGTGTCACAGCTCTCGGGTCTTGGATAGACCGTGTTATAGCTCTCAGGTCTCGAATGGACCGTATTATAGCTCTTAGACAAATCAGTGTTACAGCTCAGTGTTACAGCTCTATTTTATTTAGAAGCTAGCAGGCAAATCCATCTTCGAGGCGTGAGGGCACGTCGGTACAAAGACGCGAAGAGAGGAGCGGCCCAGCGTGCGGGAGAGAGAGAGAGAGAGAGAGAGCTCGCTTTGGCTTCTCTTTTTATATGCTTTTCTTTCCCCCTGGGCCTGCCCTATATAAATTGGGCCAGCCAGGAGTGTTGTTTGTTTTACCTGAGGTCCTCACTCCGGGCCTCGGACCTTCCTTTGTTCTATTTTCGCGGGCTTTTCCCTTCCTTGTCTTTTGGCCACCGCCATTTTGGACTCCTTTTCCCTATTCTACCTACCTATCTGGACAGGGAGGCCTGGCGTGCTGTGGTTCATGGGGTCGCAAAGAGTCGGACACGACTAAGCGACTGAACTGAACTGAACAGATCCCTGATCTGGGAAGATCCCACAGGCTGCTGAGCAAGTAAGCCCGCGCACCAGAACTACTCGGCCGGTCCTCCAGAGTCGGAGCCGCAAACACAGGTGCCCGCATGCCCGAGAGTCCCCGTGCTGCCACAAGAGAAGCCACTGCTGTGAGCAGCCTGGGCACCACAACTAGAGGGTAGCCCCACTTGTCTCAACTAGAGGAATCCCGAGCAGCAAATGAAGACCCAGCGCAGTCATAAATAAATGAAGATTTAAAAGAAATGTTTAACAAAAAAATTTTTTAAAGGCATGGCCAGCCCAGAGGTGCGTCCACTGCCTTACGGTCTAACTTCACTTCCCCACGGTCATGGCGGCCAGAATCTCCACGACAGCCTGACGGTGTTTAGGGGTTCTCTGTACTCTTGGCAGGGCCCAGCCGTCATGGACAGCCACCACAGAACCCCAGGACTAGCGGATGGCACCCTGGGGTCCCCCCTCACCCTGCAGCTTTCAAGATCCATGTCGGTGGATGACCACGGCAGGATTACACCAGTAATCTGCCAGCACCCATCCTAATTTCCCAACATTCTGGTGCTCGTGGGCATTTTCTCAGTCCCCTGGCTGCTCCACCAATTTGTTGGGCTACACCCAGAAGCCCAGCTTTAAGACCAAAGGGAGAGCCTGGGTCAGTGACAGAGACATCAGTGGCTCACGGAAGGGGGAGCTTACCTGTCTGAAGCAGGGTCTCGGGACAAGAGACACCGCACTGCATGCGGTGGGCCGCAGGCAGGACAGGGCGGGCGGGTGGGGGTGGGGATGGGGGCAATCACCCCTTACGGGGGCGGGGGGATTGACACCTGGTCTGCTCTGGGTTACCACGGCAACCAGCAGAGGGCCACGCCCCTCGTGGCCCCTTTGCTGAGCCATCCAGGTGGAGATTTCCGATCTCAACGTGAGAACAATCTGGGGCAGGTGTGTAGGGAGGTCAGTCATGTGAGCCCGGTAGCAGAGATTCAAAAGAAAGTAGCTGTTCAACTGGTGGGTCACTCCTAACGTGCTCTGGGCTTCATTGTGAGTAGAATGAAGCACACTTTCAAGGCTGGAATAGGACAAACCCGGTCTGAGGGTCTCATGTTAAATATACTGACTACAGTTGATGACACCAAATTGTATATCTGACACTAGCTAAGCAAGAAGAGGCTTCCCATGTGGCTCAGTGGTAAAGAGCCAACCTGCCAGTGCAGGAGACATGGGTTCAATCCCTGCATCAGGAAGTTTCCCTGCAGAAGGAAATGGCAACCCACTCCAGTATTCCTGCCTGGAGAATCCCATGGACAGAGGAACCTGGTGGGCTACAGTCCATAGGGTCACAAAGAGTCAGATACAACTGAGCAACTCAACAAGAAGAAGAAGCAAGAACTGAAATGTTCTCATCAGGAAAAAAATAAGTATGTGAGGAAAATCATTTCATGAAGTATACATATATTAACTCACCACAATGTATATGGTAAATATCTAATTTTATATGTCAATTATACCTCAACAAAAGCTGAATTTAAAAAAAAAAAAAGAGGTTCATGAGATCTCAGAAGAGAATCCTTTCCCCACTTTTCTAGTAAAATTGAAAAAGTTTCAAGACCCTGAAATAAAATTGGTCCTGTCTGGTATTGGCAGCAGAGGTGCCTGCAAAATTCTCTCTGTGCTACTGCATGCTGTGGGGACCAAGAAAGATCACAGCTTTCTGAGAATGAAAAAAATAAATGATCACAGACAGGACTGTGGGATTTAAAGAAATGCTGTCAATCACTGAGGAATGAGCATCAGGAAGCAACAGCTTTTGGAGCCCGTCAGTCAAGCTATAGACACCTCTGCAGTTGACCCCACCCGGGGATGACCCCAGGGATCATCTGCCCTAGACCCACCCAGCCCAGTGAGGATGCCCTGCCAGAAGAAGGCTCAGGGACCACTGGTCCTGGCGTGTCAGGACTTTGGGGATGACAAAGGACTAGGTGTGCTTTCAGAGGAGGGGACAGACTTCTCCGGGGGAGTTGAATTCAAATGTAGTTTTCTGAATTTTTAAAACAGATATAATTGACCTATAACCTAGTCAGTGTATTGAAAAGCAGAGACATCACTTTGCCGACAAAGATCTGTCTAGTCAAGGCTATGGTTTTTCCAGTGGTCATGTATGGATGTGAGACTTGGACTATAAAGAGAGCTGAGCGCCGAAGAATTGATGCTTTTGAACTGTGGTGCTGGAGAAGACTCTTGAGAGTCCCTTGGACTGCAAGGAGATCAAAGGAAATCAATCCTTAGGAAATCATCCTAAAGGAAATCAATCCTTAATATTCATTAGAAGGAATGATGCTGAAGCTGAAGCTGTTGCAAAGACATGCTGGGAAAGATCAAGGGCAGGAGGAGAAGGGAGCAACAGAGGACAAGACGGCCGGATAGCATCACTGACTCAATGGACATGAGTTTGAGCAAACTCTGGGAGACAGCATTTGCCTGTCACACAAGGAAGCCTGGTGTGTGCAGTCCTTGGGGTCGCAAAGACTTAGACATGGCTGAGCAACTGAACAACAACATAATCTATTTACTTCCGGTGTCCACATAATGATTTGATATTTGTACCTATTACAAAACAATCACCACAATAAGTCCAGTTACCATCTGTCACCATGGAATTACTAATTTTCTTGCAATGCAAGCATTCAGGACCCACCATGTCAGTAGATACAACACAGAGTGGGTAACTGTCGTGGCCATGGTCGCATTCCCCAAACTTCTTCATTTTATAACTGGAAGACTGTACCTTTTCACCATCCTCACCATTTCATCCACAAACCCTTTTTCATTTTCCACTATACAATGTCTAGCATAGTGCCTGGGACATCCAGGTACTTACTTAATGTTTGTTGAATGAATCATGAACCCACTACTTCTCACTTAAAAACCCCAAGTCTATGGAAGGGCTATAGCAAACCCCACTCCTGTGTTCGTTGAGCTGGTCTCTCTTTGACCACTAACTGAATTATCTGTTCCCCATTTGCCAGCCATCTCGATGTTTATTCCCTGAGCCCCTTCTCCGGAACCTCTTTCATAAAACCTCCCGTGTCGGGAAGGGAAAGCGCAGGTTCCATTCGAGCCGGCATTCTCCTGCCCACCTAAGACAGCCTTCTCTCTCCGCCAGACCTCCTAATCCTCGCCCCCAGGAGATCATCTCTGCAGTCCTGTCTCACCTCCAGAGTCCCTTTGGCCCCATTTTTCTCCTGTTTCTTCCCTGTTCCTAGTCAAGCACCGCCTCACTTTCTAATCCTGCTCCAAGTCCCCTGAGGTGATTTTGGTCCTGCTGAGTCTCCACGCTGGATGTTGGAAGGACAGAGCAGGAAAATGCCCTTTTCTGTCCCAGATGAGTCAGTGACCCTGTCCTAGATGTGTGTTCGTGTGCGCTTGTGTGAACTGCTTTTCCTTTAGCTGCAGATACACGAGCCATGGTGGAAAAGTTGAAATCATCTGTGTTCTTTTCTTGTCTACTTTCCTTTATTCAAAAGTGTAAGCAAGCATTAGGGTCTGTTCTGTTGCGATTTTACTCACCAGCTCATTGTGGGAGCCGTGTTTGTGAGCCGATGATGGGTGTGAATTGAAGAGGTGGGCGTGGGCAGGGTGGCAGGACGGGCTGGAGGGCAGGTGCCCACCGTGTCCTGTGCTGGACTCTGGGTGGCTCTTCCCCAGCACAGCGAGGGGCTGTAATTTACACAGATGTGGACAATTATGCCTTTGGAACTTGAAATTTGGTTTCCAAAGCCATTTATCTCAGTGTCTACACAGATGCCATTTGGGTGAGAGTTTACAATGTGTGAGAGCTCAGAAAATGGTTCCCTGTACCCCTGCCGGAGCCCGTTCACATTCACAGTGCTTAGAACTGGCACTCTGACAACTGTGGGCAGGACTGGCAGATCCGTGGCCCGGCCTCCTCTTCCAGGAGCAGAGCCCGTGCAGCTGGTCCCTCCGCAGCCACGTGGCCATAAACCAACAGCAGCTGCTGTTCCCTCCACCTGGACTCAGGAGTGGGAGCAGGAGTGCCCTGAAGGGGCCTTCGCCATCAGTTGACACTGGGCTTCCCAAATGGCTCAGTGGGTAAAGGGTCCACCTGACAGTGCAGGAGACGCAGGTTGGGAAGAGCCCCTGCAGGAGGGCATGGAACCCACTCCAGTATTCCTGCCTAGAGAATCCCATGGACAGAGGAGCCTGGTGGGCTACAGTCCATGGGGTCACAAAGAGTCGGACATGCCTGAGCAGACAGCAGAGCTCTAAGGATAGAGTCTGAGTTCAGTGGCCAAGAATAAAGAGAGAGCTCTTCCCAGAGTTCTGTCTGGCTACCCCCGGCGGAGCAGCTTTAAGAAACCGAAACCCTGGTCCCAACTGAGATCAGACAGGCGTTGACCCCAGAGAGGGATGCAAGCTCAGACTTCCACCCCTCGGGCTGCTTCTCTTTCACCCAATAAACTCAATCATACACCTGGGAAATGATCCCCAAAAATGCCTCTTTCAAGCTTGGCTCCCCGAATTCCACAATGAAATTCCTCCCTGGTGCTTGATTGAAGAGGTGGAGAAAAGGTGAAGGAATTAGGAGTGACTGGGGCAGTCGCTGACATGGCCAAGTTCATGTCTTGCCCATCCGGATCTCCCAGGAGACTAAGAGGAAGTGGGTGGGACTTCCCTGGTGGTCCAGTGCTTAAGACCCTATGCTTCTACTGCAAGGGGCTTGGATTCAATCAGTGGCCAGGGAACTCAGATCCCACATGTTGTGTGTGGGTGCATGTGTGCTAAGTCACTTCAGTCATTTCCAACTCTTTTCAACCCTATGGACTACAGCCTACCAGACTCCTATGTCCAAGGGAATCTTCAGGCAAGAATACTGGAGTGGGTTGCCATGCCCAGAGGATCTTCCTGACCCAGGGATTGAACCAAGGTCTCCTGCATTGCAGGTGGATTCTTTACTGTCTGAGCCACCAGGGAAGCCCAAGAACACTGGAGTGGGTAGCCTATCCCTTCTCCAGCAGATCTTCCCAACCCAGGAAATTGAACCTTGGTCTCCTGCATTGCAGGCAGGTTCTCTACCAGCTGAGCTACCAGGGAAGTCCATTTGGTTCTTTATTGCAATATTTGCCAAGAATGATTAAGTCATTTTTTTTCTCATGCTATAACTTTTCAAAGTCCCTCTACATGATGTAGAGCAGTGGTCCCCAAACTTTTTGGCACCAGTTTCGTGGAAGACAGTGTTTACACAGGCCGGTGGGGAGGTGGTTTGGGGATGACTCAAGCACAGTACATTTATTGTGTACTTTATTTCTATTCTCACTAAGTCAGCTCCACCTCAGATCGTCAGCATCAGACCCTGGAGGTTGGGGGCCCCGAGGTGGAGACCCTTCATCCAGTCAAGGAGCGCGCCAACAGTTACCGTCTTCCCCGTTTTCCTAATCCTCTCTTGTTGCTGCTGTTCAGTCACTAAGTTGTGTCCGACTCTGTGACCCCATGGAGCGCAGCGCTCCAAGCTTCCCCGTCCTTCGCTATCTCCCAGAGTTTGCTCAAACTCATATCCATTGAGTCGGTGATGCCATCCAACCATCTCATCCTCTGTCGTCCCCTTCTCCTCCTGCCTTCAATCTTTCCCAGCATCAGGATCTTTTCCAATGAGTGGGTTCTTCACATCAGGTGACCAAAGAACTGGAGCTTCAGCATCAGTCCTTCCATGAATATTCAGGACTGATTTCCTTTAGGATTGACTAGTTAGATCTCCTTGCTACCTAAAGGACCCTCAAGAGTCTTCTCCAGCACCACAGTTCAAAAGCATCAATTTTTTGGTGCTCAGCCTTTTTTAGTCCAACTCTCACATCCGTTCGGGCCTATTGGATGGCACTTTTTAGTTTACCATCCAGGAGAAATGCTAAAAGCAGGACAACAGGTCCACCCCAGGCCACCAGGGGGCGTCAGGTGACCCCTCTACACAGTGGCCTCTTCCTCACACCCTCTACCTACGATGCGTGCCTCATACTGGAGCACTCTCCTAGCTAACCTACCTAACATGGCAATAGGAGACAATGCTTCGAAGCAGGAAGACGACCAGTTATGAGTTGAAGAACCACCTGAAAGGAAAAATCTCCCATCTTACAGAAGTCATGAGCTCTGTGTCTGTGTTTCTAGACTGCAGTTTCACCCAGAGTCTCACTGTGGTTTTGCAGACCAATCTTCTCATGTTCTTTGACATGTAGACTGGCCCATGTGGTATTTAATTCTCCAGTTTCCCTCCATATGAATTTAAGGCACCATCCGATCATTGTGGGATTAAATTAAAAAAAAAAAAAAAACCTGCTGAATCTCTACCAGGATTGTCAGAAGCCCAGGGTACAATAAAAAAAACAGCTCCATCCTCATGCTTCCTTCTCTCCACAGCTTCGAAATGTGGCAGCAAACCTCTGTGTGGACAGCAAACACGGAGCCACGGGGACTGAGATAAGGCTGGATGTGTGTGTCAAGGACGGTTCTGAGAGGACCTGGTCTCATGAGCAGGTGCGTCCTGGGACTGGGGGCGGGGGCTGTACAGGCAGGGGACAGTGTGGGAACAGATCTCTAGAGGGACCTGGGAGGTCACCACCTAGCTCTGCGATCAAGGGAACCTCTTCTTGGCTTCCACTTCCTCTCAGGGCAGTCATGGTCATCCATTGAGATCAGGTATTAAAATGTGCTTTATAGAAAGGATGCTGGCATTTCATGGTGGTGCAGCAGTTAAGACTCCATGCTCATTCTCCCACCGCTGCCAGTACAGGTTCAATCCCCGGTCGAGGAACTAAGATCCCGCATGCCACATGGTGTCAAAAAAAAAAAAAAGAGTAGACTGGGGTGGGCTGCCATTTCCTCCTCCAGGGCATCTTCCTGACCCAAGGGTCACGCCTGCATCTCCTGCACGGGCAGGCAGATTCCTTACCGCTGAGCCACCAGGCAAGCAGGGAAGCCATGCTTTAAGACTATTTACTGCTTGTGCTCGAAAAAAAAAATTTCAGAGCAACTCAGTTTATTAAGCGAGGTGTGGTTCCCGACTGTCTCGGAAACCTGACAGTCCTGGTAAGGGGCTTTCCTCAGCCCGAGTCACCTGTAAAAGAGGAAAGATATGGGGAGGGATTGTGCCTGCCCTTTTTTATTGTTTTAAATTATAAAATCTTTCAAACAGAAAACTATGAGAAATTAAACCACACGCCCTCATGTACTCATCACACAGACTGAAGGAGTACATCTTGTAACTAACGAATGCTAAGTTAGTAGAAGCCCCCACCTCACCCAGCCTGGGATCTCCAAGAGTTATTGGTGTGATGAGGCTGGACGCGTCGACGCTCCCCTCTCCCCACCAAGCACCCACTCCTGCCCCGGCGCAGAGCAGCCAGTTTAGGAAAACAGTCCAGAGCACAGCCCGAAATCAACTCCATCAATCCCTAAACCAGGGACTTTGCTGAGGGGAGCTTCCTCAGGGGGCTCGGTAGTGAAGAATCCATCTGCCAATGCATGAAACTCCAGAGACCCAGGCTCCATCCCTGGGTGGGTAAGGTTCTCTGGGGAAGGGAATGGCAACCCACTCCAGTATCCTTGCCTGGAGAATCCCACAGACAGAGGAGCCTGGCGGGCTACAGTCCATGGGGTCGCAAAAGGGTCGGACACAACTGAGCACTCACGCTCCAAATACACCCTGCATCTATGGACAGTATCAGATGGGTTTTAAGGAAGGCCCTGCAGCATGAGGTTCACTGGCAGGTGTGGACCATCAGTAGAAGCTGACTGGCCTTCTTTATTCTCTGTGTGTGTTAGTCGCTCAGTCGTGTCCGACTCTTTGCGAGCCCACGGACTGTAGCCCTCCAGGCTCCACTGTCCATCGAATTTTTCAGGCAAGAATGCTGGAGTGGGTAGCCATTCCCTTCTCCAGGGGATCTCTATCCTCTGTGACCAGGGTAGGGGACAGTGTCTACCCGTTTCCTCCATGAAGCAATTCTGACTGCAGTCTGGGAGCAAGAGAGAAGGCTTCACGGCCAGTCCGTAAGGCTGGCATCTAGAGGAGAAAGGACATTTTCAAAAAGGAAAAGGAGGATGCCAGAAGGAAAGTATGTCTCTGTTGAGTTCAGCTCCTCTCTGCTGTCTCTGTTCAGCCCAACCAGGAGACACGCCTGTCCAGCTGGTTGATCTGAAGGAGGCAGACATACCTGAATGACCGGATCAGGTGTAACATCTCCATCCCAGGAAATGTGCTACAGTGAAATATGCTCCGGGCTGCAAACTTTATCTGACGGGTGAAAATAAATATAAATAAAGCAAGCTATACTGCACGCTCAGTCCTCCCCTTGTGGTTTGGTCACTAAGTCGTGTCTGACCCTTTGCAACCCCATGGACTGTAGCCCACCAGGCCCCTCTGTCCATGGGATGTACCAGGCAAGAATACTAGGGTGTGTTTCCACCTCCTTCTCCAGGGGATCGTCCCCATCCCGGGATGAGACCCCCGTCTCCTGCGTTACTGCTGAGCCACCAGGACCAGGCAAGACTGCAAAAACCTATGGCATGTAATTCAAGATATAGTCACCAGGGGGCAGCACTAGATAAGCAGACAGCTATCTAGGAGGAACAAAAGACCACTTAACGCAGCTTTTTCTTTTTTCTTTTTTTAATTTTAATTGGAGGCTAATTACTTTACAATATTGTGGTGGTTTTTGGCATACATTGACATGAATCAGCCATGGGTGTACATGTGTTCCCCATCCTGAACCCCCCTCCCACCTCCCTCCACATCCCATCCCTCAGGGTTCTCCCAGCTCTTTAAAAAGATTTCCATTCTCCACAGTCTCTGAAAACAAGGAGATCAAACAATGTTGACAGGAGGTGAAAGTCAATCTTATTTGAAACACGTATCACTATATATTGACGTGGAGGTTCAAACATCACAAACTGCCTTTTTTCCAGTAATTAACTCTTCATTTTATTCAATTTATACTCAATATATATTTATTACTCAGTGAAGGAAGATCCCCTGGAGAAGGTAATGGCAACCCACTCCAGTATTCTTGCCTGGAGCATCCCATGGACAGAGGAGCCTGGAGGGCTACGGTCCATGCATCACCAAGAGTCAGACATGACTTAGCGACTGAACTAAAAACCAAGACTTTGTGCTTTTGTGTAATACAGTACAGACTCAGGCAACACTGTGCATCAAAACCAAGAAGCACAACATATATCATTATGAATCTGTTTTGAAGTATCCCTTCAAGGAAGAAAGTGGAGAAACTATCATCAGTGCACTTCAAGAGTGAGGACTTTGAGGCTGAAAGCAACTCAGGAGGTACTGTGCAGGGAACCTGAATAAAACCTGAATATTTCTTGTCAGTGAGGAGCAGCCCAAAGCTTTCCAGACCGTCAGGCACCTGCATGATGTGTGCTCGTTTCTGCTTTGACATGACTGCACAGGATTGCAGGTCTCGGAAACGAGACCAGTCAGTGACTGACTGGTTCTGTGAGACAATTAGGATAAGTTATGCGGCAGGAGAGAGAATTTCAAAGACGCTGGGGAGGGCTTTCCTAGTGGTCTAGTGGTTAAGAATCCACCTGCCAATGCCGGAGATGTGGGTTCAATCCCTGGTCTAAGAAGATACCCAGGAGAAGGAAATGGCAACCCACTTCAGTGTTCTGGCCTGGAGAATCCCATGGACAGAGGAGCTGGCAGGCTATAGTCCATGGGATCAAAAATGAATGGAATAGGACTTAGTGGCTAAACAACAATAAGAGGAAAGGAAACAGTAAGAAAGTAAAAAGAAAACACTGTCTATGGAAGCACACACAAGCCTGGACTCTTGAAGTGTGGCAGCGGTCAGCCCACCCACTTCTGCAGGCCAACTGGGTCATGAAAGACAAGGTAGTGACGACAGCACCATTCAGCTCTGGCTTCTACAGGTATAAAAACAGGAAAAGCGACAAGGTGGAAAACGGGTAAACCGATCACAGCCACCGGTACCTGCACTGCTTACATTACCAAGATTTGTGATAAACATAAAATTAAATCCATGACAGCTTTATAGGCCAGGACATTGTTATTCTAATAATAGGTAACTGAGCTGAGAATCATTCAAATTGAAAGCTCAAAAAATGAATTATTGTTGATATTGCTGTATTAATAATTAGACACAAAACAAATTTATTTGCGAAACTGAAAAGACTCATTATAATTAATTCCTCTTGACCGTTATTCCAGTGCACTTTCTGTTATATAATGAGTTCAAGTTTTTATTTATGCGATAGAAATTTTATTGGACATGAATTAAATATCATGAATTGTTCTGGGTGCTGGAAACACAAAGATGATATGGCTCCTGCCATTTGGGGTCTCACTGACCAGTGAAGGTTACAGAAACATAAACGGACAAGCATGACGAAATAAGGTGGGGGCGGGAGGGAAGGCGAGGCTCAGAGAGATGGCTTCTTAGGTGAGCTGGCTGGTGAATGCGGGCCGTCCAGCCCGATGGCCTCTCGAGAACAAAGCCATAGACGGGAAAAGACAGACAACCCGATTAGTGCAAGGAACTACGATTTTGTACATTAAGGCCTCATTGACACACAGTAAGGTTTGATCACCAAAGAATTGATGCTTTTGAACTGTGGTGTTGGAGAAGCCTCTTGAGAGTCCCTTGGACTGCAAGGAGATCCAAGCAGTCCATCCTAAAGGAGATCAGTCCTGGGTGTTCATTGGAAGGACTGATGCTGAAGCTGAAACTCCAATACTTTGGCCACCTGATGGGAAGAACTGACTCATGTGAAAAGACCCTGATGCTGGGAAATATTGAAGGCGGGAGAAGAAGGACGACAGAGGATGAGATGGTTGGATGGCATCACCAACTCGATGGACACGAGTTCGAGTAAACTCCAGGAGTTGCGATGGACAGGGAGGCCTGGAAGTCCAGGGGGTTGCAATGAGTCAGACAGAACTGAACGACTGAACTGACTGACTGACAAGATGGTAATAGACTCACAGACCAAAAGAAAACTTATAGTTAAATGTGGGGGAAGGTATAAATTAGGAGTTTTGGATTAACACATAAACACTACCATAAATTAAAATAGATAACCAACATGGACATGAGTTCAATATTTTTGAATAGCCTATAATGGAAAAGAATCTGAAAAAGAACAGATGTACCTGTAACACTGGATCACTGTACTGTACACCCGCCATTTCCCCACCATGCATGGTGTGCCATCCCTCGAGTTTTGCCAGATTCTCTGCTTTTTCTCACCCAAAACTGGGACAATCTCAGAGCCTGGCCAGAGCCTGGTGTACTGTCTGCATGTAATTCAGCTCTGTGCTCGTTTTCACGTCCACGGGGTCTTCTGACAGCTCTCTGCTTTGGACTCGCAGCTTGGCCTCACAGTGAGGCCCATACAAGTCCTTTCATAAAAATGACATAAGCTCCCTGACATGTTACAACTGAAGAACCCCAAGGGCTGATCGAGTCCATCTTCCTACTTACTTAAGGATTTCTCCCACCGAACCCCTCAAATGGTTGTTCATCTCAAACTCAAGAAAATACCCTTTCCTTGTAGAAACGGAAATTGTACTTTTTCAATTTGCCATATTGTAAAATCAAATTTTAGTTAATTTAGTCTGTATGGTCAAAGCTATGGTTTTTCTAGCAGTCTTGTACAGATGTGAGAGTTGGACCATAAAAAGGCCAAGCACTGAAGAACTGATGCTTTCAAATTATGGTGCTGGAGAAGACTCTTGAGAGTCCCTTGGACAGCAAGATCAAACCAGTCCATCCGAAAGGACATCAATCCTGAATATTCATTGGAAGGACTGATGCTGAAGCTGAAGCTCTAACACTTTGGCCACCTGATGTGAAGAGCCAACTCACTGGAAAAGACCCTGATGCTGGAAAGACTGAGGGCAGGAGGAGAAGGGGGCAACAGAGGATGAGATTGTTGGATGGCATCACTGACTCAATGGATATGAGTTTGAGGAAACTCCAGGAGATAGTGGAGGACAGAGGAGCCTGGTGTGCTAAAATCCATGGGGTCACAGAGTCAGACACAATTTAAGGACTGAACAACAACAACAAAAATCAAATTAGTGCATCCATAAGTAAAATTTTTAAAATAATAGGATGGATGGAATAGAACAGACCCGGACAGAAACAGGTTGGATGGAATCTCAATGTCTATTAAATGCAAAGAGGATAAATGTTCCATGAAGCTTCTGTTCAGCTGGGGGTGGAGGTTAGGGGAGCAGTCCGTGTGTGTGTAAATTGTATCTCTTACTGGGAGTCAGTCCCAAACTTCTGATGCCGCGCAGCAGGATTATTCTTATTAATCCCAGGAAATCAATTTGCTTATCATTTACTACATCAAACTTAGCTTTCATTTAAATCAAAATTGTCAACTTGCTAGCATACATCCAGCTCAATCCTACTCTTAGTCTTTTTTCAGTTAATCTGCTCAGTTAGTCTAAATGTGTAACATTTGGGGCTTTTCAGGTGGCCCTAGTGATAACCTGCTTGCCAATATAGGAGACATAAGAGATGCAGGTTGTGTCGGGAAGGTCCCCTCGAGGATGAAATGGCAGCCCACTCCAGTATTCTCACCTGGAGAATCCCATGGATGGAGGAGCCTGATGGGCTGCAGTCCACGGGGTCGCGAAGAGTCGGACACGACTGAGCGCCTTCACTTTCACTTTTCACTTTCATGCATTGGAAAAGGCAACGGCACCCCACTCCAGTACTCTTGCCTGGAGAATCCCAGGGACGGGGGAGCCTGGTGGGCTTCCGTCTATGGGGTCAGACAGAGTCGGACACGACTGAAGCGACTTAGCAGCAGCAGGGGCAAACCGACTTAGCAAGCACGAAAGTGGAACATTTAATCCACTAGCTTTTTACCTAAATGAGAAATGTAAAAGGATGTCCCTTTGGTCCAGTGCTCAGGACTCCATGATCCCAATGCAGGGGACCCGGGTTCAATCCCTGGTCAGGGAACTAGATCGTGCACGCAGCGACGAAGAGTTAACGTGCTAGACCTAAGACCTGGTACAAACAAAAAAAATTTAAACAGAAAAGAATAATAAAGAGCATCATTAAATAGCTTCTCCCCTCCTTCTGTCCCTCTGTGTCTATCTCTCTAACTGGAAACTTGTTTCTTTGGCCAGCCTGGGCCAACAGTGCTCCCTGTGCAGCCACGGAGGACAAGGATCCTGGCCTCCTCAACACCTCTGTCACCCCCACACCAAGTCCTGTACCACAGGAGCCAGGAGTTCCTCACCGCTGACAGACATGCTTCTCCCTGCTTGCGAGTCTCTCTGAGCCACACTCACCGCCGCTTTTCTGCTCTTGTCACCCCATCAGCTCTTCACCTTCGGTTGGAGGGAGGATATCAGGCCAGGCGAGCCCCTGCACACTCGCAAGTTCTGCTTCGACGCCGTGTCCCACAGCAGCCCCGTCACTCTGTACGACTGTCACGGCATGAAGGGAAACCAGCTCTGGGGCCATCGGAAGGTAAGGGCCGGCATCCTGTGGGCAGGGCGTGCCCCACTACTCGGCCTGGGGTTCTCCAATGCAAAGGTTTGTTTTGTTTAACACATTGCTTTGATTTAAATTGCCACCTGGCCACCATTTGGTGGTGGCCATGGTAATAAAGAACCCACCTGCCAATGCAGAGACGCAGGTTGGATCCCTAGGTCAGGAAGATTCCCCTGGAGGAGGGCTTGGCAACCCACTCCAGTGTTCTTGCCTGGAGAATCCCATGGACAGAGGAGCCTGGTGGGCTACAGTCCATGGGGTCACAAAGAAACGTGACTGAGCGACTAGACAACAAGTTTATGCAGGATGCTTTGTAAGCTCAAGGTGTACCACGTAATAATTTGATATATGCAGGAATTGAGAAAGAATCAGCACAAGTATAGTTAACAGATCCATCGCTGAGCGCAGTTACAGTCTTGTGTGTGTGATGAGAATATTTAAGATTTACTCTCTTGAGACTTCCCTGATGGCCCAGGGGTTGAGACCCCGGCTTGCAATGAAGGGGACTCTTCAGTGACATTTCAATCCCTGGTCGGGGAACTAAGACCCCACACGCGGCAGGGCCACTGAGCATGCGTGCTGCAGCTGAGACCAGACGCAGCCAAGTAAAAACAAATGAGTAAAACCACATTGTAAAAAACCCAGTCTCTTGGCAACTTTCAAGTGTATGATACAGAATTATTCACTGTGGTCTCCATTATGAGCATAACATGCCCAGAAACGTACCCGTCTCAGAACTGGACCCCCCTCCCCGACCCTTCGCCCCAGCTCCGTTTCTCTCTATGGGGCTCTTGGCCACCACGAGAAGAGGAGGGGCCCGTGTAACTAGGCTCCGGTGTGTCTCCCACCACAGCGGGCACCCAGGGTGAGCCCCGTTTGTGGTTATTATCACCACCAGGGGGAACCCTGCGACAAGAACAGTGGCTTCAACGAAAACACTCCCATTATCACGCACATTCCAAAGACATCTGAAAGGAGAAGCTGTTTTCCCTCCCCTGCAGCCCCTACGTCTAGCTGGTCACTAAGACGTGTGACCCCACCCTGCCTGCCATTTCTGTGGCTGCAGACCCTGATTTCAGACCTCCCCATCTCAGCCCTGGATGAGTGGAACAGCTGCCTAAAGGGCCACCCTGCCACCCTTTCCCCTGACCCACCTTCCATCCTGAAGTCAGAGGGGTACCCACAAACTCTGGTCATTACATTCTTCTGATTTATACAGCACTTGGTTTCCCACTGAGAAGATAAAGTGCCTTCTCCCAGATTCTCATCCTGACACTTCACAATCTGGTCCACGTCATGGTTGCTTGTCAAGCCTAAGACATCCTAATTCATCCTAAGTCTGTCATGTGATGATTTTTTATTTAATTTTGCTGCACCAGGTCTTATTTGCTACAAACTCTAAGTTGTGGCATGTGGGTCTAGTTCCCCGACCAGAGATCGAACCCAAGCCTCCTGCAATGGGAGCTTGCAGTCTTAGCCACCGGACCACCAGGGAAGTCCCTGTAATCTTGAATAAGCTATTTCACGTGTAATTTTCAACTTCCACATCAATATAATAGAGACAACAATTTGGTGAGATAAACCGTGGAAAATTTCCAGCACGATTTCTGACCGTATGATCAGATTTCCACCCAAGTGGGTGACAAGTATACATTTTACGTGGAGAATGGTGGCGGTCCTGATATACAGCAATCTATGCCATGAAATGGAGTTTTCCTGGTGGTTCAAGTGGTAAAGAATCTGCCTGCCAATGCAGGAGACACGGGTCTGATCCCCTGGAGAAACCCACTCCAGTATTCTTGCTTGGAGAATTTCACGGACAGAGGAGCCTGGTGAACTACAGTCCATGGAATTGCAAAGAGCTGGACACGACTGAGTGACTAAATAACAACAACAATGCTAAAAAATATTAGCTTACTGTTATCCTTGCAGATTTGGAGAAGGAAATGGCAACCCACTCCAGTGTTCTTGCCTGGAGAATCCCAGGGACGGGGGAGCCTGGTGGGCTTCCGACTATGGGGTCGCACAGAGTCGGACACGACTGAAGTGACTTAGCAGCAGCATCCTTGCAGATTAAGAGCGATTTCCCTTGTCCTTTTCTTGCAAGGAAACATTTTTATGGGACTATAACACATGTCTTCATTGGGGTTTCCCCGGATGTAGACCCTGAAGTGAGGATTTGAGTGCCAGTGATTTGGGAGATGTCCCCCAAAATCATGGGAGGGAGTGGGGAAGTGAAACATGAAACACGAAAGGGAGGAGAGCCAGTGCAGGGTACGTGATGAAGAAGTGCCACTGCGGGCATGTGTGCCTGCTAAGTCGCTCAGTGTGGTCTGACTCTTTGCGACCCTGTACTATAGCCCATCAGGCTCCTCTGTCCATGGGATTCTCCAGCCAAGAATATTGGTGTGGGTGGCCATTTCCTACTCTAGGGGATCTTCCTGACCCAGGAATCGAACCCACATCTCTTTCGTCTCCTGCATTGGCAGGCAGGTTCCTTACCACTTGCCCAACCTGTAGCGAGGGAGCTCAAGTCCCCGACCCCTCTTTAAATGGTCTGGAGCACACACCAGAGGCAAAGGGGAGGGGACATTCACACACCAGTGCGGCTGGTCTTGGCTTAAGGCTACTCCTGGTTGCGGGGTGTGGTGTCCATTCCTGACACCTCTGTGCGGGCTGCTGCTCTTCCAGGCAGAGCCGTTCTGGAGCCCAGAGAACAGCCTTACAGAGAGAGAGACAGTGGCCAGCTTCAGAGATCAGGTCAGCAGGCACCCAGTCCTGGGGCCTGAAGACCTGTGGGCAGACGCTGTCAGAACCCGACCCTACCCATCCTCGCCAACACACAGCACGTCAGTCTCTTTTTCTTTTCCTTTCTCAGTTCTGTGGTTACAGACTGAGATCACACACAGGTCTGTTAGCCTTTTGGGATATCTTCTTTGAGGGGAACCCATTCAAGTCTGTTGACATGTTTTAACAGGGGTTGTCTGGATTCTTTTGTTGTTATTAGCAGATTTGGAAGCATTTTTGGTGTGTCGAGATATAGTGCTTTGTGGGACATTTGTAAATATCTTACTCCAGTCAGTATCTAGCCTTTTCTCCTTCCTTGGTGAAGAGCTGTTCTTCATGATTAGCATCTTCTGTGTCCTGTTTAGGAAATCTTTGTCCATACCAAACACATGAAGCCAGTGTGCTAAGCCATCTTTGGCAGCTTTGTGGTTTAATCTTCCCCATTGTGGTACATATTCCCTGAATAGTTTTTGTGTACAGTGTAAGAGGGGATTGATTATTTGTTTCATATTTATATTCAATTATCAATCATAATTTACTAAAAATAATTTCCCACTTCAGGGAAGTGGCACCTTTGTCATAAATCAAGGGACCTTATATACCTGGTCTATTTATGAATCCTCATGTTTTTAACCCTCTGACCAGTAAGTCTTAGCCATACGGAAAGTAAACTGATAGACACTAACAATGTAATAAGAACCAAAACCCCACAACCTCACTGTTAGTGGTGAAATGTTTCAACTTCCCTTTGGAAACTGGGGGGCATCCCTAGTGGCTCAAACAGTAAAGAATCTGCCTGCAATTAAGGAGACCTGGGTTCAATCCCTGGGTCGGGAACATCCCCTGGAGGAGGGCATGGCAACCCTCTCCAGTGTTCTTGTCTGGAGAATCCCATGGGTGGAGGAGCCTGACAGGCTACAGTCCATAGGGTTGCAAAGAGTCAGACAAGAGTCAGCATGCACATACAAAAATTCAATCCAGATATTAAAGAAAGTAAAATTACCTGAGGGAAAAAAAAGGCTAATAAGACAATATTGTGAAGATAGCTGTTCTTTACCAGGTGTTTACATTTCATGCAAAACCATTCAAATCCCAGCAGGTTTATTCATGGACACTGATGAGCAGTCTGAAATTTACATGAAAATGAAAGAGTCAAGAATAGCCAAGAAAACACTGAAGAAGAAAAAGAACAAGTATTAAACATTATAAAAAATGCACTTATTAGTGAGGTCTGCTGTTGGCATATGGACAGACTGATGATCTAGAAGGGGAGGCCTAAAAGATTCTGATGGGGCAGCCAGATTGAGAATCACTTTTCTAGTTTCAGCTTTCAGCTACTTTCCTTACCCTACCCCTCCCTCCTACTTCAGCTGGAGTTGCCCCCTGCGTGTATTCCTATCCCATTCTATTCCTTTCTTTGTACTTAGAGCATGTGTGATTCACGGCTAGTCTCCCCTTACAGATGTTAACCATAGGAGGGCAGGAACTTTTTCTTTGATTTCTGAATAGCCTGCCTAATACCTACTACATGTGTGCAGGCTAAGTCGTTTCAGTTGTGTCCAACTCTTTGGGACCCTATGGACTGTAGCCCATCAGGTTCCTCTGACTGTGGGATTTTCCAGGCAAGAATACTGGTGGTGCTATGCCCACCTCCAGGGGATCTTCCTGATCCAGGGTTCGAACCCACATCTCTTATGTCTCCTGCATTGGCAGACAGGTTCTTTACCACTAGCGCCACCTGGGAAGCCCCACCTACTACACAGACATTCCTAAATAAGCATTCGTTGAATGGGCTCAGTTACTGATCTGAGCCCGTCCTTCGTAAACCCCAAGTTGCGCTGTATACAATGTAACACATCTTGTGGTCTCAGAACCACGATCACGGCCTACCCAAAGTCTGACAGTGAAAAGTGTGCATCACGTTTCTGAGTTGCTTTCTGGAGGTGTTTGAATAGTTTAACTTCCACAAGAAAGGGCTTAAAAATAACATCAACAGGGGACTTCTCTGGTGGTCCAATGGCTAAGACTCTGCACTCCCAATGCAGGGGGCCTAAGTGCAATTCCTAGTCAGGGAACATGCAGCAACTAAGATTCTGCATGCTGCAACTAAGACCCGGTTGTTCAGTCACTAAGTCATGTCTGACTGTTTGTGACCCCATGGACTATAACCTGCCAGGCCTCCCTGTCCTTTACTATCTCCCGAAGTTTGCCCAAGTCCATGTCCATTGAGTTGGTGATGCTATCCAAACAGTGATGCTAAGACCTGGTGCAGCCAAATAAGTAAATAAAATTAAATATTTTTAAAAATATCATCAAATTAGAAAATACAGATTAAAAGGTACATGTTAGGCTAAACTGATAACATTGAAACAGTCAGTTCAGTTCAGTCGCTCAGTCGTGTCCGACTCTCTGAGACCCCATGAATCACAGCACGCCAGGCCTCCCTGTCCATCACCAACTCCCGGAGTTCACTCAAACTCATGTCCATAGACTCGGTGAACAGTCACATTACTTTAAAAAGTGAGTGGGTGGAATTCTTGGCATGTGTCTGCATCTGACTGTTTATAGGACCCTATGATGAACAGGGAGGCCTGGCGTGCTGTGATTCATGGGGTCACAAAGAGTCGGACACGACTGAGCGACTGAACTGAACTGAACTGAATGATACAGGCCAGGGCTTTGGCCGCTCAGCCCATAAACTCCTTCTGGCCCACGAAGATGCCAGATGCATGGCCACAAGGTTGTTATTTTTAAATGATTCCGGTTATGTATTGATTCAGAGCCCAAAATGAGGAAATGAAGAGTTTAATTAAAAGGCATGGAATTTGACTCTGGTTCTGATGAACAAAGCCCCACTACAGAGTTCTGGACTTGTGGTCATATTTAGACAGTCAGTCTACCCCGAGTCAGCCCAATCATTTCTAGATAGTCCCAAGTATTACAAAGCTCCAAGGCCTTTGGGGTGCATGCGTGCTCAGTCCCTCAGTTGTGTCTGACTCCTCGTGACCCCATGGACTATAACCTGCCAGGCATCTCTGTCAGTGGAGTTATTCATACTGAAAAAATGGTTGCATTTCCTTCTCCAGGGCATCTTCCCGACCCAGGGATCAAACCCACATCTCCAGTGGCTCCTGAATTGCTGGTAGATTCTTTACCACTAAGCCACCTATGAAGCTTTTGTTACCACACAGATTAAGTTTAATCCATTTTGGTCAAGACAGATTCTATATACTTGAACAAAGCTTGTCTGACTTTTACACCTTACTTCCAATTAAATGGCCCAATTTCCTGCCACTATTCTTCAGATGACTTCACTGGGCCCCCCCAGCCTCCTGGACACCGATTCTTAACACACTCCAGATGGTCTTAGAGGTTGGAGTGATGCCCAGAATGGAACACAGTATCCTAGGCGTGTTTAACCAAGGCCTAGAATGAGTTTCTAGCACCCTTTTGTTGGGAATTTTTTAAAAAATCATTTATTTCTTTATTTGGCTGTGCCAGGTTACTTAGTTGTGGCATTCAGGATCTTTTAGCTGTGGCATGTGAACTCTTAGTTGCAGCATATAGGATCTAGTTCCCTGAGCAGGGATTGAACCCCAGGCCCCCAGCATTGGGAGCTCGGAGTCTTAGCCACTGGACCACCAGGGAGGTCCTGTCTCGCACCTTTTTGTTATGAGAAATGTCTGTTAAATTAGCTCGAGCTGATTGGTTTTCTGCCTTCGCTTCACGTACTTGGCTTGTTAATGAGTTTTCAGTATTTAAAAGACCCCGCGCGCTTTGCTACACAGACATGTCACTGCGGTCTTACACCTGTATGGTGCCCCTTTCATACCTGTGTAGCCGTCCACTGGTTTCTATCTCCCTTACCAGATTTACCCCAGCCTGGACTTTGGTCCAACTTATTAACAGGTGAACTAGTTTTATTCCAGCCATGAATTAGAGCAGATCAGGGGGCATGCGGGCCCTCATCCAAGGCCCTGATCCCAGTGAACAAGGCCCAGAGCCGAGCCTCCCATCACATAGTGGAGCTGACACTGATCCACAGGGAGTAGTCCTTCAACCAGACACAAGCTAACCTAACAGCGAGTCGTCTTCTAGCCCACATTTCTCCAGCTGACCCACAGGGGGAAAGGAGGATTTTCAAATGTCGTGCTGAAAACCAGATACACAGTGTCTATATCATATCCTATACCCGGAAGATAACAGAGACATAAGCGTTATGCCCTGAGAAGCTGGGATCCTCTGTTCAAATCGACGAGTCAAAGATGAGGGAGGCTAATAGCCCCTGGGAGGGAAACACCTTCACCGCTGCCATGAAACTACGTTTTCACCAGGGTAACCTTCACATTCTGTTTTTATTCCATTTGTTTAACCTGGCTGAAGTTGTGACATCACTTAGAGGTCACGTCCTTTTAACTTCTGCCACATCTGGATACCTTAGCCACACCCCTGATGGTCACCATTCTACCTGATACACTCAGCTGCCACCCTCTGGTCACTGGTAGAAAGGTTTCATCATGGTTTCTACCTCGGGCTCTAACGAATGGACAAAGACCAGCTGAAGGGACTGCCTGCCAAGATTGAGACTGTCAAACCTGAAAGAAAACCCTGGTAACTGGAACCATACACGTGTGAGGTCAGCATTCGCTAACGGGGACAGCTCTTCCCTGGGAGCAGGTGTGGGTCTGGGGCCGGATTGCTGCTTGGCTCAGCTGAGAGGGTACGGGACGGACAGAGGCCCTGGGGGACCCAGGATTGGAGTCCCACCTGGGACCACCAGCAGTGGTCTTGCCTCTGGGATCCTGGGAGACTTGTTTCCTCATTATCAAATGGTAATAATGACAGTATCGGCCTCCAAAGATTATCATGGGGGTTTCCCTGGTGGTCCAGTGGTTAAGAATCTGCATGCCAATGCAGGGGACACAGGTTTGATCCCTAGTCAGGAAGCTAAGATCCCACATGCTGAGGGGCAACTAAGCCTGCCCACCAAAACTAAGACCCGATGCAGCCAAATAATTTTTTTAAAAAGAAAGTTATTGTGATAATGAAACAAAATGTAAATACCCCGAGGACGCGACACACAACGAGTGTTAGCTCTCACTCTCCTGCGTGTGCGTGCTAAGTCGCTTCAGTCGTCTGACTCTTTGCGACCCCATGGCCTGTAGCCCGCCAGGCTCCTCTGTCCATGGGGATTCTCCAGGCAACAATACTGGAGTGGGCTGCATGCCCTCCTCCAGGGGATCTTCCCAGCCCAGGGATGGAACCCACGTCTCTCCTGTTTCCTGCATTGGCAGGCAGGTTCTTTACCACTGTGCCACATGCCCAAAAACCTCTCTTCTGATTTGACTTTCACTCTCCTAGTAACTTTACATCCAGGAGAAGACAGACTGTCTAGTCATTCCTGCACTATTGCAGCTGTGTAGCTCTCACTAAATATTAGAATGCAAATTCCACAAGAGCAGGGCTTGGTCTGCTTTCTTTCGTGCAGAATCCCCAGCACCTAAAACACTGCTTGGCACAGAGTAGATGTTGAATAAGTAAATGCACCCAGCTTCCCGGTTGGCCACATTCACGCTCTCTTCAGGTTGCTTATGCGGTTGAAATAGATAAAGTGAGAAAATCTGGGTAGAACATTGAACACTACGGAAGCCCAACATATAAATACACACTCGACAAACAGCAGCTATTATGACGTTGACACAACTCCCAGCAGGTTTGCGGAAGGGAGATAAACAGCTATGGACAGATGGAAACAAGACCAGGAACAGATGGGTTTTCTCTACTCTCAGAGTTTTCAGCCTAATAGGGAAGCTGACAAATCTTTAAATTGAATATATTAAGTGTACAGGATAATATGGTAACACAACATGAGGCTCAACGTAGGTCAGAGGGGGAGACAGGCTGCTCTGACACAGTACCCTGTAAATGGAGACCTGAAGGGGAGCAGGATTTAGCCAAGTGAAGAGAAGAATCTGAAAAAGAATGGGTGTGTGCATGTGTACAGCTGAAGCATGTTGCTGTGCCCCTGAAACTAGCACAACACTGTAAATCGACTATGTTGCCGCTGCTGTTGTTCAGTTGCTCAGTCATATCTGACTCTTGGTGACCCCGTGGACTGTAGCCCTCCAGGCTCCTCTGCCCATGGGATTCTCCAGGCAAGAATATTGGACTGGGTTGCCATGCCCTCCTCCAGGGGATCTTCCTGACCCAGCGAACGAACCCACATCTGCTGCATTGGCAGGCAGATTCATTACCAACCGAGCCACCAGGGAAATCAAGTCAACTATAGTGTTAGTCG